>NW_021703781.1:14637411-14936517 GCF_005190385.1 Monodon monoceros | reverse complement strand
TTTTTTGCGGTACGTGGGCCTCTCACTGCTGTGGCCTCTCCCATTGCGGAGCACAGGCTCCGGACGCGCAGGCTCAGCGGCCATGGCTCACGGGCCCAGCCACTCCGCGGCATGTGGGATCTTCCCGGACCGGGGCATGAACCCGTGTCCGCTGCATCGGCAGGCGCACTCTCAACCACTGCGCCACCAGGGAAGCCCTAGCATATGTCTCTTGATGAAATACCGAGACTTTTTTTGGTACCTTGATGACACTTAAATGTTTTCTTAACATTGTCATTGGTAAGCAGTCTTTGGGTTGCTTTGCTTTAAAAATGGATTATACTTAGTGGGCTTTGGGTCCTAATTTTCTTTTTGATAAACCTTTAAATATTTGTTTTTACTACAGTGAGTTCAGGATAAATGCCTTGGGCTCATATTAACAAATACAGTTTTCTTATGAAAGTTTTTTTTCTTTTTTAAACAAAAAGATATAAATTTGAAGGTGACAAGAATCCAGGCTACATTATAGCTTAGAGAATAAAATGTTTTCTGTTTCCATCCCCTGTTTGAATATGCAAGCAGAAAAAGGATTGCATGGCACAGTTTCTGGGTTTTTAATGTTCCTAGGACTTTCTTATGCTGCTTTATACCAGGAGGAGTTGAGAAATGGTTATGTTATTGTCCATTTACGGAATATATTTTCTCTATTCAGTTGTATGTTTTTAGCCCCTCCACCTAAATAGCTACTATGCTGAAAATGGAGGTTCTTGACTTAAATTAGGTAACTTGTTCATTTGCATATTAATTATGGGCAGGTTAAGCCTTAGAGTTGCCATACTTTAAAGAGGCCATTTGGGATCTCACTGAGGTTAATGTTTTACTGGAGATAGGCAAGCAACCTCAGCTAACTCCCAGTAATTCTCATTTCTCATTTACAGTTGTGTAAATCATTAACATTTTCTTAATATAGTTTCACATCAGCACTGCTGACAACCTTGAAACCTAAATCTGTGAGTGTGTGTATAACACTTAAATGTAGGACTTTTATTTAGCCTTATATCTGGCATTTTGTCTTTGTTCTTAATTTAAAGGTAATAATAATTTAAAATAACTTAATATCTCATTAGGTGAAAACAAGATATAGGGTTATAAATATAGTTTTATACTATTTTTTTTCAAAATAAGTATAAGATAGGTGAGAAAAATCAATACATATGTTTGTATCTACTTATATGCACTTAAAGGAACTCTACAGTAATCCTGGTTACCTTCGTGTGTATGTTTCAGATGGGGGTATTTGTTGGGAGTATAGAAACAGGAAAGGAGAGAAAAAGGGATGCAATTTCCTCTGAATATTGTCTTATGTATTTTGAGAACCATTGGAATGTATGGTCTATTAAAAATTTTTTTCAATCTGTTTACTCATTGACCTCTATGCCTTTCCATGACTGCAGTTAAGGAAACTCATTTCCTTTGTTTCTGATTGAATGTTCATATATGAAAAAAAAATCAGAGATTAGATTGTAAAATGTATCTATATAATATATACTTGTATAAAAATTTGTTTTTCATTTTTTACCTTTATTCCATACTGTGGAATAGTAAAAGTTTGTTGAAAATGGCACCCTTCAGGGGCCAACTTTACTTTTAATGTGAAAGTACAGTTGGTATGCCATATCATGTAGGAGCACCTAGATCCAGACATTTTTAAACTCCTTCTTTTCCCCAAAACTGAAGTTCTCATTAGCCAATGAAAATTTTTTTAATACTTTAAAAAATTTATCTATTTTTGTTTGTTTGTTTGTTTTGGCTGTGTTGGGTCTTCGCTGCTGCATGCAGGCTTTCTCGAGTTGAGGCGAGCGGGGGCTACTCTTCATTGCGGTATGCAGGCTTCTCATTGCAGGGGATTCACTTGTTGCGGAGCACGGTCTCTAGGCACGTGGGCTTCAGTAGTTGTGACACGCGGGCTCAGTAGTTGTGGCTCGCGGACTCTGGAGCTCAGGCTCAGTAGTTGTGGTGCGCAGCCTTAGTTGCTCTTCAGCATGTGGGATCTTCCCGGACCAGGGCTTGAACCCATGTCCCCTGCATTGGCAGGCGGATTCTTAACCACTGCGCCCCCAGGGAAGCCCTGAATTTTAAACTAGTTTTTAAAATGACATTTTAATTGAGCCAAATTATGGTATGAAGGAGAAGGGGTAATACACTGTGACACTGACTGATACTGTAAGGTAATTTAAAATAGTAGCAAAGTAGGAGGAAATACAAACAGACTATTGTTTATCATAGGCTAAGTGGCTTCTCTTAATTGATTTTTCTTTTGGCCTTATTTTAGTTGTTTTTTTTTCTTTCCAGCTACTCAGAGAAATTTTATAAGTGGTATCTAATCCTACTTCAAAAAATTGCTTTTATTTCCTGATTATAAAAGTTACAAATGTTCATTCCAGGATTTTTGACAGACACAGTTGTAAGGACTAAAATATAGAAGTCATCCTTAATATTTGGCCAGAAATAACCACTGTTAAGAATTGGATCCACTTTCTTTCAGGCTGCCTGTACTTTTTTTCTGTCTTCTTTATGTAAAACATCAATAGCTTTACTTTTATAAGTGCTTAAGTACAATTTCTGAAAAAATTAGTTTTTGAAAAAACATGCATACAGTAACATTCATTTATTTATCCTCACGTACAGTTCGTGAGTTTTGGTAAATTTATAGGCTCATGTAAGTGCCACCACAATCGGGATACAGAATGGTTCCCTAACGCTCAGAAATTTGTGCTGCCCCTTTGTACTCCTGACCACTGGCAACCACTGAAATGTTCTTTGTTTATAGTTTTCACACTTTTCAGAATGTCATATACTATAAACGTATTCACACAGTATGTAACCTTTTGAGGCTGGCTTTTTTCATTTAGCATAATGCTTGGAGATTCATCCATGCTATTCCATGTATCAGTAGTTTGTTGCTTTTATTAATGAGGAGTATTCCATTGTAACATAGTTTGTTGATGCAGTTACTCATTGAAAGATAAATTCGGTTGTTTCTAGTTTGGGGTGATAATGAATAATGCTCCTAAAAACATACATCTACATGTTTTTGTATTAATATAAACTTTACTTCACTTAGGCAGATACCTAAGACGAAGACTGCTGGGTCATTATGGTAAGATGGTATTTGATTTCTTAAATAACTGCCAAACTGTTGTCCAGAGTAGCTGAAATGTTTTGAGAGTTCCAGTTGCTCTTTATCTTCACTTGATATTGTCGAGTTGGTTTTTGGTTTATTTTAGACATCCTATTAAGTGTGTAATGGTACATCATTGTGGTTTACTTTGTTTTTCCCTTATAGTAATGGGTGTTGAGCTTTATTCATGACCTGTTTACTATCTGTTTTCATTAGAGAAGTCACTGATCAAATCATTTGCCCATTTAAATTTTTTTTAATATTTGAATTTTGAGAGTTGTTTTTTTAAAAAACTTTGAATATAAGTCCTTTTTCAGATATGTGATGTGCAAATATTTTCTCCCAGTCTGTAGCAACAGTTTTTTAAAATTGAAGTATAGTTGATTTACAGTGTTCTGTTAGTTTCAGTTGTACAGCAAAGTGATTCAGTTATATTTATGTATACATATTTTCAGATTATTTTCCATTATAGGTTATTTCAAGATATTGAATATAGTTACCTCTGCAAGTAGAGCAAAGATGTGAAGTGTATATATATTGACAAAATCTTTATTCTTATATGTTATCTAAGTTAAAATTTGTAACTTGTAAATATATATTCCTTTTCTCTACTCCAATCATGAAATGAGCCTAGAATGTATTTTCTTCATTCCTCTACTACCTTCTCATCCTGTGTATGCAAGACTTACTTCTTTTTTTTTTTTTAATGCGGTACGCGGGCCTCTCACTGTTGGTGGCCTCTCCCGTTGCGGAGCACAGGCTCCGGACGCGCAGGCTCAGTGGTCATGGCTCACAGGCCCAGCTGCTCCACGGCGTGTGGGATCTTCCCGGACCGGGGCACGAACCCGTGTCCCCTGCATCGGCAGGCGGACTCTCAACTACTGCGCCAGCAGGGAAGCCCAAGACTTACTTCTTAATATGTTTAGTTGTCATTTTTTCTAATCATTCTCACTTTTCTTAATTTTATGTTTAATTTTGAGAAAAGATTTAGAGAAAAATATAAGGGTAAAGCTGGTACATAGTTCTGCCTACAGTACAAAATTTCCTGAGATATCTATACTTCCTTTAGTACAATTGGTCTGCTTCACCATATATTTTATATATATATATATATATATATATATGTATATATATATATAAAATAAAAATAGAGCAGGGTTTGGCAAACTTTTTCAGTACAGGGACAGATAATATTTTAGGCTTTGCTGGCCACATGATTTCTGTCACAACTCTAGGCAACATGTAAAGGAATGAAAAGTGATTGTGTTACAATAAAACTTTATTTATAAAAACAGTCCTTGGACATAGATGCTTGGGTCCAGCCCCCAAAGGTTCTAATTTAAGAGATCTGAAATGAGAACTGAGCATCAAGGTAAAAGCTGCACAGGTGACTCTAATGTGGAGTCAGGTTTGAGAACCACTTATTTAAAAGAAACTGTAATATGAAATTAAGTTAAACAGATAACTTGAGAACTTAAAAGTGATAGAAATGTTTCTATCAATTCAGTTTGATCAAATGTAGTTAAGCCAAATGGATCTTTTGGGGGAAATTCAATATAAATTTCAAAGCTCTGTGTCTTTCTTTTAGCCTAATTGGCAGACATGACAGTTTCTTTCTGTGCCTTAAGTCTTGTCTTCTTATTCAGGAAAACACAAAATTACAGCAGGTTTTCATAGGAGCCAGCTAACAGTAGACAGTTGCATTACTGTGTCCGACCATCCTTGTTCTAGGTTAATTATCAGACCAAAGCAAAAATTGATTTAAGACATGGTAGTGACCTTAAATATAAGGACATAGAAAAATATCTAGGAAGGTCAGAAAATACTGTGTTCCTTGAACTATTTAGTTGGTATTCCATGTAATACAAATGAACAGAAAAACATAATATTTTTCTTTTAAAAAATTTAATATATATTTCATTTAAAAAATAAAAACACTGATTACATTTGATAATCTGCCTGTGAAATATATGGCAGACCCCAAAATGTCACATGCCCTTAAATTCGTTTTTTATTATGCTGAAAATTATCTTCTTTGCTGAAGATAAAACGCTTTTTTGAGAACTGCCTCCTTTTACCTTCAGTATCAGAGAACCCTAATGGCTTTCTTTTGTACTGCAGCATCCTACGTAATTCTTTCCCCCAGTCTTCATGATCAGATTTACGATGGACACCTACTGTATATAGCGCTAAACTGTGGATAGCTGGTAAATTTGGAGTAATGTGAGTGGTGCATATGTAAGTTTTAGTTTTTCTCTGGAATGAAGCCTCAGCCATATAAAGAGAAGCAGCAATGAGAGATGAAGAGAATCGTTACGGTTCTTAACAACTTCCTAGGTATAGGTATAACCTTGTGAGACCCTAATCTCTTTTTGCTTTTTAGATTCTGAGATACCTGTGTAATCTTATAATTATTTTATCCTCAAGCTGTTTTTCTGTTATTTGTAATCAAAAGTACTCTGTATTGTTTACATTTCGAAATTTGTGATATTATAAGCATTTCTGCTATGCAAACACATTACCATTCCCCAAGTGACTAGCCAGAAGAAACAAACTGGTTCTTAAGACCCCTGAATCAAATACACAAAAAAAGTCACAATACTTCAAAATGAAGGTGACTGATATTACAGTCTTTTGAGTTCAAAAGATCAAGAGAATTGAATGATTTTAAATTAGCCCAATATTTTAAGACTCAGATCAGAGTTACCTCCTATCCAGGTTAGGTCAGGTCTCCTTACTTTGTACCCCAATGGCACTCTTGGCATCTCTTTAATATTGCAGCTGTCTCAGGATATGGAAATTATTTCTATGTTTTCTGTAGTCTCTTTAAAAAATAACCAGTTGTTTATTCAGATTCCACCAGTTTTACATGTGCTCTGTGTATGTGTTATATGCAGTTCCATCACTGTTTAGATTTATGTGACCATCACCACGGTCAAGATACAGAACAATTGCATCACAAGAATCCCTCAGGCTACCCTTTTGTAGCCATGGCCGCCTCACTCCCCAGCCCCTGACCACCACTAATCTTTTTCCGTCTCTATAAGTTTATTATTTCAAAAATACTGTATAAATGGAATCATACTGTATCCATCTCAAAGGGATGGGCTTTTTCACTAAGCACAGTTTCTTTAAGTTTCCTTCAAGTTTTTGTGGGCATCAATAAATTTCTGTTTATGGCTGAGTAGCATTTCCAAGGCAAGGATGTACCACAGTTTGTTTAATCATTCACCTGTTGAAGAACATTTGGGTTATTTCCAGTTTTTTGCTATTACGAATAAAGCTGCTGTGAACATTCATCAACAGGTTTTTGTATTAACATTAGTTATCTTTTTTTTGTGGGACAAATGCCTGAAAGTTTATTTTGCTGGGTCATATGGCAAGTACATGTTTAGATGTTTAGTTTTATAAGAAACTGCCATTTTCTTTTCCAGAGTTGGGTATACCAGTTTACATTTTCATCAGTAATGTTTGAATGATCCAGTTTCTCTGTGTCCTTGCCAGCATTTGGGGTCATCACTATTTGTTTATATTAGTCATTTTGGTGTGTGTGAAATATCTTACTGTGGTTTTAGTCTATATTTCTCTAATGGCTAATGGTGTTGAACATTTCATGTGCCATTTCACTCGCCATCTGTATATCCTCTTTGGTAAAACGCCTGACCATGACTTTTGTCCATTTTGCAGTTGGATTGTGTTTGGTGGGGTTTTTTTGTTTGTTTTGTTGTTAACTGCCATACGCTTTTTTTCTTCATTCTTCCACCTGGAAGTGATTGTATATGCTGTGAGATAGTTCTGAAATTTCACTTTCTTTTTTATTTGGGTAGTCAGTTGTCTCAGTAAGAAGTCAGTCCTTTTTCTGTCAGTCTTTAATGCCTGCTTTTGTCATTTGTTTCCATATATGTTTAGCTTATTTGGAGGGTTTCTCTTTTCTACCCTTTTCCCCCCATATTCCTATTCTAGTATCAAGCAGTGTAATTAATAAGGCTTTATTTATTTGAGGTGGTTTTTTTGTTCTTCTTCTTCTTTGGGTTTTTTGGTTTCCTTTTTTAAAATTTTAATTTCCTTTTTTTTTTATGTGTTTTTTACAATGGCTTTATACTATGACTTGAAATCTGGTGGGGCAAGCCAAGCCAACCATGTTGTTGTTCTTCAGGAGTATAGTGCTACTTCTTATCCTTTTGCTCTCCCATATATATTTATTTGTTTGTTTATTTTTGGCTGTGTTGGGTCTTCATTGCTGTGCGCGGGCTTTCTCTAGTTGCAGTGAGCGGGGGCTTCTCTTCATTGTGGTGCACAGGCTTCTAATTGCGGTGGCTTCTCTTGTTGCAGAGCACAGGCTGTAGGTGCACAGGCTTCAGTAGTTGTGGCACACGGGCTCAGTAGTTACGGCTTGCGGGCTCCAGGCACACAGGCTCAGTAGTTGTGGCACACGAGCTTAGTTGTTCCACGGCATGTGGGATCTTCCTGCACCAGGGATCGAACCTGTGTCCCCTGCGTTGTGGGGGGACAACTGTGTTCGTCCCCCCGAACCTGTGTCCCCAGGCGGATTCTTAACCACTGTGCCACCAGGGAAGTCCCTCCCATATATATTTAGAATCTTGTCAGATGGAGAAGGTAATTTGAATCAACTCTACTATTGAGAGCCACTGGAAAAGCTAAATCACAATTAAAATAAATAATCTTTGAAGACGTCAGACAGTCTCCAAAACTGTGAAGAATTACAGGGCTAAAGCTCTGGGGGAAAAAAAAACAAAGCTAGTATACTGAGACTGACATTTGGACTTTCTTTTCCCCTAATGGTGTACAGATTCCGGAAAAGGCCACCAAGAGTCTGAGAAGCTAAGCAGTTGTTTTGTCACACTTAATGGACTAGGGAGGTAAAAGTTTCAGTTTGCGACCTCCAAGGAGAGAGCTCTTTGTTTTTATGTTAAAACCTCAAGGGGCTAGACTCTAAATCAGTGTTTCTCAATTTCAGCACTGTTGACACTTTGGATGAGATAATTCTTTGTTGTGGGAAGCTGTCCTGTGCTTTGAAGGGTGTTTAGCCACATCCCTGTTCTGTATTCAGTAGATGTCTGTTACAACCCCTACCCGTATATTCATTGTGATGATTGAAAATGTTTCCATATATTGCCAAATGTCCCCGGTGAACAAAATTACCCCCATTTAAGAAACACTAAATGGTATACCGGAATAGACCAGACTTTATAGGAATTGAAGCCCAGTTTTCTATGTCTCCATCACTGGATTAAGATTATCTGAGATTTACTAGTATCCTTTGCTTTAAGGTGCCTGTTAAAAGCAAACGTTAGTTTACCCCTGAAAAAATAACATTATCAAAAGCCTCAAATTATCGCTTCACTTTCTCACATGTAGTACCTGACAAAACCAATTAGAAGATCTATGTACAGCCCAAAAGGGTACAGGGACACCTGATGAAAAACCAAGTAAAACAGTGTACAATAGAAACAGATGAACAAAGTATCCACATAATGGAATAATTGAGACTCCAACTATAAAACAAATATATATTCAGGAAAATTGAAAACAAAATTGAATCAAGGGGACTTAAGAAATACCACGGTTAGCAGCAGATTAACTGTCAAATTCCACAATAATCACTGTGGATGTTTTTATTACAATTACATAAGTTTAAGAAGTATTAACATCTTTATTGACATTCCATTTAAGTTTGTAATGTTTTCTGCATGTACATAGGTATTCTTCAATGTCTTGCAATGATTTTTAAAATTTTTTAAAAATCTGTTTTTCTTGTTTTACTTCATTTTTTGGACTGTCATTGAAGTGGTGAATAGATGTGATTGTAGACTTATTTGTCAGTGTTAAAGTTCGTCTCTGCTGGTTAAAGAAGTTTTCCTGTTTTGTCCGATTCTTTTTATCATGAATAGGTACTGAATTTTGTGGAATACTGCATCTGATGATGATCATGTTTTTCTCTACCTTTGTACTATATTGAAAAACATTTATAAAGCTTTTTAATGGTAATCATCCCCTAGATTTTTTTAGTTAAACCAAATTAGTTCTGAAGTATTTGTATCTTTTATATATTGCTAACCTTGGATTGCAGATAACTTTTTTCAGGATTTTTTACAGCTGTATTCCTGAGTGAGATTGGCCTGTGATTTTTTTGTTATACATTGTTTTCTTTTTGTCTGAAGGTTATGCAGAACTTTTAAGGTAAGTTATGAGATATTCTCCCCTTTTATTCTGGATGGTGTTTTTAAGATTGGAATTGAGTTTCTTGAAAGTGTGGTAGAACTTAACTATAAAGCTTCTTTCAGTCTGGTGTCTTCTTTGGGGGCAGATGATTACCCACTAATTCAATTATTTTTAACATGTGGGAATATGAAGTTTTCATTTTGTCTTTCGTAAGTGGTGTTTCTCTAGAGATGAGTTCATTTTATCTGTTTTTAAAATGTGTTTGCTTCCGATTGTTAATAAAATTCTTTTTTCCTTTGAATGATTATAAGACCTAAAGTCTGTAATAGGCATTTTATTTCAAAATGTTGTTCATGTGACTTCTCCCTCTCCCTCACCAATTTACTTTGTCAGAGGTTTGTCACTGTTATTAGTGTTTCTAAAGAACCAACTTTTGGGCTTTATTTATGCTCTCCATTGTGATTTTTTTCCTCTTTCATTTTGTTTTTAATGTTTTGTTATTTCTTTTCTTTTTTGTAAATATTTATTTGTTTATTTTTGGCTGCATTGGGTCTTCGTTGCTGTGCGCGGGCTTTCTCTAGTTGCGGCGAGCGGGGGCTACTCTTCGTTGCAGTGCACGGGCTTCTTACTGTGGTGGCTTCTCTTGTTGTGGAGCACAGGCTCTAGGCGTGCAGGCTTTAGTAGTTGTGGCACGTGGGCTCTGGAGCACAGGATCAGTATTGTGGCGCATGGGCTTAGTTGTTCCACGGCATGTGGGATCTTTCCAGATCAGGGCTCGAGCCACTGTCCTGTTCATTGGCAGGCAGATTCTTAACCACTGCGCCACCAAGGAAGTCCCTATTTCTTTCCTTATATGAGTTTATTATTTTCTTTGTTCTTGGATCTTACATTGAATGTTGAGCTTATTGGTTTGTGGTGTTTCTGAATTTTACTTTAAGTGATGCTTGAATCAATGCCCACACGTTTGGTACATATTTTCATTATTAGTGTAAAATATTTTTTGAATTCCATTACAGTTTTTCTTTGATCCATGAATATAAATAGAAATGAGTTCTTAAAATTTTTTATCTATGCATTTTTCAGTTAAACTTTTTCTAACTGACTACTAAATTAATTTTATTATGGTCAGAGGGAATGGCCTTTATAATACCGATAAGTACATTGAAATATAAGTATTTCAAAACTTGTCGAGGCCTTAGCATATGGTCAGGTTTTATAAGTGTTTTATGTATTCTTGGGGATAAAATGTGTATTTTTATAATTAGGCACAGTATCTTACATACACCCATTAAATCCAGCTCATGAATTCTCTTGTTCTATATCCCAACAGGCATTTTATGGTCTATTTGATTCATCAATTTTAAAAAATGATATATTGCAGTCTTGCACTGTGATTGTGAATTGATTATCAAGTTCTCCTTGTTTTACTGTCAGTTTCTTAAATTAAAATTTGAAGCTAAGGTTATCATTTGAACAAGGTTAGAATTGTTACTGAAGTTATTTCTAACATTTTCAGTTTTCAGTTTTATCTTTTGCCCTCTTTCGAATTGATTTTTTCCCCGCTCCTTTTGTTGTTCTTGTTTCATTGTTTTTCCTTCCTATTTGGGCAGTCTGTTTTAGATTTAATTCCACATTTTCCATTGACTATGCCCAGTATTCCTTTTGGTAATTTTCACTTCCTATTTGAAATAATATTCCAGCCAGTTATTCTTTAGAATTTCCTTTAGTGACTTTTGTGAGGAATATCATCAGTTTTTATTGTTTTACTGTTTCTTTATTTCATCTCATTTTCACAGATTACTGTTTTTAGAATTCTAGGTTGATGATTATTTTTCTATTAGCACATAGGGGATGTCACTCCACTGAACTTAAGGTTGCAGCTAGATGGTTTTTCTTTTTGTTTTTCGATATTTTTATGAACTCCTCTTTAATTTTTCTAAACATTTATTCAGTTTCACTGTGTTGTATTTCAGATTGGATTTTGTTTTATCCATTATGTTTAAAATTGGTTGGGCTTTCCACATCTAAGGCTTAGAGTTTTAAGAACACTTACGTTAAATTCTTGGCCATGATCGCGCCACCAGGGAAGTCCCTGCCTGTTTTATATATATACTTTTTGCAGTACGCGGGCCTCTCACCACTGCGGCCTCTCCCGCTGTGGAGCACAGGCTTCAGACGTGCAGGCCCAGCGGCCATGGCTCACAGGCCCAGCCGCTCCGCGGCACGCGGGATCCTCCCAGACCGGGGCACGAACCCGTGTCCCCTGCGTTGGCAGGCGGACTCTCAGCCACTGCGCCACCAGGGAAGCCCTGTTTTATATTTTGAGTCTTAAAATTATCTTAACTCTTTACCATTTAAATTCTGATGCTGTGTGTGTCTGTGTCTGTGTGTGTGTGTTGAGATTCATTTATGATGCTTTGTTTTATTATGTTTTTGGGTGTTTTAAAAAAATTAGTAGCTGCTCATTTTTCTTGGATATTTATCTTTGGGAATTCATTGATACTTCTGAATTGAATCAGTATTTGTTTTTTCCAATTGGGACTTTAATATGAAACCTTAAGGTGTTTGGACCATATATATAGTTCATATAAAGTCATTACAAAATTTTTCATGAACATGGTTGTGATTTAAATTCTTGAAGAAAAACTCCCAAAAGGAGTAATTGAAAGAATACTGAACCTGGGTACAAAACAGTGCAACAATTAGATTAGAGCTGATTTTTAACAGAAAACTATGAAGGCTCAAAGGAAATGGGATGAGAGCTTTAATGTACTAAAAGAAAAATATCGCCAGTAAAGAATTGTATATCCAGTGAAAATACCTTCAGAAATGAAGCAAAGTAAATAAATTTCAGATATAGTAAAACAGATCTGCCACTGAGAGAACCAATCAAGTAAGGGCTTTAGGCTGAAGGAAAATGAAAGCAGGTAAAAGCAGATAAGCACAGGAAGGAATGAAGAATGCCACAGGAGTTGTAGGTAAATATATTTTATAAAATACAAATTTTAGGTAAATAAAAATATTAAATATAAGTAAATTCTTAAATATTACATTTTATTTTATTTTTTTATTTTTTATTTTTTTGCGGTACATGGGCCTCTCACTGTTGTGGCCTCTCCCGTTGAGGAGCACAGGATCCGGATGCGCAGGCTCAGCAGCCATGGCTCACGGGCGCAGCCGCTCCGCGGCATGGGGGATCTTCCCGGACTGGGGCAGGAGCCCATGTGCCCTGCATCGGCAGGCGGACTCTCAACCACTGCGCCACCAGGGAAGCCCTAAATATTACATTTTAAAAACAGTATTTACTGTGGTCTGTAGAGTTTAAATTACACAAACAAAATATATGATAATGATAGCACAATATGTAACAGGTTAGGATAATAGAATTAAACTGCTGTAAGTTATATTATTTGTGAAATTATTAAAATGTGCCTATTAAAGTAGGTAATAGTTATTAAGGAATTTTATTGTAATCTTTAGAGTAACCACCAAAATAATTACTTTGAAATGTATAACTAAAAAGTGAATAAAGTAGAAAAATGGAATAATAAAATTTGATTAATCCAAAATGCATTTGAAAACAAGAAACAGAGCAGATGCAATAAATAAATAACAAATAATCAGATGGTAGACCTAAAGCCATCTATATATACCATTATTGCATTAACTTGAAATGGACTAAGTAATTCAATTAAAATTCAGTGATAGGGCTTCCCTGGTGGCGCAATGGTTGAGAGTCCGCCTACTGATGCAGGAGACACGGGTTCTTGCCCGGTCCAGGAAGATCCCACATGCCGCGGAGCGGCTGGGCCCGTGAGCCATGGCCGCTGAGCCTGCGCGTCCGGAGCCTGTGCTCCGCAATGGGAGAGGCCACAACAGTGAGAGGCCCGCGTACCACAAAAAAAAAAAAAAAAAAATTCAGTGATAGGCAGATTGAATAAAAAACAAAACCCAACTATTTGGTGTTTATAAGAGGCATACTCTAAATATAAAAATGTTTGAAAATAATAAAATGGAAAAAGGTAAACTACGCAAAGTCTTCACTAAAATAAAGTTGATTTAACTTTATGGATATTATACAAATAAGGATTATTACTAGAGATTGAGAGAAATATTGTATAATGATAAAATGGTCAATTTAATAAGATGTAACAACACTAAATTTGTATGCATTAAGATTAGCTTCAAAGCAGTTAATGCAGAATTATAAAAACTAAAAGGATATAGATAGAAATCCATAGTCATTTTAACTTCACTTCCATAAACTGATGGTATAAAGGGACAAAAAAGAGTAATATAGTAATTGAAGACCTTTTTAAATTAACTTGACCTACTTAAAATACATAGAATATTCTCTACCCTACTCCTCCAAAATGTAGAATATACATTATTGTCACTTAGGAAGGTAGTTCATATGCTGGACCATGAAGCAGATAGTACAAATTATCTCACAAATCTTATAGAATTAAATTAATACAGAGTAAGTTTTACGGTCACAGTGAAATTAAACTAGAAATTGATGTAGGAGATGACTGGAAAATCCCCCAAATATTTTTAAATTGAGCGACACATTTTACAGTAATCTCTGGTTCAAATAAGAAGTCACAATTTATCTTAGAAAGTACTTCGAAGTGAATAAAATGAAAATACATTTCACAAGTGGTAGACAATTAAAGCAATCTTAGGGGGAAATTATAGCTCTCAATATATATATTGGGAAAGAAGGTTGAAAACCATTTTCTGTTGCAAGATGCTTGAAACACAAACAGCAGATTAATAAGCCCAGTGAATGTAGAATGAAGGATATTATAAAAATAGAAGTAAAACAGGAAACAAATGTACAAAATAAAAAATATAAAGGCCCCAAATTGGTTGGTGCTATAGACAATGAAGATATTCAGAAGGCATTAGCAGGCTATTATGTGCAACTTAATGACAATGTATTTGAAAATTTAAGTGAAGTGGATAAAATTTCTTTTAAATCAGATATTAATAAAATATATTCAAAGTTAAAGTAGAAAATTTGAATTCTCCTTTATGAAGAAATTTAGCCCACAAAACTTTCCATTTGATAATTCAGACCCAGCTGGCTATATGGGTGAATTTTCCTACATGTTTAAGAAGAAATATCATAAACCCTTACGAGAATGGAAAAACTGGAAAAATCCTTTCCAACTCCTTTTATGAGCCAGCATCACACTGATAACAAAACCTGAGTAGGATGTTATAGGAAAGGAAAATTGCAGACCAGTATATGGCATGCACATGGATGTAAAAACCATGAAAAGAACATTAGCTAATAGAATCCAGTGATGTATTAAAAAATATAATGCAACATGTACAGATGGGTTTGTTTCAGGAATTCAAAGCTGGTTTAACATTTGAAAAACTAGTGTAATTAACAGAAGAATGGAGAAGAACTAATCAGTAGAAATAGAAAATTTGTTTCTTAAAACTCAATGCCTGTGTATGATGTTTTAAAAATTTTTGCAACTCAGGAATAAAGGGAACTTGTTTACTCTGATAAAGAGTATCTACACAAAATCTTCAGGTGTTAACATATTTAGTAGTGAAATAGTGAATGCTTTTTTCACTCACACTGGGAACAAGACAAGAATGTCAAATGTCATCATTTTTTTCAATTTTTTTTTTTACTGTACAGGCTGTTAGAGATTATGTGATTGATATGTTTGAAGTTACAATGCTAATGTGAGTAGCACAGTTGGAGATAAAACCAAGGCCTTCTAATTCTCATTGTTCTTCTGCTTGTGATTTTTAAGTCTGCTGTTACATAAAGTGGATTGATATTGTGTAGTATGGTGGGTACTGGTATGCTTATGAGCATTAATAGAAAAACAACTTATTAACATTATAACTTTACATCTTATATATTTGAATTTTCAAAGAAGCCATTATGTGTATTCTTAAGTAAACTCTGTTTTATCATTATTTCAAAGATTGCAAGCATTTTTAAATTATAAAATTTACTTTCTTGTAATGTGAAATGACTAAATGGAGAATTTAAAAGGGGACCTGAAAAAGTTTAAATTCAACTGCCTCATTAAAGAAATTAGGAAACTCTCCTCCTCTTATCTTTCCTGTGTACTCCTCTGCTTTGTTGTTCTTCTTGCATGAGAAAGTTATCATAGGTGTAGGGTAATTATTCTTAGGGATTTAGAACAGGCAAAGAGGGTGCCAAAATCACAGTAGTTAAATACGCCCAGATGGCACCTTTCTCTTCGGAACATTAGGGTAGGAGTTTCTCTTAGTGGCTTCTCTTACCCATTGATTTTAAGTATTACTCATTTAAAGCTCCTGTACAAATTAGGACATACACATATTAGATTTATATGATTTCTCCCTCCCTCCCTCTCTCCCTCTCTCCCTTCCTCCCTTCTGTGGGTGTGATTGGGGGCTGAAGTATGTTCCTACCAAAGTGCCTCCAGAAAGCAGAGAGGTGTTTGGGGGTTTTGTTTGTTTGTTTGTTGTTTTTTTTTCCCCTCGCCCTAGAGAAATAAACCAAAATAATAGGAGGGATGATACTATGGGCCTGACAGAGAAGTGTAAAATAAGTTACAGTGGAATCACCAGCACCATTGTGCTTGGTGTACTATTCAGACAGACTAGAAGCATATGGTAGGAACTCTTGACCCAACTTCCAAGAGGAAGAAGTTAAGAATGGAAGTATTGGAGTGGTAGCAGAGGATGAGGCCTAATTAGCTGTCCTTTTCCCTTATTCCAGCTTGTTGCAAAAAAGACACATCTTTTCATTTGACCACTGTATCTTTAGCTATAAATATAACAGTTTTTTCAGACAAACAGACAATAATGGTATTCTCCTATGCTAAAGTAGAAACATAGAGTAGAGAAAATAGTTCATCTTCTTGAAATATTAGGGAACTGGAAAATATGGTGGATAAATTTTACGTGTTTAGAGGTTTTGAATAGCAAGCTGAACTTTAAGCAGCTAAATTTAATTTTCTTCTGTGTACCAAATAGGCACCTGTTCATTGTAGATCTTCTTACCAGGGTTCTTTGTTACAATAATGAAACCAGCTAAGACCAACTAAGACAGTTTTAAGCAGAAAACGCACTTGAATAAAGAACTTAGGCATACAGCGTCCCCAGCAAGACATGAGAACCATTCTTGGAGGCTATGCAAGAATTAGTATAGCATGCAAAATCAAACCACAAGAATTGTTCTGTGTTAGACAGAGTCACTATAGCAATACCATTGATGCTTACAGTAGCCATATATCTTGGTTTTCCTTGGTGATTATTAATAGTTCATTTCACTCTCAGAAGTGTCCTGATTTGGACAGTAAATTACATGGGCACGCTTCTGATTTTGCAACATCACTGCCTTTGGAAAGCAGATAAAGATGCTCCTAATACCAGCACACTTTTTAGCATCGAGTTCACTTGTCCCTTCCTTCTTCCTACTGGCTTCAGATTCAAATTCTGGGACAGATTTGTCTGATTTATAGCACTCAACTGCTAAGGAGTCTGGAAATGTATCTGCATTTTACAATTTCTGTAAGTGAGAGACTGCCTGGAAGCTAGGGGTTTCCCCACATATAAGAATTGCATAAGCTGGGAGTTAAAAGAATAACAGATATTGAGAGCATTATGTTTTAGTGAGTCTTCCATTTTATTCTTTTCCTTTGGTATATACAGTACCATCCTATTCCTGTCGGGCTGGCTAGATTTATTAGGCAGTCATGAAAGTAATTTATGTAGCTGATCAGAGACTAATAATGAGAGTATAGACTAGTTTTTTGTTCTTTTACATTTGCTTTTTTCCTTTAAGCAAGGAGACTCTATTGAGATGAAGGAAATACATTTGCCCATTCTCAAATCTTCAGTATGCAAAAAATAACTACTTCAAAAGATAGAGGATTAAGCTTAATAAAAAGATGGGGACTTCCCTGATGGGGGAATTGGTTAAGAATCCACCTGCCAGTGCAGGGGACCCAGGTTCAATCCCTGGTCCGGGCAGATCCCACATGCCACGGAGCAGCTAAGGCTGTGCACCACAACTACTGAGCCTGCACTCTAGAGCTCGTGAGCCACAACTACTGAGCCCGAGTGCCACAACTACTGAAGCCCACTCATCCTAGAGCCTGCATGCTGCAGCTACTGGCCTGCGTGCCCCAACTACTAAATCCCACACACCTAGAGCCCGTACTCTGCAACAAGAGAAGGCACTGCCATGAGAAGCCCACGCACCACAACGAAGAGTAGCCTGCGCTCTCCGCAGCTAGAGAAAGCCTGAGTGCAGCAACAAAGACCCAATGCAGCCAAAAAAATAAATAAAGAAAAGTAAATAAAAAGCTGGAAAGTTGAAAGATATTTGACTCTTCAAAATTTTGAAGTTTACGTAGTCCATCATGTAGCATGTGTAGTCAGGCATTGAGCTTCACTAAATGGTGTCACTCCATCTGGGTCTCTCTTGGTGGTACATACTTAAAATTATTTGAATAACCTTTTAAAAAAAAAAAAAAGCTTGAAATCCAGATCATATTCAGATCTGTTCTGAAGAGCTCCAGATAAACTCTTCAGAAATAGTATTTCTGTTGTTCTTATCTTTGGTCTTGAATTTTTGCCTTATAGAAAGAACATTAGTTGTGAGCTAACATGGATTTTAGTCTCAGCCATCTTTTATAAACCTTACGAGTTTATACATGTTTCTGTTTTACTTGTCCCAATTTTAACTTCAAGTTGCTATGAGTAAGTAAGATAATGAATGTGGAGGGTTTTTTGTTTGTTTTGTTTTTTCAGATTACCATTAAATGTGAAGTGTTCCCTTAGTCTGCTAATAAGACCTACAAAATGTCACTAAGTGTACCTTCCTTCTGGGAGAATAAGGCACATGTGCCTGGCCCATCTGGTTGTTGTTCCTTATGTGGCTGTGAAGAATGAGGGAATCCACATGAAGACACCTCAGGGAACAGTATTGCCACTATAAGGGGATTGCTATAAAGAGCACTGGTAGATTTCTGACTTTACAAAGCATCTTACTGTGAAGCATTTGGAAATTGAGAGGGTTAGGCTTAGACATTAGCTTTTCCTGGCCAAGATCCTCTTTGTTTGCATTCTTCTGTTCTGATATTCTTCTTGCGTGGCGTTCTCAAGTTCTCCTAATACACGATTTGTGTGAAACCAAGGAGCCATGATAGCACCTTGAGGATGGCATTGAAACATATGGTGAGTGCTAAGAACCTTTATAATAGTTGTCCTTTGTATTCTAAACATTTTCCGATTGCATTTTTCATTCTTCTTCTTCTTTACCCGTGCCTTAGATTTTATTAAGGTATCCCAGGAAATAGCTCTCAGGATGGAGATGTGGAAACCAATGGAAAATTAAATAATGTATGATTAGTACTGAAACCTGGGTATGTAGTTTTGAAATTAATATTGCTTTCTTTATTTTATATAGCACATTACACAGGATTTAGTCCTTGACTCTTTATCTCCTTATTTATTAGGATATCCATTTATCCATGAATATATGGATAATTAAAAGAAACCTCTTAAAAACCTTGGACATTCTTTCCAGCTTTCTCAAGACTTATTTCCTAGTTTCCTAGGCACATTATTCCAAAGCTTGCTCTCTGTCTTCCTAACATGCTTCTACTCTTCTCTCCCCCAGGAAACTTATTCTTTCCTCCAAATTTCTTATCTGGGAAGAACAATAATTCAGAACTGTTAAATTCCTAGGTGAGGTTTGAAATATAACCAAATTAAACATAACTAAGATTTAAAAATTTTAGAGACATGTACAATAGCATAGTATCTTACCAGATCTTAAAAATGAAGTTGAAAGCCATAATACAGCACCCTGTAACTTGGTAAGTACATAGTTTCATAAACCCAGATGCCTAGATTTTATTTCACCCTTCTATGATTAATAAATATGTTAAGATGGTTTCTGATATTTCTGTTGGAATTCTTTTAAAAAACAAGTGTGACGGTTCAAATTGCATATCACAGTGAAAATGCCAGCTTTTAAGAAGAATTGTAATTGGAATCCAGTTTCCTTTTAATTGAATATTAAGTGGAATATTTAGCTTTATACAGAACAAAGATCCTTCTTGCATTGCATTGTTCCCACTCTAGATTATCACCTCTTTTGAATACTGTATCCAGGTTGGTTATGTTACAGATTTTATTATCAAGGTCGAAGCTACCTAGAATGACAGTTTCTGATATCAACATTCGGAGGCATTTTGTCAGACTGCTGTGTCTGACCTTATCCCCTGTGAGGTAGTGTCTCCATTTTTCTAGGTCAGTTCTTTTTTGTGAAGGAGTGGAACTTCCTAGCTAGGGAACAAGATTTAAAAACAAAAAAAATCACAATTTAAAATAAAATTGCCTGAAGATACTCTTAGCATATGTAATTATAGACTTTAGATTTTATTAACCTGTGTTCATTACTGTTTTAATTCAAAGAACATAAGATTAGTACAGCTTGATTTATTAAAGTGAAGGCCAAGTTAGATGTATTTCCCTAAATATAAGAGGAATAGTCTCAATTTAAGAAAAACAATAACTTGTTTGAACACAAATTTATATCAGGAAGGAAAAACAAAGACCATGTTGTGTTTCTCCTTTATTGATCAAAACTTTTGATGCCAATAAACCAGATTTAATAGTACTGGAAAAGTGGTACATGCCAAAGGGTAATAGAATATGTCTGTTACCTTTGGGTCAGCATTTAATGTATTCTGTGACAGTAGTCTTGTATGAGTACAGTCTTTTGAAGGTTATTTAAGGGTGCCATGAGTCATTTAAGTTCCTTCTTTGCATTTTATCAGTACACAAAATAGTCTCTGCTTTTAATACATTTTATTTCTTTAGTTGTCTTGAGAAACAGCTTTGTGATTTCATTTTGGCGTTTGGCTTTAGGAAACCGTCTATCCTTATAAATTAATTTTGTTGAAAAAAGTCAAGTAGTTAAATAGCCAAAGTTGAACTGAGAAATCACGTCAAGGTGAAGTGATCCTTGTACTTCATTTGCAGGGATTGGAAAAAAATCTCTTAAGACAAAATAGCAAGTGTTCAAACGAAGAGATTGTTAAAAGGCATTCCTCATTTTTGTAGCAGGATAATTGTGTGATTAATGCTTTTAGGTTTTGCCTCATAATTGTCAGTGGATCATAACTGGATGGGAAAGATTTGCAGGGCAGTCAGTGAGCTCACCACAGGATGGTAGTAGCATTTTTAATCAGACTTTTCCTTTGGGAGAAATTTCTAGTAGCAATATTTTACCTTCCTCATATGCAAGAACGGGAGTATGCGTGTTGTGTCTTACCTTTAAAAAATCTGATTCCTTATTTTTAAAAATTCATACCTTTTAAGGTCAATAGTTTTTCATCATCTATAGATAGAAAATATTAAGAATCCTAAATCTTGTGGAATGCAATTAAAATATAACATGTTTCTACATATTGTCTATTTAAATTTCTTAAATATAACCAAAATCAGTGCCTCAAAACATTTAGCAAAGTTAAAGTACATAAACTGTATTAAACATTTTGATATGATTTTATTTATTAGACATTTATTAGATTGTGTTAGATGCTAATAAGCACTGTTATGTACTTGGAATAGAAAGATGCAAAGATATTTATCAGTGTTCTCAAGAAATATACAGTCTAGGAGGGAAAACATTTAGTTTTAAATGAAAATTATTCCCATATTTATGCATTTATATATATGTTGACTTTCAATTTTGTAAACAAAATTATATCTAATATGAATCAGCTATGACATTAAGCCCTCACTGATAAAACTTTGGAAATAAGGCCAACACTTCACATGTGTCCACAAATATAATATTATTTAAGTCATCTACGAAAATGTCTGTATATCTGTTTGTTATAACATTGGGCCAGAATCTTTTTTTTCCTAAAAATGTTTTGCTTTTCTTTTGGCTGTGCTGCGTGGCTTGTGGAATCTTAGTTCCCCAACCAGGGATTGAACCCGGGGCCTCGGCAGTGAAAGTGCAGAATCCTAACCACTGGATTGCCAGGGAATTCCTGGAATATTTTGTTTTTTTCATTATGAAAAATTTCAAATATACACAAAATCAAGAGTTACCAACCTACTGCCAATTTTTTTACTAGTACCCTCAAATTGTTCTGTTTGTTGATGTTTGCCTAGATATCTCGGCATTTTAAACTTTCTCTGATTAAATTTATATGCAGTGATTACTCAATACAAAATACAACTCTGAAAATCTGTATTCTCCCTAAAATTCTTTATTTTTCTCTGAAGCAGTTACCACCACCTGACATGTTTGTTTCTTGCCATTTCCTCTCCACACATACACCCATACATATTAGGACTGTGCTCTCCATAGGTAGGGATTTTGTTAATACTGTTGTATCCGCTTTGCCAATACCAGTGCCTGGGACATACCAGGCTCTCCAGAAACATTTGTTGAATAAATGAATTTGTCTAAATCTGAATCTTCCTTTCCACTGGGCTTCTCTGTTTATATCTTGCCGTCAGTATAAAATAATTTTGTGGTTTTGATGTGTATAAATCTGGTCTCCATCACCACTGGAAGCTCCTTGGGGTGTGGTCCCTATTTTGTACTACCTCCCCCACAGAGTCTTAGCATGCTCTTGATTCAGATAGGACCTGAATTTGAGTTTCGGCTCAGCCATTTACTTAGTTTTGTGAAATACGGTAACTTTACTAAACCTTGATTTCTCCATCTATTTCATGCTAAAATGACATTGTTATGAGGATAAACTACGTAGTGTTGAGTTCATACAAGATAGGTTATTTGAAAATTGAAAGGATGTATAACGTGGTCCGTGGTATGTAATAAACTTAATAAACTTTAGCCATTTTCATTATTTAGGTGATGAAAGTATTGTTTAATTCTTTTTTGTTTTGTTCTTGTTTTTTGGCTGTGTTGAGTCTTTGTTGCTGCATGCCGGCTTTCTCTAGTTGCAGTGAGTGGGGGCTATTCTTTGTTGTGGTGCGCAGGCTTCTCATTGCGGTGGTATTTCTTGTTGCAGAGACGGGCTCTAGGCACACAGGCTTCAGTAATTGCAGCATGTAGGCTCAATAGTTGCGGCACGCAGGCCCTGGAGTGCACGGGCTTCAGTAGTTGCGGTGCACAGGCTCTAGGGCACACAGGCTTCGGTAGTTGTGGTGTGCGGGCTCAGTAGTTGTGGCTCGCAGGCTCTAGAGCGCAGGCTCAGTAGTTGTGGTACATGGGCTTAGTTGCTCCACGGCACGTGGGATCTTCCTGGACCAGGGATCGAACTCATGTCTCCTGCATTGGCAGGAGGATTCTTAACCACTGTGTCACCAGGGAAGTCCAAAAGTGTTGTTTAATGTTTGATTTGTTTCTATTATTATTTGTAGTAATTTTCAAAAAGAAAAAGAAAAAACAGGTCTCTGTACCTGTTATCTTATTTTATATCGCATCTAAGTATGCCAAGAGTATATGAGAGATTGTTCTTAGTTTTCTGTTATTAACCTTTCTTATGGTGCTCTTATCAGTGTAATTCCTGTTTTCTGACTAACATTGTTTACCAGCCTGTGCTTCCAGACATATCAGTGTTATCTCTAGGCTTAATTAGTTTGTTGTAGCCATCAAGCTTTCCCTGGGTTTTGGATTAGGCACCTACTCTTCATGACTATGAATGAAATTTCTTTGACTTTTCTCTCCTACTTACTCTCTCAGCCCAGCCCTAGGTTTTACCCAGGCAGCCATTTCTGTCCCATTCTCTCCTCTCTATTCCTTGCCCAGTATTATCTAATTTTCATGTATATGTGAATTTTTCATACATAGGTTTTTCAGAACTTCTTCTCCACTAGAAATCTCATACCAGTATTTATGACTGGTTATGGAAACATTTAATATAATCTTTTCTCCCAGCTGTGCTGTGACAAACTTTGACATTTTTAACAGTTCCAATAAATATAAAATGTCAGGAAACATTAATCTATTCTGACTTTAAATCCTTGTGATTTGTAGTTTAAAATCTAGCAACTTTAAAATCTTCATACTAAGTAGTGGTAGTTCTCTCCCCCTATGTTATTTTCCCTGTCATGCTCCCAGAATCCTGCAAGTTGGCAAATACCTCCTAAGTAAGAGCTTGGAGAGAGGTTCATTTTTGTAGAAATTATAATTTTCCAGAGGAAAAAATACTCCAACTTGAGGGTCCTTCACTAAAACAACCAGCAGTTTACCTAATTGTCCTTCAGTGAAGCTGACGTATACTCATGTTTTTGAATCAGATTTTTCATTCCTTTTTTATATAAATTAATAGCCAAGGAATGCTCAACATTTGAGGAGAATCTCCCAACATGAGAGAGAAAAGTCATATAGGAAAAAAACTGACACCTAAGAAATTGCAAGGAACAGTTTTGAAAACATTAGGGAGAAAAATCCTCTAATATGCTCAGAGATGAGAAAATATTTCATCATTAAAAAGAATGTACTGGTGCAGATTCCTGAAAAGATGTTCAATTAGCATGACTGTTGGCTCCCTCACCCAGAATCAGTTTCAGTAAAGGGAAAATTGAAGGATCAGAACATATAGAGGGAAACTCCTAAGGTGCTGGAAAAGGGACTATTTTGAAATGGTGTGTAGGATGGGAGCTTTATTTGGGGGCTCTGTAGGCATCCTGCTTTGGCTATGGGAAGGAAAAATAGGAAAAGAACTGTTGGAGTTCTGCTCTTGATTCTTGCCTTTGAACCAAAGTTGCCTAATTTCTCCATGGCTGCAGTGTGTCAGAATTCTGGTCCAGGTATCCTTAGGAGGTCAAATCAGGATTGTGCCCTTTGCTTCTTAGGGGATGACAAATATGAAGTACTGCTTCACAACCGCATACCCAGCAGATTCCTAGTACTGATAAATTATAGTCTAAGACCTCCCTTTCATGATATTTTTTTCCCTGTGAATAAAGAGTGAAAACTCCCTTTCCAAGGAATTGTTTTTTGAGAAAAGAACATACATGGAGTGTAGTTTTCTGCTGCTGCCTGGAACTCTCCACCTTAGGTCTTTTCTACCTCAGTAATCTGAGCCCACTAGGGTTGACAGAGACTGTTGTCTGGCATTCTTCCATATACATTTCTTGAGTGAGTTTTCGTAGACGAAAATGAGCACACAGGCCAAAATAATGACCTTCCAAAGAAAAGAAAAATAATGTACTTATCACAGATTCTGTTTGTAATAGAAATACAAAAATAGACAAATGAAGAATGTGAAATTACTGTAATATATATGCTTAAAGATTTCAAGGAAGAAAGATATTAACAGTACAGAACAAGAAAATATAAAAGAGAAAAACAATATAAAAAAACATAATAGCTGAAATGAATACAAAAATAGGATAAATAACAGTGAATTTGTTGGAAGAACAAAACAGTTAATTGGAAGATTAGAGTCTGGTGATCTCACAGTAAAAAGGAGGAAAAGATAACAAAATAAAATATAGAAAAGAAAAATTGAGAGATACTGAAGACATAAATAAAGGTACCAACATTCAGATGAAAAAAATCTCAGGAAAGCAGAAAAAAGTAGAGGAGAAAATATTTGAAGGAATAAAGAGGATTCGTTTTCCTGAATTAGAGAGAGAGGGAGGGAAGGAAGGATGACTATCTTCAGATAAAAAGGACCCACAAAAAAGTCAAGGGAGAGATAAGGAAAAACCCACAACACACATTAAAGTTAAATGTAAAACTACCAAAGGGAAAGAAAAATCTAAAACTTTTCTAGAGATGGGAAAAGAAAGAAGTCCCAATAAGTGAAGAATTAGATTACATCACATTTTTTCAGCAGCAGTTCTGAATATGAATAGAAAACACATTCGTATCCTCAAAAGTTTGAAGAAAAAGAACTTAGAATTTTTCATCTAGCCAAACTGTCATTCAAATATAAAGGCATAATAAAAAATATTAGTATGCATGTTAGTCTCAAAAGGTCTGCTATATAAATTATCACATCAAAAAAGCTTTAGATGGGGCTTCCCTGGTGGCGCAGTGGTTAAGAATCCACCTGCCAATCCAGGGGACACGGGTTCGAGCCCTGGTCTGGGAAGATCCCACATGCCGTGGAGCAACTAAGCACATGCACCACAACTACTGAGCCTGCGCTCTAGAGCCCATGAGCCACGACTACTGAGCCTGCGCGCCTAGAGCCCGTGCTCCGCAACAAGAGAAGCCACCACAATGAGAAGCCCGCTCACCACAAGTAGAGAAAGCCTGTGCGCAGCAATGAAGACCCAATGCAGCCAAAAATAAATAAAAATTTAAAACGTTTCAGATGAAACATTGAAATGAACAGACAAAAATTTAAAAATTGTGAAAGAGATATATGAAGTAAAGGTAATAAAATACCTTGGTAAAGTTTTTTGTTTCTTCTTTAAAAAAAATGTAGCTAAGACCAAAGAATAGAGAAAATATGTCCATACTAATTCAGAATTAAAAGTCTAGGTCAACACTTTTCAAACTATATTGAAGGAACTTTAAAAAAATAAATTTCAGTGTTTCAGACCTAACTTTTATACATTTAAAGAAATCATAAATATTGATGTCCCAGCAATGTCAAAGTGGTATAAAAATTTTTAGACATATATTCTCAGCTCCTGTACTTTGTAGACAAGTAAGAGACACTTCAGTTAGGCAAATTGTTGATAGAAACAGATGCAATAATGGCAGAAATGAAGGAAATGGCAGACAAAGACATGAAAACTATTATAAATATACTCAGTGTGTACAAGGATTTATGGAAAACACAAACATAGGAGAAATATAAAGTACAAGCCATATGAACATTTAGTGATGAAAAATACAGTAAGTGAAATGAAAAATTCACTGGATGGGCTGAAGAACATATTAGATGAAGTGAAAGAAAAGATCAGTGACCATAAGGTAAATAGTAACTATGCAAGATGAGGCTCAAAGAGAAAAAACTGGGGGGGGGGGGGGGGGGGGGGAGAGACCCAGTAAAGTGTTGGTGGCTTGTGGAATTCATCCGTAATTGGAGTTCCAGCAGAGAGGCAGCCAACAAAAATACTTAAAATTATGTCCAGAAACTTTCAATATTGGGAAGAACATTATAAATAGGCAAATTCAAGAAGCTCAGAGAATCACAAACAAGATAAACACACCAAAAAGAAAACAAACAGTTACATACCAAGGTATGTCATAATCAAATCCCTGATAAAGAGAAAATGCTGGGCTTCCCTGGTGGCGCAGTGGTTGAGAGTCCGCCTGCTGATGCAGGGGATGCGGGTTCATGCCCCGGTCTGGGAAGATCCCACATGCTGCAGAGTGGCTGGGCCCGTGAGCCATGGCCGCTGAGCCTGCGCATCTGGAGCCTGTGCTCCGCAACAGGAGAGGCCACAACAGTGAGAGGCCCACATACCACAAAAAAAAAAAAAAAGAAAATGCTTAAAGTACCATCTGAATAAAGACACGTAACATTCAGGTGAACAAATGTAAGACTGACAGCAGACTTCTTGCTGGACACTGTTCAGTCCAAAAGGCAATGGAATGGCATCTTTAAAGTACTGAAAGAAAGCTCAACTTAGAATTATTTGTGCAGAAAGCAGAACCTTCTGAGTAAAGAGAAATAAGGTTTTTCTAAGCAAACAGACGCTGAATGAAATTATCACTAGCAGACATGAATTACAAGAAGTGTTAAGGGGCTTTTGGCAGAGGAACAATGATAATGCAAGAAAACATGAATCTACACAAAAGGAATGAAGCCTGCCATAAATGATTAATTTGTTGGAAAACATGAGATTTTTAAAAGCTTTTTAGGTGTGTGTTTTTTGGTTTTGGGTTTGGGGGGGCAGGGTGTTTAGTTTCTTTAAAATGGCCGTTGAATTTTTTTGTTCACTAAATTTATTTTAAAAATCATAAAACGTTTCTTACAAAAGAGGATTACATTATACACACTGAATAAATGCCAGGGATATATGGACTATCGTTCCTATTTACGTTATTACAGAATATTGAGCAGAGTTCCCTGTGCTATATATATAATAGCTCCAGCCATTGACTGTTTACAGCAAAAATCTCTTAGTTTACTAACAGGTAAAATTAAGGTGTATATTAACATTAGTACAAAGGACAGGAGGGTGGAATGGAAGTATACTGTTGAAAAAATTCTACTTTATAGATGAAGTGCTCCATTATTTGAAGGTAGACTATAATATGTTAATGATACTTATTGGAAACCCTAGAGCAGTCACTGGAAATAGTGATGAGATGCACTAAGTAAGTCATTAGTGAAGATAAAAACACATACTAAAAGAAATAATCCCAAGAGGGGGAAAAGACAGCAAATGGAGAAGTACAAATCAAATAGCCAGATGGTAGATTTAAACCTAAACAAATCAATATTTACAAAAAATATAATCTGCCCAAACACCCCAATTAAATGGCAAAAACTGTTAAATGGGAGCTAAAGCAAATCCCAGCTAAATGCCGCCTAGGAGCAAACCACATTAAGTATAAAAGACACTCATAGGTTAAGAACTGAAAGTATGGAGGAAAAAAGGGTCTACAAGTACCAATTAAAGCAAAAGTAGAGTGGATATGTTAATATCAGGAAAAGTGCACTTCAGAACAAGAAATAGGTAGACTACAGACTCAAAGTTTTTCTAGCTATAAATTAGGGATCAATAACAGATACCTGAAAAACCTGCCAATATATGGAGATGAAAGGTGCTTCTAAACCAGTGAGTCAAAAAGCCAAGTCACGGCTTCCCTGGTGGCACAGTGGTTGAGAGTCCGCCTGCCGATGCAGGGGACATGGGTTCGTGCCTCGGTCTGGGAAGATCCCACATGCCGCGGAGTGGCTGGGCCCGTGAGCCATGGCCGCTGAGCCTGCGCTTCTGGAGCCTGTGCTCCACAACGGGAGAGGCCACAGTGGTGAGAGGCCCGCGTACCGCAAAAAAAAAAAGCCAACTCACAGGAAATTAAGAAAATATTTTGAATTGAGTGAAAATGAAAACAGTAAAATCTGTGAGATGCAGCTAAAACAGTGCTTAGTAGGAAGTTTATAGCTTGAAATGCTTATATGAGAAAGGAAGAAAGTACCAAAATCAATGATCTAAGAACCTTGAGAATCTAAACAAAGAAGAGCAAATTCAATCCACAGTAGGGGGACTTCCCTGGTGGTCTAGTGGTTAAGAATCTGCCTTCCAATGCAGGGGACACGGGTTCGATCCCTGGGCGGGGAACTATGATCCCACATGCTGTGGGGCAACTAAGCCCACATGCAGCCACCACTGAGCCTGCATACCGCAAGAAAGAGCCCACGTGCTGCAGTGAACGATCCCGCATGCTGAAACGAAGATCCTGCGTGCTGCAACTAAGACCTGACAAAACCAAATAAACAAACAAACTTGAAAAATTGATTTAAAAAAAGCTCCACAGTAGGATAGGAAATAAAGGCATAGGCAGAAATCAATGAACTGAAAAAAAAATAGAGTATCAACAAAATCAAAAGCTGATTCTTTGAAAAGATCAATAAAATTGATAAGCCTCAAGCCTGATTAAGAAGGTAGAATAGGAGATTGGTTGAAGATGGTGGAGTAGAAGGAGGTGTGCTCACTCCCTCTTGTGAGAGCATCGAAATCACAACTAACTGCTGACCAGTCATGGACAGGAAGACACTGGAAATCACCAAAAAAATACCCCACATCCAACGACAAAAGAGAAGCCACAGTGAGACGGTAAGAGGGGCGCAGTCATAATAACATCAAATCCCATAACTGCTGGGTGGGTGACTCACAAACTGGAGAACACTTATACCACAAAAGTCCACCTACTGGAGTGAAGGTTCTGAGCCCCCCGTCAGGCTTCCCAACCTGGGGGGCCGGCAACTGGAGGAGGAATTCCCAGAGAATCATACTTTGAAGGCTAGAGGGATTTGATTGCAGGACTTCGACAGGACTGGGAGAAGCAGGAACTCCACTCTTGGAGAGCACACACAAAGTAGTGTGAGCATCGGGACCCAGGGGAAGGAGCAGTGACCCCATAGGAGACTGAACCAGACCCACCTGCTAGTGTTGGAGGGTCTCCTGCAGAGGCAGGGGCTGGCTGTGGCTCACTGTGAGGACAAGAACACTGGAAGCCTAAGTTCTGGGAAGTACTCCTTGGCGGGAGCCCTATCAGAGTCTGCCATTAGCCCCATCAAAGAGCCAGGTAGGCTCCAGTGTTGGGTCGCCTCAGGCCAAACAACCAACAGGGAGGGAACCCAGCCCCACCCATCAGCAGACAAGCGATAAAAGTTTTACTGAGCTCTGCCCACCAGAGCAACACCCAGCTCTACTCACCACCAGTCCCTCCCATCAGGAAACCTGCACAAGCCTCTTAGATAGCCTCACCCACCACAGGGGAGACAACAGAAGCAAGAAGAACTACAATCCTGCAGCCTGTGGAACAGAAACCACATTCACAGAGAGATAGACAAGGTGAAAAGACAGAGGGCTATGTACCAGATGAAGGAACAAAATAAAACCCCAGAAAAACAACTACATGAAGTGGAGATAGGCAACCTTCCAGAAAAAAAATTAAGAATAATGATAGTGAAGGTGATGCAGGATCTCGGAAAAAGAATGGAGGCGAAGATGGAGAAGATATACGAAATGTTTAACAAAGACTTAGAAGAATTAAAGAACAAACAAACAGAGATGAAGAATACAATAACTGAAATGAAAACTACACTACAAGGAATCAATAGCAGAATAGCTGAGGCAGAAGAACGGACAAGTGACCTGCAAGACAGAATGGTGGAATTCACTGCTGCAGAACAGAATAAAGAAAAAAGAATGAAAAGAAATGAAGACGGCCTAAGAGACCTCTGGGACAACATTAAATGCAACAACATTCGTGTTATAGGGGTCCTAGAAGGAGAAGAGAGAGAGAAAGGACCCGAGGAAATATTTGCAGAGACTATAGTCGAAAACTGCCCTAACGTGGGAAAGGAAATAGCCACCCAAGGCAAGGAAGCAGAGCGAATGCCAGGCAGGATAAACCCAAGGAGAAACATGCCGAGACGCACAGTAATCAAATTGACAAAAAATTAAAGGCAAAGAAAAATTATTGAAAGCAACAAGGGGAGAAAGACAAATAACATACAAGGGAACTCCCATAAGGTCAGCAGCTGATTTCTCAGCAGAAACTCTACAACCAGAAGGGAGTGGCAGGATATATTTAAAGTGATGAAAGGGAAGAACCTACAACCAGGATTACTCTACCTGGCAAGGATCTCATTCAGATTTGACAGAGAAATCAAAAGCTTTACAGACAGGCAAAAGCTAAGAGAACTCAGCACCACCAGAACAGCTCTACAACAAATGCTAAGGGAACTTCTCCAAGTGGGAAACACAGGAGAAGAAAAGGACCTACAAAAACAAACCCAAAACAATTAGGAAAATGGTCATAGGAACATACATATTGATAATTACCTTAAACGTGAATGGATTAAATGCTGCAACCAAAATACACAGTCTCGCTGAATGGATACAAAATCAAGACCCATATATATTCTGTCTACAAGAGACTCTCTTCAGACCTAGGGACACATACAGACTGAAAGTGAGGAGATGGAGAAAGATATTCCATGCAAATGGAAATCAAAAGAAAGCTGGAGTAGCAACACTCATATCAGAAAAAATAGACTTTAAAATAAAGAATGTTACAAGAGACAAGGAAGGACACTACGTAATGATCAAGGGATCAATCCAAGAAGAAGATACAACAATTACAAATATATATGCACCCAACAGAGGAGCACGTCAATACGTAAGGCAACTGCTTCTATAAAAGAGGAAATCGACAGTAACACAGTAGTACTGGGGGACTTTAACACCTCACTTACACCAATGGACAGATGATCCAGACAGAAAATAAGGAAACACAAGCTTTAAATGACCCAATAGACCACATAGATTTAATTGATATTTAAAGGACATTCCATCCCAAAACAGCAGATTACACTTTCTTCTCAAGTGCACATGGAACATTCTCCAGGATAGATCACATCTTGGGTCACAAATCAAGCCTTGGTAAATTTAAGAAAATTGAAATCGTATCAAGCATCTTTTCTGACCACAGCGCTATGAGATCAGAAATAAATTGGGATAAAACGTAAAAATCAGAAACACATGGAGGCTAAACAATGCATTACTAAATAACCAAGAGATTGTTGAAGAAATCAAAGAGGAAATCAAAAAATACCTAGAGACAAATGACCACAAAAATACGACGATCCAAAACCTATGGGATGCAGCAAAAGCAGTTCTAAGAGGGATGTTTATGGCAATACAAGCCTACCTGAAGAAACAGGAAAAATCGCAAACAATCTAACCTTACACCTAAAGGAACTAGAGAAAGAAGAAGAAACAAAACCCAAAGTTAGCAAAAGGAAAGAAATCATAAAGATCAGAGCAGAAATAAATGAAGTAGAAACAAAGAAGACAGTAGCAAAGATCTGTAAAACTAAAAGCTGGTTCATTGAGAAGATAAACAAAATTGATGAACCATAAGCCAGACACATCAAGAAAAAGAGGGAGAGGACTCAAAACACTAAAATTAGAAATGAAAAAGGAGAAGTTACAAAGGACACCGCAGAAATACAAAGCATCCTAAGAGACTACTACAAGCAACTCTATGCCAATAAAATGGACAACCTGCAAGAAATGGACACATTCTTAGAAAGTTATATAACCTTCCAAGACTGAACCAGGGAGAATTGAAAATATGAACAGACCAATCACAAGTAATGAAATTGAAACTGTGATTTAAAATCTTCCCACAAACAAAAGTCTAGGACCAGCTGGCTTCACTGGTGAATTCTATCAAACATTTAGAGAAGAGCTAAGACCCATCCTTCTCAAACTCTTCCAAAAAATTGCAGAGGAAGGAACACTCCCAAACTCATTCTATGAGGCCACCCTCACCCTGATACCAAAACCAGACAAAGAACTACAAAAAAAAATTACAGACCAATATCACTGATGAATATAGAATGGAAAATCCTCAACAAAATACTAGCAAACAGAATCCATCAACACATTAGGGGATCATACAGCATGATCAAGTGGGATTTATCCCAGGGATGCAAGGATTCTTCAGTATACACAAATCAATCAATGTGATACACCATATTAACAAATTGAAGAATAAAAATGAAATGATCATCTCAATAGATGCAGAAAAAGCTTTAGACAAAATTCAACACTCATTTATGATAAAAATTCTCTAGAAAGTGGGCATAGAGGGAAGCTACCTCAACATTTTAAAGGCCATATATGACAAACCCACAGCAAACATCGTCCTCAATGGTGAAAAACTGAAAGCATTTCTTCTAAGATCAGGCACAAGACAAGGATGTCCACTCTCACCACTATTATTCAACATAGTTTTGCAAGTCCTAGCCACAGCAATCAGAGAAGAAAAGGAGTAAAAGCAATCCAAATTGGGAAAGAAGTAAAACTGTCACTGTTTGCAGATGACCTGATACTATACCTAGAGAATCCTAAAGATGCCACCAGAAAACTACTAGAGCTAATCAATTAATGTGGTAAAGTTGCAGGATACAAGGTTAGTGCACAGAAATCTCCTGCATTCTTATACACTAATGATGAAAATCTGAAAGAAAATAAAGAAACACTCCCACTTACCATTGCAACAAAAAGAATAATATATCTAGGAATAAACCTACCTAGGGAGACAAAAGACCTGTATGCAGAAAACTATAGGACACCGATGAAAGGAATTAAAGATGATAGCAACAGATGGAGAGAGGAACCATGTTCTTGGATTGGAAGAATCAATATTGTGAAAATGACTATACTAACCAAAGCAATCTACAGATTCAATGCAATCTCTGTCAAATTACCACTGGCATTTTTTACAGAACTAGAACAAAAAATCTTAAAATTTGTATGGAGACAAAAAAGACCCCGAATAGCCAAAGCAGTCTTGAGGGAAAACAACGGAGCTGGAGGAATCAAACTCCCTGACTTCGGACTATACTACAAAGCTGCAGTAATCAAGAGAGTATGGTAATGGCACAGAAACAGAAATATAGATCAATGGAACAGGATAGAAAGCCCAGAGATAGACCCACACACGTATGGTCACCTTATCTTTGATAAAGGATGCAAGAATATACAATGGAGAAAAGATAGCCTCTTCAGTAGTGATGCTGGGAAAACTGGACAGCTGCACGCAAAAGAATGAAATTAGAACACTCCCTAACACCATACACAAAAATAAACTCAAAATGGATTAAAGACCTATACATAAGGCCAGACACTATAAAACTCTTAGAGGAAAACATAGGAAGAACACTCTTTGACGTAAATCACAGCAAGATCCTTTTTGACACACCTCCTAGAGAAATGGAAATAAAAACAAGAATAAACAAGTGGGATCTAATGAAACTTAAAAGCTTTTGCACAGCAAAGGCAACGATAAGCAGGACGAAAGGACAACCCTCAAAATGGGAGAAGATATTTGCAAATGAAGCAGCTGACAAAGGAGTAATCTCCAAAATTTACAAGCAGCTCATGCAGCTCAATATCAAAGAATAGACATTTCTCCAAAAACTGCATACAGATTGCCAAGAAGCACATGAAAAGCTGCTCAGCATCACTAATTATTAGAGAAATGCAAATGAAAACTACAATGAGGTATCACCTCACACCAGTTAGAATGGGCATCATCAGAAAATCTAAAAACAAGAAATGCTGGAGAGGATGTGGTGAAAAGGGTACCCTCTTTCACTCTTAGTGGGAATGTAAATTGATACAGCCACTGTGGAGAACAGTATGGAGCTTCCTTAAAAAAGTAAAAGTAGAATTACTATATGACCCAGGAATCCCACTACTGGGCATATACCCGAAGAAAATCATAATTCAAAAAGACACATGCACCCCAATGTTCATTGCCACACTGTTTACAATCGCCAGGTCATGGAAGCAACCTAAATGCCCCTTGACAGATGGGGATAAAGATGTGGCACATATGTACAATGGAATATACTCAGCCATGAGAAGGATCGAAAATGGGTCATTTGTAGGGACATGGGTGTATCTAGTGAGTGTTATACAGTTTGAAGTAAGTCAGAGAGAAACAAATATCGTATATTAACGCATATATGTGGAACGTAGAAAAGTGCTACACATGAACCGGTTTGCAGAGCAGAAATTGAGATACAGATGCAGAGAACAAATGTATGGACACCAAGGGGGGAAAGTGGTGGGGGGGTGTAGTGGTGGGATGAATTGGGAGATTCGGATTCACATATATACACTAATATGTATAAAATGGATAACTAATAAGACTCTGCTGTATAAAAATATAAAATTCAGAAAAATGGTAGATATATGTATAAGGAATGAAAAAAGAATATCACTAGAGATCTACATCATTAGAAGGATTAAGAGAATGTAATAAATAACTTTATGCTTAAAATTTTGATTACTTACTTGAAATGGGCAAATTTCTTCAAGACAAAAACTCAAAAGCTCACTCAAGAAGGAGATTACTTGAATTAGCTCTTTGTGTATTAAACAAATTTAAGTAATATTTCATTTGTTTCTTTTTGGATGCGTTGGGTCTTCATTGCTGTGTGCGGGCTTTCTCTAGTTGCAGCGAGTGAGGGCTACTCTTCGTGGCAGTGCACAGGCTTCTCATTCTGGTGGCTTGTCTTGTTATGGAGCTCGGGCTCTAGTCGTGCAGTCTTCAGTAGTTGTGGCACACGGGGTTAGTTTTTCTTCGGCACGTGAGATCTTCCCCGACCAGGGGTCGAACCCTTGTCCTCTGCATGGCAGGCGGATTCTTTACCGCTGCGCCACCAGCGAAGTCCCGAAGTTTAATGTATAATGAGAGGCTTTTGCACAAAGTAAACTATTTTCAGTAGATGGTTTCACTGGTGAATTATATCAAACGTGTTTAAGAAAAAAATATTACCAGACCTATGCATACTCTTTCAGAAAATAGATAATTTTATGAGACCAGCATTACCCAGATACAAAAACCAAAGACATTGTAAGAAAACAAAATCACACACCCATGTAATATCCAAATTCACTCCCATTTTTATATATCAGGACTAATCGACTAGAAAATGTAATTAAATAGGAGATACAATTTATAATAATGTAGATGATCAGAGACAATTAAGTTCTTTATAATATATTTAACCAAAAATGTGCAAGACCTCTATAAAATAAATCATAAAGCTTTCAAAATTTTTATACAATGTTTCCAGGAACATTTAGTATAATAATGTCAATTCTGCACCAAATTCATTTATAGATATAATTTAAATTCGGTTGAAAAAGTAGTGGGTTTTTTTTTTTTCTGACAGTTGATAAAGTAACTGTAAATTTTATTTCTAACAATGAACACTAAAAATGAGATACTTTTTGCAAGAAGATCCAGGTATAGATGGTCATTGTTTTCTATCAAATAAGAGGACATTTGTGAAGCTTGAGTAATTAAAACAGTGTGACATTTGACATAAGAATAGACAAATTGATTGGTACAGTAAAATATCTATCTCCCCCCAAAACAGAACTGAGCATGCTGTGGAATTTTGGTTTATCACAGAGGTAAAATGTTGGATCAGTTGGAAAAGGAGGGGAGTTTTCTGTATTCAGCTGGGGAAAAAATGATATCCTATGGAAAAAGCTGAAATTGAATCTTTCCCAAATAGGTACAGTCGTTGGATGGGTTCACAAGGACCTGATGAGTACACATTTCAGTTTCATAAACAGATATAAAACTCTGCAAATATAGTGGTGAATATGTAGGCTATGAAGTAGGGAACATTTTTTAAAACAAGACTTAGAATTCCTTGTTTAAGGAATTGATAAACCTGTCTTTTATGGTTAATTTTTTTAATCTAAAGATATCTTTAAGTAATTGAGTATATCATGTAATTTCTATAAATTAATAAGTAATGCACAAGAAGGCTAATGGAGGATGGGGAAGGAGGGGAGATAAATGAGCAGACATTGCATAAAAATGTAAATACTGAATAATAATCACACTAAGAGGTATTCATCATCTTTAGTGATCAGGAAGATGCACATTAAGAGATAAACTATTTTACAAAACATTTTTAGCAGAAATATTTAAATGTGAGAAATAATAGGTGTTTGAAAGAATGCACATCCTTGGGGTCTCTTTAACTTTCCTGGTGGGCGTGTAAAACGATGGAACAATTTTATAAAATAGTTTGGTATTCTAAAATTGTCTGTTCATACAGCTTTTGTGAATGAGTCCTTGTGTTTATTACATTAAAAATGACATAGCATTTAATAAATGTTTATAGTTAACTTTATGAGCCAAAGATAAGGCACACTACCAAAATCTGATTTTTGTTTTAATATTGTCTAAAGAGCTTATTTCCAGAAACAAACCCAGCCCCATGCACACTCCCCAACCCTATGGTCCTAAATAATTTTATATTCATTTTTTTCTTTAGTCTCTATTTAATCTGTTATATTTCTTTTTTAAATGCATTGTGCTCAGAGGGCTTAAATAACTTTTTTCTTTGTTATATACTCAACAAGTGGTAAAATGAGTATTCAAACACTGTGTCAGTTTTAGCGCCAGAAGTTTCTTTGTACTCATTGCGGGTTCCAAACTATCATAACAGTATACTTATGCTGATAGGAAGAGAGAGGGAGATGGATTTAAAAGCACTTAGAAAACATTCATCATTTTTATCATACTGATTTTAGGAGATAGTATTCTTGGCTTTCCTTTGTACAGTCTTGAGTTTTTAGGTTTTCGATTTTGTAAGTCATTCTGAAATGTTATGAGGCAGAAAAGTTGGTGTGAGAAAAGTATTACAACTTTTTTAAAAACATTTTTGACATGACAAAATATACATGGGGCAAAATCCATGTAGAGTCTAGTTGCCTTAGTAACTATAGCTAAGGAATGACTAGTGCCTAGAGAGAATATAAAGATCAGTTGTCATTTCCAATTGAATCAAGAAATTTTTTTGGCTATCAACATTCCAGAGACAATCCAGGGTAGACTGCAATTCATGTGAGATTAATAATAAAGATGATGATGATGGTAAAAATGTTGAAGTCGATGACAGGTAACATCAGGTATGCCAGGTACGATTCTAAGTGCATTCATTCATTCAACAGATGCTCATTCATTACTACTTCCTATGTGTAAGGCATCTGTGTTCTAGATGTTGGGGATTCAGTGTTGAAAGAAAAATAAAAGCTTTCAACCCTCATGAAGCTTGCATTCTAGTAGGGAGGCAGATAACAAGCGTAAAAGTAGATGCATAACATGTCAGATGGTCTAAAGTGCTATGGAGAAAGGAAAAGAAAGGAAACAGGTGTTATCAAGTGGAGTTTTTTGTTGTTTGTTTTTAATTAATTTGCTTATTAGATAGCTATGGGAGAGGAACTAGCAATTGGGAAATAGCCTACGAATCCTAAATTTCGTTAGGTGCTATATTTATTTTTATTTTTGTGTTTTTTTAAAATAAATTATTTAAACTAAAAATAAAACAGTCATTCACCTGTCCTCTGATCTATGAACTTGTTTTTGTTTTTAGATTCCACATGTAAGAGAGATCGCATGATATTTATCTTTCTTTGTCTGGCTTACTTCACTTAGCTTAATGCCCTTGAGGTTTATCCATGTTGCAAATGTCAAGAATTTTTTTTTTTTTCCCCCGGTATGCGGGCCTCTCACTGTTGTGGCCTCTCCCGTTGCGGAGCACAGGCTGCGGACGCGCAGGCTCAGCGGCCATGGCTCACGGGCTCAGCCGCTCCGCGGCATGTGGAATCTTCCCGGACCGGGGCACGAACCCGCGTCCCCTGCATCGACAGGCGGACTCTCAACCACTGCGCTACCAGGGAAGCCCAAATGGCAAGAGTTTATTCTTTTTTTTTTTATAGTGGAATAATATTTCTTTATCTGTCAGTAAGCACTTAGGTTGTTTCCATATCTTGGCTATTGTACATAATGCTGCAATGAACATAGGGGAGCACGTATCTTTTCAAATTAGTGTTTTCATTTTCTTCAGTTAAATACCCAGAAGTGGAATTGCTGGATCATATGGTAGTTCTGTTTTTAATATTTTGAGGACCCTCCATACTGTTTTCTATAGTGACTGCACTAATTTACATTCCCACCAGTAGTGCAGAAGGGTTCCCTTTCTCCACATTCTCACCAGCACTTGTTATTTGTCTTTCTGATACTAGCCGTTCTAACACGTATGGGGTGATACCTCATTGTGGTTTTGATTTATTTGCATTTCCCTGATTAGTGATGTTGAGCATCTTTTCATGTGCCTATTGGCCATCTGCATGTCTTCTTTGGAAAAATGTCTATTCAGATCCTCTGCTCATTTTTTTTTTATCGATATATATTTTTTTGCTACTGAGTTGTATGAGTTATTTATATAGTTTGGGTACCAGCCCCTTATCGCACGTATGATTTGCAGTTATTTTCTTCCATTCAGTAGGTTGTCTTTTTCATTTTATTGATGATTTTCTTTGCTGTGAGGAAGCTGTTTAGTTTGATGTAGTCCCACTTGTATCATTTTTGCTTTTGTTACTTTTGCTTTTTGTGTCAGTTTTCGAAAATCATCACCAAGACCTACATTAAGGAGCTTACTGCCTATGTTTTTTCCTAGGAGTTTTATGGTTTTAGGTCTTACGTTCAGGTCTTTTTAATCCATTTTGAGTTAATTTTTTTGTATGGTGTAAGATAGCTTTCCAGTTTCATTCTTTTAGCATATGCCTGTCCACTTTTCCCAGCACCATTTATTGAAGAGACTTCCCTTTCCTCATTGTAAATTCTTGGCTACCTTGTTATAAACTAATTGACCATATATGCATGAGTTTATTTCTGGGCTTTGTATTATGTTTATTATGTTCCATTGATCTATTTGTTTTTTTATGCAATACCATGCTGTTTTAATTGCTGTACCTTTGTTCTTCTTTCTCCAGATTGCTTTGGCTATTCAGGGTCTTTTGTGATTCTATACAAATTTTAGGATTGTTTGTTCTGTTTCTGTGAAAAATACCATTGGAATTCTGATAGAAATTGCACTGAATCTGGATATTGCTTTGGGTAATGTGTACATTTTTAACAATATTAATTCTTATAACCCAAGAGCGTAGAACATCTTTACTTTTATGTTTGTGTGTTTTTCAATTTCTTTCATTAATGTTTTGTAGTTTTCAATATACAGATCTTATACTTCCCTAGTTAAGCTTATTCTTTTTGATTCAGTTGTAAATAGGATTGTTTAATTTCTTTTTCTGATGGTTCATTATTAGTGTTAAGGAACACAAACAGGTTTTTGTGTCTTGATTTTGTATCTTGCAATTTTACTGAATTCATTTATTAGTTCGAACAGTTTTTTCATGGAGGCCTTAGGGTATAAGGACTATATATAATATAATGTTCTGCAAATAGTAACAGTTTTACTTCTTCTTTTCCAGTTTGGATGCCTTTTGTTTCTTTTACTTGCCTAATTGCTCTTGCCTAAAAGCTAGTCCTTGCCTAAAAGCTAGAACTTCCAATACTGTGTTGAATAAAAGTGGCATATGTGGGCATCTTCGTCTTGTTCCTCATCTTTAAAGAAGAGCTTTCAGATTTTCACCCTTGAATATTATGTTAGCTATTGACTTGTCACATATGGCCTTTATTTTGTTGAGATATATTCCCTTTATACCTGCTTAGTTGAGAGTTTTTATCATAAATGGATGTTGAATTTTGTCAAATGCTTTTACTGCATCTCTTGAGATAACCATATGACTTTTATCCTTCATTTTTAACATGGTGTGTTATATCGGCTGATTTGTGCATGTTTAAACATCCTTGCATCCCTTGAATAAATCCCACTTGATCATGGGGTATGATCCTTTTAATGTATTGTTGGATTTCGTTTGCTAATATTTTGTTGACGATTTTTGCACCTGTGTTCATCAGGGATATTGGTGTGTAATTGTGTGTGTGTGTGTGTGTGTGTGTGTGAGAGAGAGAGAGAGAGAGAGAGAGAGAGAGAGAGTGTGATCCTTGTCTGGTTTCAGTATCAGGGTAATGCTAGCCCCCTAAAATGGGTTTGGAAAAATTCCCCTCTCTTCTGTTTTTTGGAAGAGTTTGAGAAGGATTGGTATTAATTTTCTTTAAATGTTTGGTAAAATTCACCAGTGCAGCCCTCTGGTCCTGGACTTTAGTATTGGGGGAGAATTTTTTTTAAAGGAAGTGACTGTTTATAGCAGAAGAATTAAGTATAAGGAGAATGAGAGAAGAGAGAAAATCCGGGAATTCAAAGTAGTATTACACATCATACAAGGCATTTATAAGACTCTTAATGGTAAATTTTCTACTTTATGTTTCCACTTCTTAAAACTTTTAAAATATATATCTTATGAACTTTGTCTTTTTAAAATCTTGTACTTTTTTTTTTTTTTTTGCGGTACGTGGGCCTCTGACCGCTGTGGCCTCTCCTTCTGCAGAGCACAGGCTCCGGACTCGCAGGCCCAGCAGCCACGGCTCACGGGCCCAGCCGCTCCACGGCATGTGGGATCCTCCTGGACCGGGGCACAAACCCACGTCCTCTGCATCGGCAGGCGGACTCCCAACCACTGCGCCATCAGGGAAGCCCTAAAATCTTGTACTTTTCATGTATCTATTTCAGTTCTTGTTAGAAGATATTCTTATTTAGAGTTTTCAGTTTTGTTTTTTTTTTAAAGAATCTTTTGGCTCAGGTTAGATTAACTCTATTCACATTTCTTACAATTTTGATATTACCAGGTATAGAAATAGTTTAATATTTAGATTACCTGGAGTAAATCAATGATAGATTGGGAGTATTCATCTTTCTGAGCAATTTTGCTTGCTTTTTATTTTGTTGAAGAATTAAAGTTAACATGGCTTTTAGTAGATGTATGGCTTAATAGTTCAGGTTTATTCTGAAAATGGAAAGAAAAATGATGTACTAAAAGCATAGTAAGGGACTTCCCTGGCAGTCCAGTGGTTAAGACTCTGAGCTTCCAATGCTGGAGGCGCAGGTTCTATCCCTGGTCGGCAAACTAAGATCCCACATGCTGCACAGTGCGGCCAAAAAAAATTAAATAAATAAAAGCATAGTAAATAAGGAGAATAACCTAACGTTTCCCTACGTTTATCCTGTGCAGCTTTATCATAACACTTTGCATATCTTCTATATTTGAAAGAAGAGTGCTCCTTATGTACGTCTCCCTGTCTAGCTCTTCTCCTTCTCAGTAGGCAATCACTGTCTAAATTTGTTGTTTCTTATTCTCATATGTGCTTCAATACTGTTATTATACATATAGGCATTCATAAACAATATGTGGTATTGTTTTGCATGTTTTAAACTTGACATGATGTATATATAATATGCTTTTTATTTCATTTAAGTTTGTTAAATGAGTGCAGATTAATTTTTGTTAATGAGTGCAATATGCTCTTTTCATTTAACTTTGTTTTTCTGGTTTAGTAGTTTTAGCTCATTTATTTTAACTGATGTATTCAATTATATGATTCTGTCAAGTATATTTATCCGTACTCCTATGAATAACTTTTAGGTTGTTTCTTATTTTTTTCTACTAAAAGCCATGTTGTAGTGAATGTTTTTGTACATATTTCCATGGGGTACAGTGACACCTTTTTGAAGGTGTATTTTTAGAACTAGAAGTACTGCATTTAGGGGACACTTACTCACTTTATTAGATATTGCCTAATTGCTCTCCAGGGCCATTGTCTCCATATATTTTCCCATCAGCTTTTTGAGAGTTCCTGTTTTTTCATGTCTTCATGAACATTTAGTATGTCAGTCTTTGTAATTGTAGCTAATTTGATAAAATAGTATCTCAATGTTGTTTTCATTTGTTCTTCTTTGATAACCAGGAAAATTGAGCATCTTTTCATATATTTCTTGACCCATTTGGCTTCTTTTTTCAGTCCCTTGTTCAATATTTGTAGTCCATTTTTCAATAGAAGCTTGTCTCTTTTAAAAGGTTGTTTTGGGGCTTCCCTGGTGGTGGAGTGGTTGAGAGTCCGCCTGCTGATGCAGGGGACGCGGGTTCGTGCCCCGGTCCGGGAAGATCCCACATACCGCGGAGCTGCTGGGCCCCTGAGCCATGGCCGCTGAGCCTGCGCGTCCGGAGCCTGTGCTCCACAATGGGAGAGGCCACAGCAGTGAGAGGCCCGTGTACCGCAAAATAAATAAATAAATAAATGGTTGTTTTGTAGGATTTCTTTATATGTTCTAGATACTAATCCTTTACTGGTTATATATTACATACATTGTCTCCCAATAGCTCACTTTTTCACATGTGTTAGTAAGTTTTAATGAGTAAAAATTTTATATTTTAGAGAAGTCAATCATTTTGAAGTTAAATAAGACAACTTCTATTTTGGGTTCCCATTGCCTTAGGCCTTGCTTACCTGTCTCAAAGGCCAAATGGATCAAAATCAGGGACACTACCCTATTACCTATTGGAGGCATTGTAATTGGAAATCTCTAACGTTTTACCAATAAGTGATATTAGCTCTAGATTTTGCATAGATACCATTTATTAGGTTAAAGAATTTCTTGCTTCTTATATTGCTTAAAGAATGTTTTTTTCCTTGCTCATAAATGATTATTTCATCAAGTGCTTTTTCTGCATATATTTTCTCCTGTAATACGTTCTCTTTTTTTTTTTCCTGTAATATGTTAATATGGTGAATTACATTCATAGAACAGTCTTTTAGTTCTTGGGGGAAGCCCACTTTGAGAATTTCTAGATGAATTTAACAGAAGAGTTTTTTATTTATCTGATTTATTATGTTGCTAGTTCAGGAAATGTAAACCTATTTTTTGAATTATAAAATAAATGCACTGTAAAAGTGATATATAAAACGTGTTTACATAAAATTTTATTTTACTTAAATTTACATAACAAATTACTTACTCTTTATCTGCCACCCAGGTTAAAAAGTAGAACATTGTAAGTGTTCCTCAGTGTTCCCCTTCCCAGTTGCCCTTCCTCCTCCTTCCCTATCCCAAAACAGGTAACCAGTGTCCTGACTTTGCTTTTTTTTTAATAGCTTTATAACGGAAGTATGTATCCATAAACAGTTACTGTTTACTTTTCAAAAACTGAGTAACAAAAACAGACTTAACTCTGTATGGAGAGTGTATTATTGCCACCGTTGGATGAAGGCTTCCGGTAGAAAAGGTAGAAAATAGAAGTAGAACAGTTTCTGGGTCATTGTATGGCTTCACAGTTTCTTTTGGGGGAGTTCATAAAGACTCATTCATAAAGTGAATAGTGATGAGTGATGGTGAATCCTCTTTACTGACATTGAGGCATCTAGCAGACCTTTGTTGTACACTGGATACCAGATGCCTCACCAAAGTACAGTTAGAGGGAATGGGCTACTGTCTCCTTCATAATTCTAAATTCACTGTGGTTTACCTCATGTTCTCAGGAGTAAGTCAAAGCAGAACAGTTCTGAAGTATGAGATGCATGTTCTCAGTTGATATATATGAAGCGCAACAGAGAGCATGAGTTTCATTACCACATGATCAAAACAAGCCAGTTATATATTAGGCTTAAATTCAGGGATTCTGTCCTCAGGCTACAAAAAAAATTACAGAGGCAGAGAAGAACTTATTGATAATAGACTTCAATATACCTATTTCTTAAATCACAGTGTTATATTGTAGATTGGTTACCCTTTAGGTCTGTTACACAGCTGTAACCCTTGGACTCTTCCTTTACTGTATTCATAGAGGTTGCTTTCTTCCCTGTTACGTGTTGACTCATTTGTTTCCTATATCCTTGTCTTTCTCTTTCTTTACTCTGTCATTTTGGTGGAGCATATCTTGAATACCTCCTTGAGATAGGGTGTTTGAAAGATATATTTTTTGGTCTTCCTTGATAATAGCTTGAACATTTAATTCTAGCTTAGAAATAACTTTTTTGTCACTATTTTGAAGATGCACCATTATATTTAAAAGCTTCCAAGGTAGCTGTTGAGAAGCCTTGAGGACATTCTGTTTCCTGGATCCATTGTATGTCACCTTTTTTTCCTGGAACCTTGTGGAATCTTTATAGTTTACCCCCAAAGATTCTGAAATTTTGCTGTGATGTTTCTGTGTGTGAGTCTCCTTTCATCCATTGGGTTTAAGGCCCTTTTAATCTGGCAGCTTACTCCTCAGCCCTAAGACATTTTCTTAGTTTTGTTTGTTTTGTTTTCCACCCTTTGATTATAACTTTGCCTCCATTTTTTCTGTTCTCTCCTAAAATGGATATTGGTTCTTCATTTGTCTTCTGGTTCTCTAATTTTCTCTCCTATTTTCTATTTCTCTGTGTTTTTGTTATACTTTCAGTTTCTAATTTCCTAGTAAGTAAATTGCCTCAACTTTCCTTTTAAGATTTTTACTGACTTCTTCATAGCATCTTGTTTTGTTTCATGGGTGAAGTATCTTACTCTGAGAATATAAATTTTGTTATCATTTCTCAGATTGGCTACTTTCCCCAGGGAAGACATCAGCCTCCCATCTGTCAGGTAAGGATCTGTCTGTAAGGATTCTGGGTACCAAACAGGGAAGAAGCCTGACTGCTCTTAGATATTAGTATATATACCGTCACTTAATTTTCCTATTTTCATTTGAATGTGATGATGAAAGCTTCTTCCCCTTTTACTCCTATCCTTCTGAAGTATTTTTCATTTGAAAGAATTTCTCTGGTTTAGTTTTTAGTAGAGTTTCAAAAGGGACTAAAATTAAACACATGTATATAACTTGCCATCTTAACCCCAGAAACCTAAACCTACTTTTTAAAAAAATTTAGTTTGACTGCACTGGGTCTTAGTTGCAGCACATGGGATCTTCATTGCGGCATGCAGGCTCTTGGTTGCAGCATGCATACGGGATCCAGTTCCTAGACTAGGGATCAAACCTGGGCCCCCTGCGTTGGGAGCACGGAGTCTTACCCACTGGACCACCAGGGAAGTCCCTATGGACTTATTTATTTATTTATTTATTGGCTGTGTTGGGTCTTCGTTGCTGCACGTGGGCTTTCTCTAGTCGCGGTGAGCAGGGTTGCTGTTCATTGTGTTATGCAGACTTCATATTGCAGTGGGTTCTCTTGTTGTGGAGCACAGGCTCTAGGCGCACAGACTTCAGTAGCTGTGGCACGTGAGTTCCGTACTTGTGGCTTGCAGGCTCCAGAGCACAGGCTCAGTAGTTGTGGCACAAGGGCTTAGTTGTTCTGCAACATGTGGGATCTTCCTGAACCAGGGATTGAATCTGCGTCCCCTGCATTGGCAGGCAGATTCTTAACCACTGTGCCACCAGGGAAGTCCCCCTACTTTTTTTTTTTTTTTTTTTTTGCGATACGTGGGCCTCTCACCGTTGTGGCGTCTCCCGCTGCGGAGCACAGGCTCCGGACGCGCAGGCTCAGTGGCCATGGCTCACGGGCCCAGCCGCTCCGCGGCATGTGGGATATTCCCGGGCCGGGGCACCAACCTGCATCCCCTGAATCAGCAGGCGGACTCTCAACCACTGCGCCACCAGGGAATTCCCCCTACTTATTTTTAAATGTATGTTATTTATGATGCAGCATTGAAATATCCTGAAATAGGTAATATCTAGGTGTTCCATGCATGCTTTTTTAAATAAATCATTGAGTAACAAGTATTAACTATTTTTGTGAATGTTAACATTCACGCTTCTTTTTTGGAATAGGAACTAGATGAAATGAAAGGACATATAAGGAAAATTCAAATGAATCTTCCAAATTATTTACTGTGAATGGCAACCACTTAAAATATTGAAATAAAGAAATTTTGTAAAGTGTAAGTTCCATTAACTCGGGGATGTGTAAGCCAAGAAAAAAGAAAAGGAAAATGACTGAGCAGACTTAATCATGATCCTAAAAAACATGTTACAAAGTACTTGTGTTTCATACATTTTGTGGGTGGTTTTACTACCGTATCTGTTTATTGTGGTGTTTACTTGAATGTTTGGAAAACAAAAAAATGTCTTTCTGTTATCTCGATAATACATCTGGCGTTATTATTAGGTTATAGATGGTTAAAATTCTTTTGCAGGCTTAATGGTGGCGATACGTAAAGTCACTGCACTTGAATACATACTTTCTAAATATTTTGGACTCTTAAGATTAAAAGAATCATGGAATAGGTAAGTCGGGGTATACCTTTTAAAAAGAATATTCTAGTTTCATCTCATACGCAGCTAGTCCCTACAAAGTTTGGGGATGTAAACTGCAGAAAAAGATCCAAAAAATATTCTGAAAGTCAAGGGAAAATTTAATCATTAATGTGTCACATTATTTTTTTATTATGTATTTTACTATTTACTGTTGAGACACCTAACAGTTTTTATTTAGCACTATATTTTTCTTTTTCTTTTTAAACTAGGTATTTTACTCACGTAATCATATTTCTTCTATTCAGACTGATTTAGGATAATGAGATTGAAGAATGGTCAACAAAATTTTAATAATTATGAAATAAGTAAACCAATTTTATTGGGTATATGGCTAGCAAACTCACCCCGTGTTTTTTTTCTCATTTCTCATTGTCTCTTTTTTTTCTTCGAAATTTATCTTATTTATTTTTTTATACAGCAGTTCTTATTAGTTATCCACTTTATACACATCAGTGTATACATGTCAATCCCAATCGCCCAGTTCATCACACCACCATCCCCACCCCCCACCCCCTCAGCTTTCCCTGCTGCAAACCGGTTCGTTCGTCTGTACCATTTTTCTAGGTTCTACATACATGTGTTAATATACGATATTTGTTTTTCTCTTTCTGACTTACTTCACTTTGTATGATAGTCTCTAGATCCATCCACGTTTCAAGAGATGACCCAATTTCTTTCCTTTTTACGGCTGAGTAATATTCCATTGTATATATGTACCACAACTTCTTTATCCATTCATCTGTCGATGGGCATTTAGGTTGCTTCCATTACCTGCCTATTGTAAATATTGCTGCAATGAGCATTGGTGTGCACGTGTCTTTTTGAATTATGGTTTTCTCTGGGTATATGCCCAGTAGTGGGATTTCTGGATCATATGGTAATTCTGTTTTTCGTTTTATAAGGAACCTCCATACTGTTCTCCATAGTGACTGTATCAATTTACATTCCCCCCAACAGTGCAAGAGGGTTCCCTTTTCTCCACACCCTCTCCAGCATGTGTTGTTTGTAGATTTTCTGATGACTCCCATTCTAACTGGTGTGAGTTGATACCTCATTGTAGTTTTGATTTGCATTTCTCTAATAATTAGTGATGTTGAGTAGCTTTTCATGTGCTTCTTGGCCATCTGTATGTCTTCTTTGGGGAAATGTATATTTAGGTCTTCTGCCCATCTTTGGATTGGGTTGCTTCTTTCTTTAATATTGAGCTGCATAAGCTATTTATATATTTTGGAGATTAATCCTTTGTCTGTTGATTCGTTTGCAAATATTTTCTCTCATTCCGAGGGTTGTCTTTTCATCTTGTTTATGGATTCCTTCGATGTGCAAAGGCTTTCAAGTTTCATTAGGTCCCATTTGTTTATTTTTATTTCCATTACTCTAGGAGGTGAATCAAAACAGATCTTGCTGTGCTTTATGTCAACGAGTGTTCTTCCTATGTTTTCCTCTAACAGTTTTATAGTGTCCGGTCTTACATTTAGGTCTCGAATCCATTTTGAGTTTATTTTTGTGTATGGTGTTAGGGGGTGTTCTAATTTCATTCTTTTACATGTACCTGTCCAGGTTTCCCAGCACCACTTATTGAAGAGACTGTCTTTTCTCCGTTGTATATCCTTGCCTCCTTTGTCATAGATTAGTTGACCGTAGGTGCTTAGGTTTATCTTTGGGCTTTCTATCTTGTTCCATTGATCTGTGTTTCTGTTTTTGTGCCAGTACCATATTGTCCTGATTACTGTAGCTTTGTAGTATAGTCTGAAGTCAGGTAGTCTGATTCCTCCAGCTCCGTTGTTTTCCCTTAAGACTGCTTTGGCCATTCGGGGTCTTTTCTGACTCCATACAAATTTTAAGATTTTTGGTTCTAGTTCCGTAAAAAGTGCCATTGGTAATTTGATTGGGATTGCACTGAATTTGTAGATTGCTTTGGGTAGTATAGTCATTTTTACAATATTGATTCTTCTAATCCAAGAACATGGTATATCTCTCCATCTGTTGCTATCATCTTTAATTTCTTTCATCAGTGTCTTATAGTTTTCTGCATACAGCTCTTTTGTCTCCCTAGGTAGGTATATTCCTAGGTATTTCATTCTTTTTGTTGCAATGGTAAATGGGAGTGTTTCCATAATTTCTCTTTCAGATTTTTCATCATTAGTGTATAAGAATGCAAGAGATTTCTGCACATTAATTTTGTATCCTGCAACTTTACCACATTCATTGATTAGCTCTAGTAGTTTTCTGGTGGCATTTTTAGGATTCTCGAGGTATAGTATCATGTCATCTGCAAACAGTGACAGTTTTACTTCTTCTTTTCCAATTTGTATTCCTTTTATTTCTTTTTCCTTTCTGACTGCTGTGGCTAGGACTTCCAAAACTATGTTGAATAATAGTGGTGGGAGTGGACATCCTTTTCTTGTTCCTGATCTTAGAGAAAATGCTTTCAGTTTTTCACCATTGAAAATGATGTTTGCTGTGGGTTTGTCGTATATGGCCTTTATTATTGTTGAGGTAGGTTCCCTCTATGCCCACCTTCTGGAGAGTTTTTATCATAAGCGGGTGTTGAATTTTGTCTAAAGCTTTTTCTGCATCTAATGAGATGATCATATGGTTTTTCTTCTTCAATTTGTTAATATGGTGTATCACATTGATTGATTTACGTATATTGAAGAATCCTTGCATCCCTGGGATAAATCCCACTTGATCATGGTGTATGATCCTTTTAATGTGCTGTTGGATTCTGTTTGCTAGTATTTTGTTGAGGATTTTCCATTCTATATTCATCAGTGGTATTGGTCTGTAATTTTCTTTTTTTGTAGTATCTTTGTCTGGTTTTGGTATCAGGGTGATGGTGGCCTCATAGAACGAGTTTGGGAGTGTTCCTTCCTTTGCAAATTTTTGGAAGAGTTTGAGAAGGATGGGTCTTAGCTCTTCTCTAAATGTTTGATAGAATTCATCTTTGAAGCCATCTGGTCCTGGCATTTTGTTTGTTGGAAGATTTTTAATCACAGTTTCAATATCATTACTTGTGATTGGTCTGTTCATATTTTCTATTTCTTCCTGGTTCAGTTTTGGAAGGGTATATCTTTCTAAGAATTTGTCCATTTCTTCCAGGTTGTCCATTTTATTGGCATAGAGTTGCTTGTAGTAGTCTCTTAGGATGCTTTGTATATCTGTGGTGTCTGTTGTAACTCCTCCTTTTTCATTTCTAATTTTAGTGATTTGAGTCCTCTCCCTCTTTTTCTTGTTGAGTCTGGCTAATGGTTTATCAATTTTGTTTATCTTCTCAAAGAACCAGCTTTTAGTTTTATTGATCTTTGCTATTGTTTTCTTTGTTTCTATTTCATTTATTTCTGCTCTGATCTTTATGATTTCTTTCCTCCTGCTAACTTTGCGTTTTGTTTGTTCTTCTTTCTCTAGTTCCTTTAGGTGTAAGGTTAGATTGTTTATTAGAGATTTTTCTTGGTTCTTAAGGTAGGCTTGTATAGCCGTAAACTTCCCTCTTAGAACTGCTTTTGCTGCATCCCATAGGTTTTGGATCGTCGTGTTTTCATTGTCATTTGTCTCTAGGTATTTTTTCATTTCCTCTTTGATTTCTTCAGTGATCTCTTGGTTATTTCGTAACGTATTGTTTAGCCTCCATGTGTTTGTGTTTTTTACGTTTTTTCCCCTGTAGTTGATTTCTAATCTCATAGCGTTGTGGTCAGAAAAGATGCTTGATACGATTTCAATTTTCTTAAATTTCCGGAGGCTTGATTTGTGGCCTAAGGTGTGATCTATCCTGGAGAATGTTCCATGCACACTTGAGAAGAAAGTGTATTCTGCTGTTTTTGGATGGAATGTCCTATAAATATCAATTAAATCTATCTGGTCTATTGTGTCATTTAAAGCTTATTTATTTTCATTTGGATGATCTGTCCATTGGTGTAAGTGAGGTGTTAAAGTCCCCCAGTACTACTGTGTTACTGTCAATTTCCTGTTTTATAGCTGTTAACAGTTGCCTTATGTATTGACATGCTCCTCTGTTGGGTACATATATATTTATAATTGTTATATCTTCTTGGATTGATCCCTTGATCATTATGTAGTGTCCTTCCTTGTCTGTTTAACATTCTTTATTTTGAAGTCTATTTTATCTGATATGAGTATTGCTACTCCAGTTTTCTTTTGATTTCCATTTGCATGGACTGTCTTTTTCCATCCCTTCACTTTCAGTGTGTATGCGTCTCTAGGTCTGAAGTGGGTCTCTTGTAGACAGCATATATATGGGTCTTGATTTTGTATCCATTCAGCAAGCCTGTGTCTTTTGTTTGGAGCATTTAATCCATTCACATTTATGGTAATTATTGATATGTATGCTCCTATGACCATTTTCTTAATTGTTTTGGGTTTTTTTTTTGTAGGTCCTTTTCTTGTGTTTCTCAGTTAGAGAAGTTCCTTTAGCCTTTGTTGTAGACCTGGTTTGTTGGTGCTGAATTCTCTTAGCTTTTGCTTGTCTGTAAAGATTTTGATTTCTCTGTCAAATCTGAATGAGGCCCTTTCCGGGTAGAGTAATCTTGGTTGTAGGTTCTTCCCTTTCATCACTTTAAGTATATCATGCCACTCCCTTCTGGTTTGTAGAGTTTCTGCTGAGAAATCTCTGTTAACCTTATTGGAGTTCCCTTGTATGTTATTTGTTGTTTTTCCCTTGCTGCTTTCAATAATTTTTCTTTGTCTTTAATTTTTTCCCATTTGATTACTGTGTGTCTCTCCCTGGGCTTTTCCTGTATGGGACTTGCTGCGCTTCCTGGACTTGGGTGGCTATTTCCTTTCCCATGTTAGGGAAGTTTTCGACTATAATCTCTTCAAATATTTTTTCTGGTCCTTTCTCTCTTTTCCTTCTGGTACCCCTATAATGCGAATGTTTTTGCGTTTAGTGTTGTCCCAGAGGTCTCTTATGCTGTCTTCCTGTCCTTTCATTCTCTTTTCTTTATTCTGTTCAGTGGCAGTGAGTTCCACCTGTCTGTCTTCCAGGTCACTTATCCGTTCTTCTGCCACAGTTATTCTGCTGATGATTCCTTCTGTTGTATTTTTCATTTCAGTTATTGTATTGTTCATCTTTGTTTGTTTGTTCTTTAATTTTTCTAGGTCTTTGTTAAACATTTCTTGCATCTTCTCGATCTTGCCTCCATTCTTTTTCCGAGGTCCTGGATCATCTTCACTATCATTATTCTGAATTCTTTTTCTGGAAGGTTGCCTATCTCCACTTCATGTAGTTGTTTTTCTGGGGTTTTATTTTGTTCCTTCATCTGGTACATAGCCCTCTCCGCCTTGTCATCTGTCTGTCTTTCTGTGAATGTGGTTTTTGTTCCACAGGCTGCAGGATTGTAGTTTTTGTGGTTTCTGCTGTCTGCCCTCTGGTGGATGAGACTATCTATTTGTTATCTCTTGAATTAAACTTATAAAATATGTAGTGTCCATCGCCTGAAAATGTGTCACTTTGCATATCAAAGTCCAGCTACTCAGATAGCCTTAGTCTACTTGGAGAAAAATAAAAGGCAAGAGGAAGCAAACTGTTGTCTGAATAAGTCCTTTTTTCTTTCTACCACATAACATTCTACCCAGAAAAAGGAGGCTAGAATTGTTTAGTGTTAATATTTCTCAGGATATGATGACTTAACCTGAGATTTTGCTCAGAAGACAAAATCCTATGGTGACAGCATGTACATTGCTCACTTTTTTTTTCTATATGGGTTCCCTGCAGTTTCAGTAGAACTTTTTTTGTGAAGTATGTTAAGTGATGAAACACCTGCTGTATTAGTTTGCTAGGGCTGCCATAACACAGTACCAGAGATTTAGTGACTTAAGCAATAGAAATTAATTTTCTCACAGTTCTGGAGGCTAGAAGTCCAAGATAAAGTTGTCAGCAGAGTTGCTTCCTTCTGAGGACTGTGAGAGAAGGATGTGTTCCCAGCCTTCCTCCTTGACTTATAGATGACTGTCTTCTCCCTGTGTCTTCTCATCATCTCCCCTCTTCATCTGTGTGCAGATTTCCTCTTATGACCACCACTCATACTGGATTATGTCCCACCCTAAGGACCTCATTTTAACTTAATTACCTGTGTAAAAATCCTGTCTCCAGATATGGTCACATTCAGATGTACTGGGAATTAGGACTCCAGCGTAAGAATTTTTAGAGGGGATACAGTTCAGCCCATAACACATGCTATTACAAAAATTTGTCTTTAAAATAGAGGATTTATCTGCCTATGAAATGAAATAATTTATTGAAATGCACTTAATATTATTATAAACAATGAGGACTTAGTTTCCCTATTATCAGAAACATGACTTTGAAAGGGAAACAGTAATGAAATCTCAGCACTAGTCCAGGAACAGCTAACTAATCATCCAGTTAGAGGCAAATTGAGGATCACTTTTTGGTTATAAAAACCCTGACCAGGGCTTCCTTGGTGGCGCAGTAGTAGAGAGTCCACCTGCCATTGCAGGGGACACAGGTTCATGCCCCAGTCCGGGAAGATCCCGCATGCCGCGGAGCGGCTGGGCCCGTGAGCCATGGCCACTGAGCCTGCGCGTCCGGAGCCTGTGGTCCGCAACGGGAGAGGCCACAACAGTGAGAGTCCCGCGTACAGCAAAAAAACAAACAGACAAACAAAAAACCTGACCATAAGCTAGATTTCACTTTTCAAATGCTGAAATAGATGATGTTCACACTTACCTTTACCCATATCCATTTGTCTATAGGTAACCCTAGTAAGTCTTTAGTTGGGTATGCTAAGCAGCTAATGTTAATTTGTTAATTGGAGTAAAGAAAAAGCTATTATTTGAGAATTTGGATAGAGGTTTCTTAACATGTTTGAATGTTAACTTTGGCTGTAGCTTAACCTTTTTTTTTTTGCCTGTTTTAAGTGAATAGCTAGGTCAATATAAAAATGTCTTAAAAAGACATCTATTTGAAAATAAAAGTTATTTCTGTCTATATACCAATTTTATATGTTTCACAGTGAAGTACAGTATCAGGTCCTATCAAATATCCTCTGCCAATGGACTTTCCATATAGATTAAAAGTGAGCGAAAGCATCTGCTGTCTGTGGTCCGAGTTTTTTTTACCTTAACCCAGTCTAGTGCTCAGTGTTTTTGCTATACAGACTGTTATCGTAGTTGGTATTCTTATGGCAGATGCTACGAACAATAAAAGTTGCTTTTGCAGTATAGACAAAAGAATCTTACCCTTAGAATTATTCCTGCCAATCTAAGAAGTAAGAGTTTACTTGTTAACATGGATACTCAAAGCATGATACTTTTATTTATACTTAAGTACTTTTCCATTTTGAAGTTTAACACACAGCTGTGTGGTTGTTTTTGTTTTTGTTTTTGCGTTTTAAATTCCTGGCTCTGAATCCTAAATCCTCATTCCCTCAGATGTAGCCAGCAATCTGGGCATGCCTATGTCTGAAAAGAGACAGCCTTATGCCCAAACTTCTGTTACCAGCTCCTTCTGATATCCAATATGAGTTATTTTGATTGCACTCCCGATAATGGCAGAGGCAGTAGCTAACTATTATTCATATTTGATGATTTCCAAAAGTTTGAATTTTTTGTCAGTGTGGACTTTTTGTCCCTTTTGAGTTCATAGCAATTAAGAGATGTTATTTATACCACCTATATGAAGGATAGTCTAATAGAACGATGCTGCCAGGAATACAAAGATGAGTAAGGCTAGTTTCTTGTTCAGACAAGTACATTAATTACTGTAATTCAAGGTTGGAGTAAGATTAGTGCCGTAAGAGTACTGTTTCTCATATCAGTATGTATCAGAAACAGTGGCTTCTCAGCGATATCCTTGCTCTTCCCTCTGAAACTGTTCTGTTGATATCAGAAAAACTCTTAGTAAAAATTTAGAGTATTTTATAATATAATCTAATAATAAACAGAATCTTGGTAATTTTTTTTTTTTTTTTTTTTTGCGGTACGCGGGCCTCTCGCTGCTGTGGCCTCTCCCGTTGCGGAGCACAGGCTCCGGACGTGCAGGCTCAGCGGCCATGGCTCATGGGCCCAGCCGCTCCGCGGCATGTGGGATCTTCCCAGACTGGGGCACGAACCCGTGTCCCCTGCATCGGCAGGCAGACTCTCAACCACTGCGCCACCAGGGAAGACCAGAATCTTGGTAATTTTTGACTCAATAAAGTCACATAACAGGTTCTTATTGACTGCTCTTTTGTGTACAGCATTGTTTTCTACTGTGAAAAATCATGAAGAAATATATATTTTTAAAAGAACCTGCTTTTAAATCGTTTATATATTATAACTCTTAGATGCATGAAATGAAATGTCTTATGTACTTCCAAAACAACATAACAGTATGGGCAAATAACATGATATGAATTGAATGTGCAAGCCGTAGCTGAGAATGTGATTTAGCATTGGGATTGATAAAAAGCATGAGCAAAGTATAATCAGAGAGCCCTTCATGAAAGAAATTTTTAATTATACCTTGGTATAGGTAAGAAGCTTGGGTTTTACTCTATAAAAAATTTCTTGAGAGTGTATCTCAAACTATGTTCTGTAGAAAACCTAGTGTTGTAAAAAATAGTCTCTCATTCATAAGTTAGAGGAATATGTACCTCTCCCCACCGGATGATTCACAATAAAGTCAGGTTAATGGATAAAGAATCTTAGGCCCAAAGATTTTTAAATCATCAGACTAAGAGTTGTTCAGTCAGTGATTGAAGAAATTATATTAAAATATGCTCAGTGAATGTTACAACATAAAATTTTTTCCCTGTGGCTTTCTTTGCGTTTTAATAAAGTTCCTACATATGTTTGTAAAGTCTAGGAGGAAGATGGATCTTTATCATTCTAGTTGCTAAGGAGTAGTAATTTTTTGAATGTGACTTAAATCTAGAGGCTGTAATTGTGGCTACTAATTCCAAATGAGACTTGACCAGACAAATGGCATTACTAAGTGCAGCCAATTCTAGAGATTTCACTAACTGTTGTCTGGGTCTAGGACTAGAAGTCAGACTGCAACAATAACAACTTGATAAACATTTAAATAATGAATTAGGGAGTTCCCTGGCAGTCCAGTGGTTAGGACTCTGCGCTTTCACTGCCGAGGGCATGAGGAAGGCACGGGTTCAACCCCTGGTCAGGGAACTAAGATTCTGTAAGCCACGCAGCACAGCCAAAAAAAAAGAAATAATGAATTCAAGTTTTGATTACTCATATGTGATTTATAATTGAAGTAAAAATGTAGTTACAATATGTTGTAAAGATTGCTTTTCACTTTTTCTCCACTCTTAGCTATCTGTGAAGATAAACATACAACTTGCTGTCTCTTTTAAGAGGTTCTCAAGGAAGAGAAAGCTATAATGCGGTATCATTTTTCAAATACTGGGTTAACAAAGATCAATATTTTTGATAACATCTTTTTGAAAAGAGTGTGGGGAAATTGCTACTCTTTCATTGCTGGTATGAGTATGTTTAGGTATAAACTTGATGGAGTACAGTTCTAATTATATACTCAACTCAGACATTTTTAATCTAGGAATTTATCCTACAGTCTACATGCATTTGTGGGAAATGACTTAAGTACAAGGCTTATTCTTGTGTGTAATAGCATGGAAACAGCATAAGTAGCTATTAAATCAATTATGATATATCCGTACAGTGGAATCATGCATTAAAAAGAATGATGTCGCTCTTTATATACTACAGGGAATGGATTCGTTTCAGAATAGAGCAAAGTTTTTTTCAAGTGAAGTTACAAAGTATATAGAATTTTTTTTAAAAAAACCATTTGTTTTGTACGTGGTCTCTATATTATGTGTACATATACGCATGCTTGAATATGCATGCAGTATCTCTGGAAAAAAATAAGAATTTGTTCAGACTTGTTGCCTCTGGGCTAAGAAATCAGATGTGCTTACTGGAATAAAAGGGTAACTGGTGTTTCCCTGCATATATTTTAATTTTGTACCTGTGTTTCTGAGAGACAGTGATTCTCAAGCATTTTCCCTTGTTGCCTTTCCTGTAGTATATGCTTTAGTAGGTATTGAGGAAATCTGCTGAGGCCTTTAAGTGGAATGTGCAGTGTTTATAGATAGTTCTTTCTTAATTATTTTTCTCTTAGGTCTCAACTTTCACCCTAAAAGCAATGTTAATTTCTTTTAGATGATCTGCCTTTAAGATCCAGAGAAGGAAATAGTACAGATATTTGTTCATGTAAAAAAGATGGTTTTATAAAAGTATCCTTTCCTTTGACAGATCATTTTCCTTTTTTCAGCTTCTCCAAACTATAATATTTCCTAAAGTGGCAAATTTGAAAGATGTGTGAAATTCTTTTTATGTCTAGACAAGAGGTAGCCTTCCTTTCCCTTTGGTACACATACAATAAATACATCATTGGTAGTTTTATTGTGCTTTTGATGACTATGCTGACTTACTATTTTAGAGGGTAGTTTGTGACTCTGAAACCAAACATGTAGCGCTGTATGTGAGATAGAGTCCCTGACGTTGGCCTCATGAGTACTATAATTAACAGCTCTCTGACCAGACTGAATTAACATATTACCTTAGATATTCAGTTGGATGTTATATTCACTGAAGTGTGATAACTGCCTAATGGAGTAGCCATTTAAGTAATATGTTTGTTTTAATGTATTATACTTCTTTGTTTCTTTAGAAAATGCAGATTATCAGCAATTCTAATTACATATACCCCTTAACTCAGACATTCCACTTCTAGGAATTTATCTTACAGTCTACATGTATTTGTTAGAAATAACTTAAATAAAGGATCATCATCATATTATAAGTGATATAATTTGACGACTTACTCATCTACAGAAAACTGAATCAAAAAGACTGGGTCCCATGAGAAGCTTTCTCTTTATTTCTTGTAGAGATGATTTTACTGACAGTCTTGAAATTTGAAAATAGGATAAGGGGGGAGTTCCCTGGCTAGGACTCTGCGCTTTTACTGCCGAGGACCTGGGTTCAATTCTTGCTTTGGGAACCAAGAATCCTGCAAGCCATGCAGTGCAGCCAAAGGAAGGAAGGAAGGGAGGGGGGGAGGGAGGGGGGGGGGGAGGGAGGGAGGAAGGAAGGAAGGAAAGAAAGAAAGATAGGATAAGGGCATTCATGTAGAGCTTCTTGGAATTCACAGAAATTGATACTATTTGGTTATCTGCGATTGTTTTATTTTTACATTTTTGATGAAGAGAAGGTTATAAATAATACTATTTTGTACAAAAACTATGGGTAGCAATAATAGGGTGCATATTTATTCCTAGGGCATTCGAAACAGAGGTGAGCTCTGTTCTGTTGTGAAGTATCCATTTTAGAACGGACTTGCCAATATACTATAATAGGAAATCTAGTTTTAGTGTTTAAAGATACAAAAATTCAAATAGCATCTTGATTTCTAAACGTTTTGCATAATTGCTAGAATGGTTCTTAACACTATAGACTGTTCGTAATGTTTACTAAACATATAAATTTAAAAAAAAATAAATTTATTTATTTATTTTTTGCTGCATTGGGTCTCCGTTGCTGCGTGTAGGCTTTCTCTAGGCGAGCAAGTGGGAGCTACTTTTCATTGCGGTGCGCGGGCTTCTCATCGTGGTGGCTTCACTTATTACAGAGCACGGGCTCTAGGCACGTGGGCTTCAGTAGTTGTGGCACGTGGGCTCAGTAGTTGTGGCTCGCGGGCTCTAGAGTGCAGGCTCAGTAGCTGGGATGCACGGCTTAGTTGCTCCGTGGCATGTGGGATCTTCCTGGACCAGGGGTCAAACCCGTGCCCCCTGCATTGGCAGGCGGATTCTTAACCACTGTGCCACCAGGGAAGTCCCACACGTGTACTTTTTTCACATAATATATACAGTTTTTTTTTTTCAAAATTACTAATATGGCTTTAACTTTTCTGAGAGGATAACTTTGTGCCATGTTCATAGCTAAAGTTCTAGTTCTAACCAACCAAACTGTTTTTCCCACTAAATTCAGGAATGACTTAAAAACCCAGTGATACTTAACATTTTTATATCAGAGGCAGATCATTCATAAATGAGCAAGTTGGGTAAGCTTCATTCAGTCATGAGTTACAGTGCTGTTGGCTTTGATTTCAGTGTTAATGAATCAACAATACATATTAAATAAGGTGTCTTTAAGCAGAAACACACATAAAAGAAAATTATATATTGATAAGTTGATGAAAATGTTGTTATCAAAGGCTCCAGGAATCTACTTTTGTATTTCCACTAATAGCACTGGCTCAGTATTTGGTAATTCAGGTTTGTGGTGACTGTATAGAATATAACTACTGCAAATAACAACAGTGAACTCTAGTTACAACTGTACTTATTGACTAAAATATTTAAGTTTGTCCTCTGACACATTGGAAGTAAATTGTAGGTTTTTTTGCATGTAAGGAAGCTTGCTCATGAAATTTTCAAAATTAAGTTTACATTTTATGAAAGCTACCTCTTTCTTGATCAGTAGGCTAACTAGTGAGCCTTTATGGAATCCGAGCAAGAAAGGAACCCATGAGGAAGGAACTCATGAGCTTGAAGCACTTAATTTCATATTCAGGTTTTCAGTTTATAATACTTATGGCTTCCCTCAGAATTTTTTGAAATGCTAAACTTTTAGAAGATTTCTTACTGTTCTAGGAAGAATCCCTAACAGCAAGTTTCCCTTTTAATCTTGGTGATCTCGAGATGGTTGTGGCACTGTCTTACATAGTAACCTCATAAAAAACTGCATGCTGGCTTTAACAGTTTAGTTCTGTATTTTCAATAGCACCTTTAAAAAATTAATTTCCTAAGAGCTGTTGGAAGGTGTTTTCCCTAGGGACCATCAGTTTTAGAACTTCTTTACAAATATTTAATGATTGTCTTTGTTTCACAAATTCTATGTTAGATACCATGGAAAATACAGAGATGAATATGAAAAGATCTTCGCCCTAGAGCTCAAGGTTTTGTGGAGATAAAAATACATGTATAAATAAATAATCGAATAGGGACTTCGCTGGCTGTCCAGTGGGTAAGACTCTGCACTTCCACTGCAGCGGGCACGGGTTCAATGCCTGGTTGGGGAGCAAAGATACCGCATGCCGTGTGGCCAATAAATAAATAATCGATTAAAGCTGTTTTATTGTGTTGTTGGTTATATGGGGTAGGAAAACAACATGGTTATATGAGGTAGGAAAATATTAATTTTGACTGGGAATATCTGAAGAGTCATAGAAAAATCTGTGTTTGAACTATGCCTTGAAAGGATTGAGTGAATTTTAACGGATGGATATGGGGAAATATCTTGAGCTAAATCAGAGGAGAATAAATGAGAAAGAACAGAGAATGTTTCAACATCTAAGATATGCATAATTAGGGAAAGGAAGTAGTGGAAAATGAGGCAGAAAGGGAAGTTCATCTGCAAGGTGAAGAAGATTGGACACCTTTCTATATGTAATATTAAAGTGATTTGAGCAAGGGAATGATTCAGTCAAATTTGTTTTAGGATCATTTTGGAAGAGTCACATTAAATGCCAGAAGGCCAATTAAGAAATCGAAACGAACTGAATTAATACAGTGAGAAAGGTCAGAACAAAAAAGTACCTATATGGGGTAGTTTTCTGAATGTAGATAGTATTTAAAGCCAATAAGATGCTCAGTTAGAGTTTAAGTGATAGATTTAATCTTGAGCCACATCCACATGTAAGGGATGAGAAGAAGTGGAGCCATCTGGGAAGATTGAAATGGTATCAGAGAGGTGGGAGAAAAAGCATCAGAATATGCTATTTTCAGTCAAGGGAAGAGTAAGTTTCTAAAACTTTAGTATGAAATACTTCTGAGTTAATAAGTAGGGTTGAGAATTGAAATGAGACTGGCACCACAGTGTTCATTGCCACAGTGTTTACAATAGCCAGGATGTGGAAGCAACCTAAGTTTCCATCGATAGATGAATGGATAAAGATGATGTGGTACATATATACAATGGAGTATTATTCAGCCATGAAAAGAAACAAAACTGAGTTATTTGTAGTGAGGTGGATGGACCTAGAGTCTGTCGTACAGAGTGAAGTAAGTCAGAAGGAGAAAAACAGATACCATATGCTAACACATATATATGGAATCTTTAAAAAAAATGGTTCTGAAGAACCTAGGGGCAGGACAGGAATAAAGACAGCAGATGTAGAGTATGGACTTGAGGACACAGGGACGGGGAAGGGTAAGCTGGGACGAAGTGAGAGAGTGGCATGGACTTATGTATACTACCAAATGTAAAATAGATAGCTAGTGGGAAGCAGCCGCATAGCACAGGGAGATCAGCTCCATGGTTTGTGACCACCTGGAGGGGTGCGATACAGAGGGTGGCAGGGAGAGGATATGGGGATATATGTATACGTATAGCTGATTCACTTTGTTATACAGCAGAAACTAACACAACGTTGTAAAGGAATTATACTCCAATAAAGATGTTAAAAAAAAAAAAAAAGAAGAAAGAAAAGAGACTGGAATTTAGCAGTAAGAGGGCCATTACCTTGAGAGAGCAATTTCAAGAGAGTGCAGAAATAAAAAGGTAGATTATGTTGGATTGTAAAACTAGGATGAATTGAAGATTTTATCTCGAGGCCCTATTTTAATGAAAAGGAGTGCATTGATTATGTAAAGTGTTTCCCAAAAAGCAGGACAAACGTATGTTAAGTATTGTCATCTGTGCTATAGCACCTGAGAGAGTGGTAACAGTGACCATAAGTGGTAACTAGAAGAAACAGGAGAGGTCTTCACTTCAGAATATGGCTAGGAAAGTAGTGATTATTGTTCGTCCACCCCACAGGACTGAAAGCTCTGTGAGAGCAGGAGATGTTTGGTTCTACACTGTACTTTACCCCCAGATATTTGTTGGTTGATTCAGTGGCTGGGTGGATGAATATAATAGGGTGGCCAGGTTTTATTTCACTTAGGTTTGGTGGCAAGGAGAGCATTTCAGTAAAAGGTCAAGGGAGTCCTTTATTCTTTGGGATTGGTTCTAAAATAACAGTAGCAGAAGTGATTATTCTTGGTTAGGGGGATTGGCATGTGTGATCATGCTGGAAAAAATACTTGGCTGGGTTGGAGGTGGATTTTGGCTCTGAAGAAGAGATTAAGAATTGTAGGTGGTCTTATATCATGTTAATAATGATGGACTGTGAAGCAGGTTTGGCATTAGAATATTTATAGAACATTAGTATGATGTGATGACATTTGTCCTGTCTTAATTACTCCCATAGACTTAAATAGATCCTAGTGGTCATTTATTCTGTGGGAATGACCACTAGGATGACTTTAAAACATTTTTTTTTTAAACAAGCCTGTGGGAATGGAATTAAAATATAGAGTGGAAATATAAATATTTTATGCCTGTATGTATTTCCCTTCTATCCCACTCTCCCTCCCCCACAAAAATAGAAAGAGAAAAGAAACAGAAATGTTGAGTTAAAAGCTTGGCCTTTTAAGTAGACTTCAATATAGAGAAAAGGGTGGCAAAAGTACTGTAAAAGTTATAATTCTGATCAGGTTTTTCTTACTAACTAATAGTATTTGGAAATGGTCCCACAGATTAATAACTGATATATATATATAGTATTCCTTCTCAAGATTAGTTATCTCTCCCAAAAAAGAAAACTTCACATTGATTCTCTACCTTGTCAAAATTATTTTCATGAGCTCATTAATTAAATTCCCATAGCCAGTCTTCATTTATTTGTTTTGTCTTTTGATTGAAAAATGAATTCTAATATAAATTATTTTATATTAATAGAAATATTGCAAGCATTTTGTAACATTGTATATGTTAATCTTTTTCCATAAGCATCTCAGGGGAATCATACATATTAGAGATGGACAAGTCCTATTGAGTCTTGGTCTATAGTACAACCCCAGGAGCTTTTTCTTAACCAGTTTTACATGTTTCCTGGTGTTTTCAGAAATTTCAGAAATTTTTATAAGTTTCCCAGGTTCCCCAGCAGTCTAGTTTGTGCCTCTAGACCTTTCTTTAAGGGTATTTACCTGCTGTTGGCCTGCAGTTGCTTTTACTGCTTCCTAGAACATTCATGTAATTTATATATTTTCAAAGTATTATCTCTTTATCTGAAAAAGGCTACATTGTACATATTGATATTTTTGTATCTTTCATCTTTCCTCTTAGGTATTTTTTCTGTGACTTTAATACATTTTTTATAATTTTTAAAATTTTGTAAGTAGCAGACAGTCATCTTAGAATTTTTGTCCTGTAATCAGGTTTTTGAATAATGAATGATATTTCTAAAAATGCCATAATTTAAAAATATTTGTGACATCTGTGCATTTATATTCGTATAATAACTTATAATAAATACAATTGTAGAGAAAGCTTTGTTTTTAAAAATGTGGTTTTTTTTAAAGAGTCCACCAGTAACCCATTAACTTTAATACCAACTGCTGTAATACTTACTTTAGAAATAAGGAATTTGTACAGTCCCTTGGAGCTTTATTGCAACAGGATTTAACTTATAAATACATACATTTAAACTATAAATAAATATGTAAGTACCATCCATCAAACAGTACTAGTCATTATTCATGAAAAACAAGTCACTGCTCATTGTCTTAATTTATAAGACTGCAGATCACTGTCGCCATCGCTAAAAAGAGAAAAGAAATATTCCCAACGGTTTTTACTATCCATCAGTCATTTTTTGCTGTTTTAATTAACATTTCCAGCCATGAGTTTATATTCATGCTTTTTTACTTCCGATCATAATAATTTTGATCATGTGCCTAGCAAAATGAATAATTATAAATTAAATTACTAGTTTTCCAAGAGAGAAAATTTTTAGTTTTCTCTTATGAAGTTCTTATAAGAATAAACCATAGAATAACCTTTTCACACGACTACCAAAAGAATTTACTGAGAAGTACAGTGATTTAAACTTCACTAGTTCTGAGTTTACTGGTGCTGTGTGAGAAATTACCATGATAAAGTTGTACCTTTCATTTGTGCTAATTGGAAGAATAAAGTTTCCCAGAGTCTGTGCAACAGAAAGAACCACAGATTATATTAAAATACTGGAATTACAAAGTTATTAAATCAGTTTAAATATATATAACAACAAATAAGGAGATTAAGAGAATGAGAAGACAGGCCACAGTCTAGGAGAAAAGTATTTGCATAAGACATATCTGATTAAAGACTGTGTTTTTGAACCCAAGTTCATGTGCCCTATGCACATGAAACTTCAGAGTTTGGAGCAGAGGAAGGTTTATTGCAGGGCAAAAGAAGGAGAACAGGCTGCTCAAGCTCAAAGGACCTGATGAACTCCCCTATGGCTTTCAGAGAAGAGTTTTTAAAGGCAACATTTGGGCTGAGGGCTCCTGGGTGCGTGACTTTTTTTGATTGATTGGTAGTGAGGTAACAGGGTGATGTTTCAGGAATCTTAGTCATCAGCCTTCTTGTTCCAACCAGTCTGGGGTCTACATGCTTGCTGTCAACATGTAGTCACCATCCTCCATTTGGGCAGGGATCTTAGTTCCTGCAGAACTACTCCAAGATATGCATCAGACTGTAATGTATATCCCTTGAGGAGGAACTAGGACTCTGTTTCATTGCTGAACTATTGTTTCTTGACTGCTTTTCCTTTGTTTCTGCGTTCCCTCACTTCCCTAATCAGTAACTGCTTTAATCTGTTCTTTGGAACTCAGAAAGGCCTAGGAGACTAAAGCCTTATTCTACAAACAAAAAACAGAGAGCACAGAAAGGCTTTTGTACCCAGGAGGGCCCCACAGGGTCTTGCTCAGTTTCAGTACCACCCTTTTCTTTGATACTCCTCAATCCTGAGGGTAACAGGTGAGGGGCAAGAGAGTCAGTGAAGATAGAGAGAGAGGTTAACCATAAGCTCAACAGGGGAACTCAGTGTTAGGGGGACTCGGTTTCAACTTTTGTCCAAAATATACAAAGAACTCCTAAAACTCAACAATAAGAAAACAAACAACTGGTTAAAAAATGAGCAAAAGACATCTCACCAGAGAAGACTTACAGCTATGGCAGGTATGCATGTGAAAAAATGTTCAATATCAGATGTCATTAGAGAATTGCAAATTTAGACAAGGAGATAACCACTGCACACCTAGTAGAATGGAAAAAATCCAAAATTCTAATATTGGAAGTATTAGTAAGTATTAATACTTCTAATAAGTGATATTGGAAGTATTAGTAAAATGCTGGCAAGAATATGGAGCAACAGGAACTCTTATTCATTGCTGGTGGGAATGCATAATGATACAGCCACTTTGGAATACTGTTTGGCAGTTTCTTACAAAACTGAGCACATTCTTATAATGCAATCCGGCAGTCGTGCTCCTTGGTATTTTACAAATGAGTTGAAAACTTATGTTCATACAAAAACCTGCACATAGGTGTTTATAGCAGCTTTATTTATAGTAAGCAACCAAGATGTCCTTCAAAGGGTGAATGGATAAACTGGCACATCCAGACAATGGAATGTTATTCATCACTAAAAAGAAATGAGCTATGAAGCCATGAAAAGACATGGAAGAATTTTCAGTGCATATTACTAAGTGAAAGAAGCCAATCAGAAGAGGCCATGTACTGTATGACCCCAACTATATTACACTCTTGAGTAGGCAAAACTATGGAGACCATAAAAAAATCAGTGGGGTGGGGAGGAGGGGAGGGATGAATATGCAAAGCACAAAGAATTTTTAGGGCAGCAAAGCTGTTCTGTGTGATACTCTAATGATGGTCACATGTCATACATTTGTCCAAACCCATAGAATGTACAACACCAAGAGTGAACCCTAATGTAAACGTTGGACTTCGGTGATGATGATGTGTCAGTTGTGGGTTCATTGATTATAACAAAACAAATGTATCGCTGTTTCAGAATGCTCATAATAGGGGAGGTTGTGCATGTGTGGGAATAGGGGCTATATGGGAACTCTAAATTTTTCTCTCAATTTTGCTGTGAACCTACAAGGGCTTTAAGAAATAAAGTTTATTTAAAACTTTTAAAATAAAGAAGGGGAAAGATATGAGGTTGACTAGTACACTCAGGGTAGGGTGCAGTTGGGGTAAAAAGATTGTGACACTCACTTCTGAGACTTACCAAGTTCTTTTGTCTATTTATGCCACACAGCTTTCACTGCTAATAACATAACTATAAGAACCAGACTTGAATGTGAGCCAGGGAACTCAGCCAGGGAAGGGGCCAGGTAGACTCAATACTTGCCTACTTTTGCAGGAGTATCTAAGCCTGGCCGCAAGTATAATTCACCAAAGACTTGCTGAGCAGCTTTTCCTTTCATCTTTTACATTTTTGGCAAAAGACACATAAGACCATAATGGGTGTCACCAGTGAATGCCCATTTTAGAGGTGACATAGCTATCAATATGTAGGTGACATGATCTGGGCTTAATGAATAGATTACATTACTTGGTGTTGCCATGTATTCTCTTTCTGTATATTCTCTTTGTGTCTAATGTGCCACACAGGATGCTTGCACTCTTTACTAATCATATCTTAGGAATTCATACATCCCATTTTTTCCTGTTATCTAGAACAGAATTAGATGTTACCAAAAAGTACAACATGCACACATCTTCAGCACGTTATTATGCCATATAGTCCTCCCCATAAAGAAAATTCTTAAGTAACAATGATTTTACCTGGTAATACTCTTTTTTAAAATTAATTTTTATTAAAGTATAGTTGCTTTACAATGTTGTGTTGGTTTCTACTGTACAGCAAAATGAATCAGCTATATGTATATATATATCCCCTCTTTTTTGGATTTCCTTCCCATTTAAGTCACCACAGAGCATTGAGTAGGGTTCCCTGTGCTATACAGTAGGTACTCTAGTTATCTGTTTCATACATAGTATCAGTAGTGTATATATGTCACTACCAGTCTCCCAATTCCTCCCACCCCCACCCCCTTTCCCCCTTGGTATCCATACATTTGTTCTCTATGTCTGTGTCTCGGCTTCTGCTTTGCAAATAAGATTATCTATACCATTTTTCTAGATTCCACATATATGCGTTAATATACAATATTTGTTTTTCTCTTTCTGACTTACTTCACTCTGTAAGACAGTCTCTAGGTCCATAGCTGGTAATACTCTTGGTAAACATTGAACACTTTGCTGTTCACGTTATAGCATCCTACATAAACGAATACCCCCTGCAAACGAAGCAAATGACAGAGGATTTATCTCCAAAATTTGCAAGTAGCTCATGCCACTCAGTATCAAAAAGACAACTCAATCCAAAAATGGGCAGAAGACCTAAATAGACATTTCTCCAGAGAAGATATACAGATTGCCAACAAACACATGAAAAGATGCTCAACACCACTAATCGTATGAGAAATGCAAATCAAAACTACAATGAGGTATCACCTCACACCAGTCAGAATGGCCATCATCAAAAAATCTACAAACAATAAATGCTGGAGAGGGTGTGGAGAAAAGGGAACCCTCTTGCACTGTTGGGGGGAATGTAAATTGATACAGCCACTATGGAGAACAGTATGGAGGTTCCTTAAAAAACTAAAAATAGAACTACCATATGACCCAGCAATCCCACTCCTGGGCATATACCCTGAGAAAACCATAATTCAAAAAGAGTCATGTACCAAAATGTTCATTGCAGCTCTGTTTACAATAGCCAGGACGTGGAAGCAACCTAAGTGTCCATTGACAGATGAATGGATAAAGAAGATGTGGCACATATATACAATGGAATATTACTCAGCCATAAAAAGAAATGAAATTGAGTTATTTGTAGTGAGGTGGATGGACCTAGAGACTGTCATACAGAGTGAAGTAAGTCAGAAAGAGAAAAACAAATATGGTATGCTAACATATATAAATGGAATCTAAAAAAAAAAAAAAAACGTTCTGAAGAGCCTAGGGGCAGGACAGGGATAAAGATGCAGACGTAGAGAATGGACTTGAGGATACGGGGAGGGAGAAGGGTAAGCTGGGATGAAGTGAGTGAGTAGCATTGACATATAAACACTACCAGATGTAAAATAGATAGCTAGTGGGAAGCAGCTGCATAGCACAGGGAGATCAGCTCAGTGCTTTGTGTCCACCTAGAGGGGTGGGAGGGAGACTCAAGAGGGAGGAGACACGGGGATATATGTATATGTATAGCTGATTCACTTTGTTATAAAGCAGAAACTAACACACCATTGTAAAGCAAATATACTCCAGTAAAGATGTTAAAAAAAAAAATCAGTAAGTAGATTACCAAATATGTTTTTACTAAAAAAAATAAATGAATACCCTCTGCATGTAGGAATGCTTTCTTTCTGAGATATTACTACTTCATAAGGCAGCTCATCCCATTACTGCATAGCTAAAATTGTTATTAAGCTTTTCCTAACATTGACCCAAAATATAGCTGTACACAACTTCCGTATATTAACCTAGTTTATCTTCTAGGTGCTGTTTCTTAAATCTTTTGGGTCAGGGACTCCTTTGAAAATCTGATAGAAGCTATCAAGAACCCTTTTCCCAGGGGAAAAAAATTCTCACATTCGTAAATTTTTAACAAATAATTTCAAGGATTTTCTGGACTCCTTGAAGGCTTTTTTAAAAAACCCAGGTTGAGATCCTCTGCTCTAGAGCAAGATATGTCAAGTTTTTCCTATATATTAAAGTATAATAAAGACTTAGGCTAAACATTCCCAGTTCCTTTAAGCAGTCCTAACATGACTTGATTTTAGACAGACCTTTGCTATCCACGTCACCTACTTTTATTTATATTTTAACGTCTATATCTTTCGAATGGGATGCCTTTAATTTTCATTTGAAATCATCTCAATCTATTGGGACTGTTATTCATATATTTGGAACACTCTATAATAGCAGTTGTAGCATTCACATCACACAGTACATTCTTGCCTTATACGCAGTTTCTCTTTAGCTTCATCTTTGCATCATCCAAAATCTCTGGGACAATGCTTAACACATTGTAGATATTCCAGTGAATATTTGTAGAATGAATAAAACTTCCTAATGCTTTTTTTGCATCAAAAGCTGCCAAGCAAGTTTTACCACATACTATACTGATGCATGCCTGTGAGGGATGGGGTGGGAGAGTGTGTTGCACCATACTTAAGTAGTAGCTTTTTGTAACCTAAACTGGGGATTTAACATTACTGTTTTTAAATTTCCTTGTACAAGAGCAGTTAGTTCCTTTATTATCTAGATAAGATGCCAAGGAAAACAAAATAGTGGTAACTCTTACTTTCTGTATGTAATATGCACGGTGGATATATACCACATCATAGGGGCTGCACAAACGTTTGCTAACTGGATGAATAATTAATGTCCATGAATAATTAATAGCTAAAGTATGTAATTTGAGAGCTTGATTCACTATTAGTGAATGTTTTATGCTTCATATATCTTTTTTTATATTGAAGTATAGTTGATTTACAATGCTGTGTTAATTTCTGCTACACAGCAAAGTGATTTAGCCATACATACACATTGTTTTTTATATTCTTTTCCATTATGGTTCATCAAAGAACACTGAATATAGTTCCCTGTGCTATACAGTAGGACCTTGTTGTCCATCCATTCCGTACATACCACAAGTCTGTTCTCTATTTCTGTGAGTCTGTTTCGTAGATAGGTTCATTTGTGTCATATTTTAGGTTCTACATATAAGTGATACCATTCTAAAGATGAGCACCTTTAATTATAACTTCATGTATGCTTTGTAGATGTCAGGATAGGACACGTAACCTTAGTGTCCCCATTTTCTCCCCCCATCCCCCAAATTGCTGTAATTGATCATACATGATAGGAGACTGTAATGTAATTTTGGGCCTTCACCTCCTTGGGTCACAATCTTAAGCCAACTCATTCTTGGTTCATAGTTCATGTGACCTGGGAAATGTTTTTGCTGCTTCATAGGCAATTTTAATCAGCTTGGAGATCTTTTTTGTTGATGATTAACTATGCTTTTGGCTCTTCATATCTTCTCTTGAGGAACTTCCTCTGTGTTCCTCCTACTGAGTAGAAGGTAAGGAACAGCAATGATTGGAATTCTCATCTTTTTTAAGCATCAAGAGAAACTACCTTTGTGGTTATATTGTTTACTATTTTGGCTCTGTTCCCTCCTTCCATTTAATCTAGGGATGCAACATTGCCACTTTCTGAGCCTGCTGCTTTAACTGCATGATATTTTTAGGAATCCAAGGCATCTTTAAATAGGTATCTCTCTGCATAATACAAAAGAGCTTATCTTCCACTAGCCCTAGGTTACTTGAATTTGAGAACCTGGTGTGTGAAATTGATTGCTACATGGTTCTCACATCTCCACATTGAGAGTGAGCAGCTTTCCAGTGTAAGCTGTTGATAAGCTATTTAAAGACCCTGTGCTTCCTGAGAGAGGAGGAGGTTGAGTTAGCAAAGTGACAAGGAGACTGGTTTGTCAAGAGAATATCTAAGACCTGAACTGGGGCACTCTGTCCTGAGATTTGATCACTCTAGACTAGGTGTTTTCAACCAGCATTCATGGATCCTTGAAGCAGTGGTTCTCAAAGCTGACCGAACCTCAGAGTTAAGTCAGATAGCATTTTAAAACTGAGGATTCCTAGGCTGGTTCAGTATTCTTTTATTTGATGGTCAGTGAGGCACAGCCGCAAGAGGAGACACAGGAGAGGCACATGAAAACAAAGTTTGTTATACTCAGAGGTCCTAGAGAGAGAAAGTCACTATGCCACAAGGGAGTGGGCTCAACCAAGCAGGTGAGGAGCCAAGAGAGAGCACAAGGACCTGTAGGCTAGTGTTCTTCTTGGGGGCGTCAGGTTGGATTACCCAAGTAAAAGTAAAAGAGCCAAGAAGATTTCATTGGTGCCTTTGAATGTTATTAGGTCATGGTCAGAGGAGGGCAGGAAAGGGAACTTGTGGCAGAGGCCAACCTTATCAACCTGGTGTACCTGGTCACCTGGGCCAGGGTGCTTATAGCCTATTTGTGGAGATGTTGAGGCAGTGGGGAAAATATTTTAAAAATGAAGTTTTAAAAATATTTACAAAAAAAAAATATTTACAATGAAGTGCCCCATCCTGAGTTTTTGATTCAGTAGATCATCAGGGTTAAAGCTTAGAAATGTATATTCTTAGAAGATTCTCCAGATGATCTTGGAAACCCCTGAAATTGTGGTGCAAAATTTTATGTGTCATGTTTCTGGGGGGCTATAGCTTTCATCAGACTCTGGGAGTACACTGACCCCAAAGAGTTTAAGAACACTTGCTATGAGCCACTGGTTCTCAAACTTCAAGGTGCTCCAGAATTACCCAAGGACTTGTTAAAACACAGATTTCTAGGCCCTACCTCTCAGAAATTCTGGTAGGGGTGAAGCCTGAGAATTTGCATTTTAAACTAGTTACTTGATACTGTTGATGCAGCTGGACAGAGGTCTATCCTTTTAGAACCACTGTTTTAAGGACTTGGCTAACAACACTGTGCCTTCAGCATTAAGCTCTGGAAGTAAAGTAAACCTTTCAGGATTCTTTACCAGTTAATGTAGTAATAAACTTAATGAAGCTTATCAAAGCTCAGTCTAGTTCACTACTGTAAGAGAATGGTAAAGAAAACTCCCTCCTTGCTGGCAAAGCAAGTGGCAGTGGAAAGTACACAGGCATTTTTAGTTGACCCATTGATAAATCTGTTTCATAAGCAATTGCTTCTTTTTAAAAAATTTTTTTATTGAAGTATAGTTGATATTATATGTTACCACACAGATTTTAAAGGTTATACTCCATTTATAGTTATTATAAAATATTGGCTGTATTTCCTGTATTGTACAGTATATCCTTGTAGCTTATTTTATACATAACGGTTTGTATCTTTAATCCCCTCCCCCTTCCCTCTCCCCACTGGTAACCACTAGTTTGCTCTCTGTATCTGTGAGTTTGGTTCTTTTTTGTTACATTCAGTAGTTTGTTGTGTTTTAGCAGTTGCTTCCTTATGTAGCATTTCTCCCCATCAGAGTAGAAAAATTCATAGTTCCATGACCATTTAAATGATTTGATTTTTTTTTTTTTTAAGCTAAATCATGTAACCTTTTGAGTGTGCTCATGTTATCCAAGGCCAAGTAGGATACAGCTCGAAGTTTGACCTAAATGTGTTGGGAAGAAGGAAAGATGATCCTAAGGATTCCTGAAATCAGGAAAAATTGTTCTACTTTAAAAAGCTCTTAAAAACAGGTGGTCAGTGGTCAATGCAGAGAAGTTTTCAGATCCCTGAGGAGAAAACAACTGTTTGAAAAGCTATAAAACACTGCTAAATCCACAGGAGTCCCAAAGAAGTTTATTTGTCCAGACTGCTTACAGGCTGTCTGAAACTTTGAAGGAAACTAAGATCCTGGAAGGAATCTATTATCCATGAAGAGTCTAATTGTGAAACTTTCCTCTCTCTCTACAGAGATAAACTTAAGCAAGGCTTCTGGGCATCACTAATGGACCTTAGCTTTTTCCCTCCCCACTTAGCCTTAGGACTTTTGTTGCCTCATCCCCTTAGAGGGAGATGTCCTCAATGAAACAGGAACTGACCTAAATTAAGAAAACAGAGCTTTCCAGGGGAGGGATTTCTTTTAAAGGAAGTGTAGCAAAATTATATTAGTGGTTATTGACCTGAAATTAGGTTATGGGTATTCGTTTTCTCTGGGGTTTTTTGTTTTGTTTTGTTTTTGTGGGTTTTCTTCCAATATAAACTTTCATTTGTCCTGTAATATGTTAGAAGGGAAGGAAAGTTCATTTTCAATGAATCATAATTTGTTAGTAATTCAAAGAAAACACTTTAGTGCCAAAGTCTTTATGTGAAATTCTCTCTTCCATTGTAGCCTTTTAACTTGGCATTGTAGTTAGTACTTTGTTATTTCAGGCCTGTCAAAATGTTGGCATAAGTTATAATACTTAACGAAATATGCTTGAAACTTTGATAACTTTGGTATTACCATATTTTGAATCTAAATACTACTTAGCATATGGATCATTATCACCTAAAATGTATTAATTTAAAAAATAACCAAAATAGCTACTCTCTTATACTTAATGGAAGTCGTGAATCCTCCTTGTTAGTTGAAAAATTCCGCTTCCAGATTGTTGCTGACATCATCATAGTTTTTGACAAAAAAGGAGATAATGGAGAAATAATTGTAGAGGCTTTGTTGACTTGTGCTTCACAAGTAACAGATGTTTGCCAGACAGAAATGAACAAAACCAATAAAGAAATAGATATCCTATTCAAGTTTCCAAGACTACAAGCAGTGAAATGATTAATAAAAATTGGAAGAAATATTTTAAAATATTTTATTTAGCTTAACTTTGAATTTCTTCTGTGATTTTGATTATTAGCATTTTAACACATGCTTTGCATTTATGGTTGAGTAGATTTAATTTTGTAATATTTTTTATTCTCACAAAATTACATTTACTTTTTTTTTTTTTGCGGTACACGGGCCTCTCACTGTTGTGGCCCCTCCCGTTGCGGAGCACAGGCTCCGGACGCGCAGGCTCAGCGGCCATGGCTCACTGGCCCAGCCGCTCCGCGGCATATGGGATCTTCCTGGACCAGGGCACGAACCCGTGTCCCCTGCGTCGGCAGGCGGACTCTCAACCACTGCGCCACCAGGGAAGCCCTACATTTACTTTTTCAACGTAAGAGATGAAGGATCTGTGGATTACAGAAATTCTGTGCCCCAAAAGTCTCCCATGTAGTTATTTCTGCCAAGCAGAACAAGTCTTAGTTAACTTAATTTGTTCTAAAATGGGAGATGTTACTTTTTACTTTTAATTCTGCCACCTTATGTCAGTAATACATGAACATTCAGCAGTACTCTTTTTATGCTTTCTTATATGCAAAAGCAGCAGTAGCAGTGTTTATGAAAAGTTTGGTTTAATTTTGTTTATCTTTGCTTTACTCTTAAACATTAAATTGCTTAATGAATACAGTATTAGAATCTTAGAATTGGAAAAAATCTTTGATATTTCATAAATAACCCCTTGCCAAAGCCAGAAATGGGGTCCATCAGGGACAAGCTTGCCAAGTTAGTTTTCATCCAGATTCTTCTTGAGTGCTTCTTGTTATTGGAAGCTCACTACTTCATGAGTAAGTGTCCCTTGGTTTGATAGTGTTTAATTATTAAAAATTTGTACATTCTTTGTGCTGAGCTAGAATTGGCCTTCATGGAAATTTTACTTACAAGCTTCTTCCTTTTCAAATTCCCCAACCCTTTAAATAATTGTACATAGTTAATTATTGTTTGCTCTCCTCTTCTCCATTCCTTCAAATGATCCTAATAATTCATGATTTTTAAGTGTCGACACACCACAGTTTGTAATTGTTCCTCTTCTATTATGATGTCCCAAGTTGATCAAGATATTCAGAGATGGTATGACCAGTGCAAAATCTAAGGGGACCAGTACCTCCCTTGGTCTGGGTACTTTGTGTCAAAATTTGATTTGTCACCGCTCTGTCCTCTCTTTTTAAAAAATACATGACTTTGGGCTTCCCTGGTGGCGCAGTGGTTGAGGGTCCACCTGCCGATGCAGGAGACACGGGTTCGTTCCCCGGTCCGGGAAGATCCCACATGCCGCGGAGCAGCTAGGCCCGTGAGCCACGGCCACTGAGCCTGCGCGTACAGAGCCTGTTCTCCGCAATGGGAGAGGCCACAACAGTGAGAGGCCCGCATACCGCAAAAACAAACAAACAAACATGACTTCTATTGGCTTAGTGTCTTGAAATCCTCCAGGATTCTTTCATATGAATTTCTAGGAAGCTAGATCTCCCTTACATAGGTTGATTTTTTTCAACCTAAAAATAGAACCTAACCTTTTGATTATTAACTTTGGGAGTAATCTAGTTCTTAATTGCATTTTTTGTGAGATATATTTTGGAATCATTCTGTCATTTATTAATTTGCAAATAAAGACAGCCTTCAAGTGATAGTGTGTAAGACCAAAGATGAAGAGATGCTATGTTATAGGTTAAAAGCAGTACTGTTATTCAGTACTGTTTAACTAGGTACAAATGTACCAAGAACTGTCATCTAGCCCATATTTCATTGACTTACGTATTGCAAATTTTCTTGGTGAAAGTAACCTTTGTTTTTCTTAAAAGACAAATTCTCAGTGAGTATATTTGTCTCTTAGTAACTGTCACTGTGTGGGGTTTTTTGTTTGTTTGTTTTTTCATGATTCTAATTATCCATCTTAGAGTTTTTCTGGAGTTCATTTACTAGCATGTAGTTTTTTTCTAAATTGCCCCTTTCCTCCTTTATAAATATTAATAGATACCTCTCTCTAATATCTTGATAATGTCATGGTTTTTTTCAAAGATGGCCAGTAATGGCTCTGAGTTTATATCTATCAATTTAATATTCTAACATGTAATTTATTTGAACCCTCTAAACTTGGAATTTTGGTTGTTTAACAAAAGCATGAAGATTTTCCTATTATTTTTCTAATAGTAGAGAAGTGAAGAAGGCCTAAATATCCAACACTGAGAAAAGGCATAGTAAACTTAATGTTCATTTGCTTGATTAAGTATTTATTAGATAGCTATTTTAAATGATGGCAATGTAATAACATGAAAAGAGTACTAAGTGGGGAATTCCCTGGCGGTCCAGTGGTTAGGACTCTCTGCTTTCACTGCAGGGGCCTGGGTTCAGTCCCTGGTTGGGGAACTAAGATCCTGCAAGCTACTTGGCACAGCTGCCCCCCCACCCCCAAAAGAAATACTAAGTGAAATGATCAACTTATAAATTATATGTGCCTTAAAACTTGGTAACAAATATACATACTTGTGGAAAAAGCAATTACATGCTTAACTGGCTGAGTTCATGGTTAGAACCATGGGATCCTTTTTTTCACCCTTTTGTTTTCCAAATTATTCTCTAATGTAATTATGTTATTTATAAGGAAAACTAGTTGTTTCTTGAAACAAAGCAAAAAGGATCCTATATCTGTTTTTTATGGTTTAGTTTATTTTTAATCCCTAGTTTACACTTTCTACATTAAAAAATATTTTTTCTTGATAGAAATAATAGTGACAAAATAGGAATTAAATTAAACTTGCTTTTTCTTTTAACTCTTAGTGTTTTATTGTCTTCTCAAATGGTGTTTTTCAGAATATAGCTTTAGAAACTCTTATGTTGAATGGTTTACCTAATCCTGGTTGTTTCTTCTTTCTGATAGGTGACAAGTGTCAGTAAAGCATATTAAAAATAGATAAGTTTATTATGTTCTACCTCTTTTCCTTGGTAGTATATAATCTTGCATTTTCTTCTAGACTAGTTTCAGTTTCCTCCATTTTAAGTTCAAAGTTTAAAGTTTTATTCAGCAGATAGCAAAACACTTTGCTCTCTGCTGCGTCATGGCAACAAGCATGAAAACAATATGGTTGTTTCACACCATCTTACAATGTAAACATCATTCATTCAGCTATGAATTAGGAAATCCAGTTTCTAGTCCCAGGGCTTCTACAAAGAAGTATTTTGATGAAAAAAATCACTTAATCTCTCTGAATGTCCATTTCTTCCTCTGTAAAAATGAGATTAATCTCTAAAGTTCCATTTCTATTTTAACAGCTATCTTTCTTGTATTAAATTTTCGGATTCTCATTTTACCACCTCGGATTTGAAAATCCACCTTTATTTTACACTAAATTCCTGTACTTACCTGATGCTATTTTGGGACTTTTTAAAGTATCCATTGATTATTATTTATGTATGTTCTAGTTTCCCATTGTTGTATTAATTAGAGCATTGAAATTTGATGTATCTTTTAGGGCTAGTTTCCTATCATTGATTTGTATTTTTCTTTTCTTTATATTTGCTTTTCCATAAATTTGATTTGTCTACTTCCAAAAAATCTTATTGGTATTTTTATCAGTCATATTAAAGTTATGGAATAATTTATTTAAAAATTACATATTAGGGCTTCCCTGGTAGCGCAGTGGTTGAGAGTCCGCCTGCCGATGCAGGGGACACGGGTTCGTGCCCCGGTCCAGGAAGATCGCACATGCCGCGGAGCGGCTGGGCCAGTGAGCCATGGCCGCTGAGCCTGTGCGTCCGGAGCCTGTGCGCCGCAATGGGAGAGGCCACAACAGTGAGAGGCCCGTGTACCGCAAAAAAAAGAAAAAAAAAAACCCAAAAACAAAAAAAAAAAACAAAAAATTACATATTATTGACAGAGGTTTAAAGGAAAAATATCAAGTATTCAGAATATTATAATATGAGCAAGGGAACCAAAGTAAATCATCAAGCATGATTACTGTATTAATGAATTTTGAGGTAACTACTTCTGAAGTTGTGATAATGTTTCTAGTGGTTTTGAAAGAAGCGTGAATAACTTAGGAAAGAAGGTTAAATATTTAATTCTCGACATATTTGGCTTTATGTGGTGACAGGGTACAAGTATGGCTGTGTCCTAGTAACAGTATAAAATACAGGTTAGAAGGTGAACATTTAGGTCTAAAAATATAGTTTGGAATTATTTGTGGAAAGAAAAATTGGTTATCTCAATGGCACACACCTGTGAAGTTGTAGAGAAAGAAAAGTACTGTCAGCCCTCCCTATTTGCGGGTTCTGCATCTGAGGATGCAATCAACCGTGGAAAATTTCAGAAGAAAAAATTCCAGAAAATTCTCAAAAACAAAACTTGAATTTGCCTTGCACCTGGCAACTATCTACATAGTATTTATATTAAGATTATAAGTAATCTAGAGATGATTTAAAGTTTATGGGAAGATGTGGGTAGGTTATATGCAAATACTATGCTATTTTATATAAGAGACTTGAGCCTTCAAGGATTTTGATGTCCTCCTGGGCTCTGGAACCAATCCCTCACAGATACAGAGGGATGACTTTAAGTGAAACCTCATAATATTGGGAGGAAGAAAGACTGATCAGGGAGATTCTGAAAGAGAAGTCCTAGATAAGACAAACCGATAAAACTACTCGAGTTAAGAGTATGTGCTTTATTAGTACTCAGAAAGACTAGAAGGAAAAAATAAAAGGAAGGACACTGAATTCAGCCATAATGCTTATTCAGTCACAGAGACTATTTGTGTAGTGTTTTTGTGTTATCAACAATGATTTTTCTTAGTCAACTGTATGTCATAGAACCTATGATGTGATATTTACCAAGTTAAAAAATGAACACATTCTGTTGTTGCACAACTTTCCTCTTATGACTGGGGCAGTTATCAAGGATATAGGTAAGAAAGGAGGGAAAAGTGCATTAATTGAAGACATCCCATGCATATTGGTTGAATGAATGTCCTGCATGCTTAAGGGAGAGAAGAGAGTTTAAAAATCAAGATTATGTCTGTATCATCTGGAGATCCTCTTGGAACTTCATGGTCTATTGAAGGTACGAAACTGCTACACAACCTTTGCAGTGCCTGCAAGATCTACATGGATTTATTAATGTGAAGAAGTTAATCATTTGGGCACTACCATGATGCGAGAGTTACACGTTTCATTATATATTTTCATAGATTTATAGGGCAATAGGGCATAATGAAAAGTATTTTCCTGAATCTAGTCAGCCTTCAAATAAGGCCATATCAAATCCAAATCCTCTTTTAACTACTATTGTTTCTCTTGTTTTTTCCTATCCTTATGTCTAAAAGAGAAATACTTAAAATGCTAATAAGCCGCTGAAACTTAGAGGTTTTTGGTTTTTTGTAAAGTCTGTATACTTGGAGAAATCCACTTGTTTGTGTAGGCTTCCATATCTGTAAAGATGAGGGATTTATTTCTTTGATAGCCCAAGATAAATGGGACTAAAATGCTAGTTTAACTCTTAATTACATGTAAAAAGGTTCTACAGTTATTGGAAGGAACAGATTTTCTTCAGATAGCCATACAGTGTTGCCTTCCTTTTAAGCCTCTGTTTACTTTCTCACCTCTGTTGACTTATTCAGCTTGTAACCTAGAAACCAGCTAAAAAGGAAGGAAGTCAGAGATGTGTATTTCTGGGCAGTAACTGGAGTAGTTTCCTCTTCCTCTAGCCTGGTTAGGCTGCCAGAAAAGACCTTTTACCCAACCAAAAAAAAGAAAGAAAAAAAAATTTGAACAGTAGCTCTTCAACTTCCTTCCTTAATTCATTAAGGAAGGTATAAGCCATAAGAAGAACCAGTTTAAAGGACTGAAATGCTCCTCGCCTCAAATTGGTGCTTTTCGCTGTCTGTAAGGTGATATTTAATACCATCCCTTATGAGTTGTAAGAACAAGAGAGAATTAAGGAGACTTGATGTAAAAGCTGAGCAACTTAACGCTTGCTACCAAGTGGTTTCTCTGTATTGTTACTTCACTATTTTTATTTGTGTTAGAAATTTGCCAGCGTACCAGACCAAACTCACACTCATATATTTATAAAAATATTTATTAAGGCCAATTTAAATATTAAAAAGATATTTATGGTTTTCAACTAGTTGCACTTGTACCCTTTATTTGCATTAAGAATCAACTATGTAGTATTTATATCAATGGAGAAGCATCTAACTTTAATGCAGCTCTGATGTAGTATGAAATAAAAGTGAATGGTTTTTCAGTATTGACATTATTTTGATTTTATAAAAATTATTGAATTATGTATCATTAGCAATATATAAATATTGTGGCATTTGGATTGTTAGCTAAGTGTAGGTCTTAATGCTGTTTGATTCTGTAGGGGACTAATAGTACTTGAGGAACAAAGACATGTTTTTAAGTTAATAACAACACATATAGTCAAACTTGAATTTATGTGAGATTGTAAGATGAATCTTGTGAAATATTTAACTCATTCTCTAATGTACAGTAAATTGTAGAAAAGTAGTATGATGTGTATTTAAAATTTGATAGTCTATAATGTAATAATCTGAATCAAACATTTGAGGTTGTTTGTGGCTCAGAATAAGGCTGCCATATTACTCGTTGTTTTTCTGGAAACTTACATTGAATTCTTTTAATTCCATATATGTTTTATGTTCACGTCTTAAGTAATTAATTATGAATGAATTATTGGGATGCTGTATTTTATATTTTGGCTGTGTTGGGTCTTCACTGCTGTGTGCTGGCTTTCTCTGGTTGTGGTGCACGGGGTTAGTTGCTCCACAGCATGTGGGATCTTCCCAGACCAGGGCTCGAACCCGTGTCCCCTGCATTGGCAGGTGGATTCTTAACCACTGTGCCACCAGGGAAGTCCCTTTACTAACATTCGTTGAATAATCATTACCCCCTCTTTCATCCTTAAAACAGGATTGATTGAGATTTTAAGTGCAATCCATAATAGACTAAATTTAAAATATCTGCTTTTCAGTAGTTAACCTGATGTTTTCTTTGAAATGAAATTGATACATCTGGAATAGATTTAAAGGGACAGGGCATTGGCTGGTGGCTGGAAGTTTTTCTTTTAACATAATTTGATAAAATGGTTGTGTGTGCGGTATTTAAAAAAATCAGTGTAAATTTTAAAATTTATTGAAATTGAGATACCTAACATTGGAACAAATTTATAATAAAAGACCATTCACAAACATCATTAAAAAATAGGTGAATGAAGATGGTGTTTCAGAGACACTAGTCTGCCACCTTCTTGGTCTGCCGGCTTTCCGAATAAAGTCGTATTCATTGTCTCAAAAAAAAAAAAAAAGGTGAATGTTTTCTTGCACTTGCAGATATCTGACATTCTTTGTATTCAGTGTGTTTATTATACATACAGCACACATCTCAATTCAGACTAATCACATGTTAGGTGCTCAGTAGCCATGTGTGGCCATTATAGGTTTTTATAACTGTAAACTATTTAAATTATTTTTATAAACAATGAAAATGTTTCAGGAATATTTTTTAATCTGCCAAAATAAACATTACCGGTTCGTTTTTCCTTTGAGTAAAGTGTCAGTGAAATTGTTGGTTATGTCATTTGATTTAACTTAGATTATTACTCCAGAAATGTTAAACTGTTTTTTTCCCTGCATTTTTAGAAATATCAGTATATTTCTAAGGAGAAATGATTAAACAAAAAATAAACTATTTACTTGAAAACACACTTGAAAGTATTTTTGATGGTTTAAAGTTATGCTTTATTTTTTCCAGCTTGAGAGAGATTTACACATTACTTGTTTTCTGCACTTTCTCCCCTTGGTAAATCTGGAAAGCAGAAACTTTGTATTTGCATTTGCTTTATGAAGGAGACAGTAAACTTGAGCTCTCAGTCTCGCCACTAGTCTGTCTTTGTCTGTTGTTAAAATTATGAGCCAGTCTCTATGGCGCAGCCAAATGAGTAATCACCAGTAATGTGACTCGTGCTGGAAGTGACTCCATCAGCACCTGTGACGGAGGATTAGTTACAGTTTACAGAGCACCGCCTCTTCCCTTCTCTCAGTGTGCCCTAAGCCAAGTAGTCGTTCTCATTTGGGTGTCTGCACTGTTGGAAGCTACTGCAGTGTGTTTCCACGCAGAGTACAGTGGGAAAAGGCTTTCTCTAGCTGATGGATGGCTGTTCTCTCTATTTGGAGTATCTTACTGGTTATGTAAGCGACCTCGGGAGAAATTATCCTGACCCAGATCGGAGGATGCAGTAGTGCTTCAGCTGCAGGATTTCTCAGTCGTTAACACCACAGTGCTGATGACAAAGAGCGAGTTGTAATCCTCATCACTGCCAGGACCGAGCCAGAGCAGACAGAAAATCGTCATTTGGTCGTCGGAGACTTGTTAGGTTACAGCCTCTGCTTCGTTCTGTGGTCTTGGCTTTTCTTACTATACAATGACGACGCTGCAAGTAAGCTTAGAAATGCTTGGTTTGAGAGACATTTGCCTGTGATTTTTTAAGACTTAAGAAGTATTTAGGTTAGATTAAAAAAAATACTGCTCAAGAACAAAATGGAAATGTCAGCAATACTTCTTGACCTTTAAAGCCTTGTCGTGGATATATGAGATTTAAAGATACTTTAAAATTCTCAAGAACAAAGTACGGTTTGTATTTTTCTGCTTCCTTTTTCTTTTGTCTTAATTTACATTTGGTTTTGCTTCTCAGCCTTAGGAATTAAGGTCACTGTCTTTTATAGATCCAGCCTTAGTGTTCTTAGTTTTAAGAATTTTTAACGATTTCATTTGTTTAGGAAGAGATTTATTGTGTGTGTAGTAATTTCATAACACTGTCAAGATAAAAAAAAAGACCTCAGTTGTCTAAAGTATTATAGCCGAAATGTTTTAGATTAGGGTTTTAGAATATAATGTGTTAAGGGAAGTAGGGGTGTTTGTTTTGTGAGGGTTTTCTTCTGTGGTGTATTCTTTTCCCCACCCCCAACTTGTTTTCTAACAGTATCGTGTTTTTCAATAGACCTGCTTGGGTGGGAATTTGGACTTTGTTCTTTCGAGTCACTCCAGTCTTTTTTTTTTTTTAAAGACTAAACCTTGACTTCTGAAATGTATCCTAGATTGTTTTCTGCTTTAGTATTCCTTTAGGGAGATTTATATCAGATTTTTGTAGTTAATGAGCCTGCTTTTTTTCACTTGGAAAAGGAATTGTTAAATGTTAACTGGAGATTGTTAGAAACTCAGACTGTAGACATAAACTCCATGAATTTCCAATTAAATGTTAAATTATGAGCTTTAACATGGTTTGTTTGAGCAGCTGAGTTATGTTTGAGAACTGCAGCTGATTTATTTTAAAAATGTCTTTTCGAGGAGGGCTCATCTGTTTGCCTCTTCCTCATGTGAATGGAATGTGGTGCAGCATGGAGCCCCAAACAGGATACAGTTGTTCTAAGCATTCTTCCTATAGCGTGGTAGGCCCTACTAGAAATGCAGGCTCTCAACTAAGTATTTATTTTGGCTTTATACTATTTTTAAAGTACAGTTAACAAAGACAAAGGACCTTAAAAGAACTCCCAATCCATTAATAAAATTGAAAAAGTGTTTTGTTTAATTGGTAGTTTTAATTTGGATTTTCAAAGGCTTTTTTCAGCATTAGAATAATAGTCTTTTTATGATTAGGGCCATATTCTACTGTGACTTTCATCAGATGGTAGCTCCTTGCTTCCCCTTAGGCTGTGGAAGTTCCTCATAGAATGGTATATCTTTAGAGTCTTGAATTACTTAGCTATGCATGAGTTCTAGTTTCTTTACATTCCAGTGCACCTAGACCCATGAAATACTTACTACATAAAAATCTGTAGGATCCATTCGCTTTTATTTAAATATTTTTTATTTTTAAGCTAATAATGTCTTTGAAATGGTTATGTTTGACTTGGATACAAAAGTTAATAATGGTTACATCATTGACTTGCCACTTTAGGGTATCAGGATGTATTTTTAACTCTTAGTCTTGTATGTTGTTTGTCTTTAATTTTTCCATAAAGTACGAACAGTTGCATATTTTTAGGGTTGCTTGTTTAATACATATTAAAACATTTCTTTAACAAGCACTATAAAAGTATTTATCGGCACTTGGTGGGAACATATTTTTAGTTTGAAAGTAATTGCACATTTTAAAATTTACAGGTCGTGGCCCTGTTTGCTAATATTTAAGAAGCATGGTATACTTTTGAGTTCCATTTGTACATGGTTATTATAAGTCTTCATGTATCAGAAATAGACCATTATAAACCAGTCTTTTAACATTTCTGATAGCTAAATTCTACCAGTGGCTTTCAGTTTAGATACCCTAAAATGAGAAATTCTTTATTTTAGCCTAGAAACTAAACCTTTGTTTTTTCTAACTCAGTAATTTAAATTATGATAAATTGGCCTGTTGAAATTTACCCGTAGAACTCTGACCTACCTTAAAAAGCTGAGTTCTGAGAGGTTCTCTTCACAAGAATGTTTTTCATATTATAAAATGACTAGTTCTCATAGGAAATGCAAACCACCTGTATTATTTGCGTAAGAAAGAGGCACTCAAGACTGGAGAAGTTTACTTTTTTTCCAGATCCTACTTAATTGAATTGTATCTTTAGCCACTTAGATAATACCTTTTGTAGACCTTTTTGTTAACCTTCCCAAGTTGATCCGACTTGGTACTGTTTAAAAAGAAATAGAGCATTTGATAAAGTTCAAGGATTAAAAGTTCTCCTGAGAAGGTGCCAGTGTTTTCTAGTTTACTAAAAACTAAACAAAGATATAATATGAAAATGTTACATATTACACTAAGGAATTTAGTTATGGTAAATGGAAAATGTTAGATGGCAACAGTAGCAGGAGATAGCTAAATAATGGGGGAATGTCTGTTTTGAAAATGTAATTTCTCACCCCAGTAAAAATACTTTTGATACATATGTAGTACTTAAAAGGTTAACCCTAGGACATGGGAGGGAGGATATTACTGTGACTAGGTTTTATAATCATAAATACTGAAAATAGGTGGAGGTGTAAGAGAATTTTTTCATGTTAATTTGTGAAAGAAGATATCATTTATTACTTCATGGTGTGGATAGTGTAGAAATAAGGCATGTTTAAAGTATTTATTCCTTCTGTGTTCTTAGCTTTTTCAAAACACAGACTCCTCAATGAATCGAATTGAAAGCTTTAAAAAGAATTTCTTAAATAGAGAAATTAACTGCTTAAGAGCCATTCTGAATTAAAAATCTTGAAGAGTTTTTCCCCAGAGTGTTTATTAGTTATGATTAGTAAGATGTTAGATTTATTTCAGACATAAATAAGAGAAGGGGGAAATACAGTGGCTTTGGATCTCCTGGGGATTTTTACTGTCTGTGCCGAAAGCTTTGGTTTGCATCCAAATGGTCGCAGAAGTTGCCTGTAGCAAGAAAGATTTCCCCATGTGATATAGGTAGTTTAGCAACTTAGTTCCTTGTTTATTTCATTTTCCAAACTTAGATTCTTTTATAGTAAAGCCACTATATGTTTTTAAGATGGTGGAATATTTTTTAAGTTTTAAAGCAGTATCATGGATATAATGTATTTGGCTTTTATTCAGACTGCGTCTATTCGAAAGTGATTGTGATAGTCATAAGAAAAATGCATATATAGTACCTTTATTTCCTTCCTTCCTCTTTCTCTCCTGCCTCGCTCACTCCCACCCCCACCCCAAGATACGAGTAAATTTCTTTATGTAAAAGTTGAGTCTCCTTTAAAACAATCAAATGACCATGGATTTGCTCCTCCCCGTTCCCCGCCCCGCCCCGCCCGTGTTTTGTTTTGTTTTTTAATAGTGGAAATCTGGAGAGACTGCTGAAAGGTCGGTTTTGTGTAATACTTCTTACCTCCTTCTTTTCCTACACCCTTCCCCCATGCTGCTCTTACTGAAGCAGCTGGATTTTTATTTGTGCTTGGGGCAGGGGCGGGGATGAGTAGTACATGGGGTGGAGTTAAAAGACCAGATGCATCCTGATCATTTAAAATCCTTCTTGATGTGAATGAGTTAGGGAAAAAATTACACATGTAAATCGTAACTACTCTGTTTTATAAAGAATAATACTTAACAATATTTTAAAGAGTTGGGGTAATATGCTCTCCTACCCAGTTTACTTTTTCAGAAGCAATTTCTCTTTTTTTATATTAGAAATTTTTATACACATGTATATTTGATTATATCCCTCTTTTAAAATAAACTGGACTTATACTGGAATTTTTTCATATAATTTCTTAAAATCTTCATTTTTTTTAAATAAATAGAAAGTACTCTATTATATGGATAAAAGCATCACTTTAGATTATAATATGAAAACTGATATCAATTGGTATCCTAAAACCATTATGATAATGACTTTAATAGATTGTATTTATATATACCCCTTCAAATTTTGAGGATAAAATCCAGAAAATAACCATTAGAATTTTTTTTTTTCTCTTACCAGACTTTCAAACCCCTGGTTGAAAAAAGTATACCTAGTTCAATCACTGCAGTAGAATTCCTTGTAGATAAACAACTGGATTTTTTAACTGAAGATAGTGCCTTTCAGCCCTACGAGGTAAGAAATTTTACGTTGCTTTAAAAAATTAACTATTCACTAAACTTCGCTGATATTCAGATATTGTTTAGAATATTCAATTCTAGCTAACATCAAGGTGTATAATAAACCCAGTGCATCTGATAAATTTTGATTATAGGATAAATGATTTATTTATCCAGTCAAGAAATATATACCGAGAACTTACTATGAGCCAGCCAGCATCCTGTCGCATCCACAAGTGAGCAAAATAAAAGTCCCTGCCATTCTAAAAAATGTTCATTGTTAGAAAATAACTGGTTAGATATTAGTATAAATTATCTTTGTCTCCAGCTCTAAAGGTTAAGAATTGAGTCATTAATGTAATTAAATGAGATTAGTGTTTACTATATACATTCATATCAGTTTAGCATAATAGTAGTTCATTTTCTTTTTAAGTGGGAATTTTCCTTTAGGTTGTCATTAATTGAATTGTTCAGTTTCTAAATTTTAATTCCCAGTTGTTGCAATTTAAATACAAATACACTTAATTGGAAAAAACGTTCTCTAGTAGGTTTTTAGATTTAAATCATGTAAAGAAACTCATATCAAAAGTAGTAAGCTAAATGTTTTTTAAAATCTCTAGTTAAGTTCTATCAGTTAATTTTTTAAGATTGAAGTAAAAATGCACAGAAGTTTGTTTTCTTTGTATATTTGGATTTTAGGTTGAATTAAATCAGTATATTTTATAGGTTTTTTTTTTTACTTAAATGTTTAAGATAATATAATAAGTGCCTTGAAAGAAAGTATGAGTGAACTAGTTTGACTTTCTTTTTTTTAATAGAGCTGAAAGTCCACACTCCTATTTCATTTCAGAATAGTTACTGTTTTTCAAAAGTAAAATATAGAGGCATTGTTTCCATGGAAAGAACAAGAGCTTGAGTTAATGAGCAGTGGTTTGCTGTGTGTGAAGTTATAATACTTAGGGAATTAGTAGTGATGTGCCGCTTTTATTAGATCTACCAAAAGTAGATGATAGTTCTCTCAATTAAATGTTATTTCTTACTTTGAAGTCTACATGGGTATGTTTTTGTCTTTCACATTATTTTTCATAGTTCATTAAATGGCCTCATTTTTGTACTGTTACCTTTTGCTCTTTGTTTGCAGTATTTACAGCTAAAAATTCATAGCAATTCCAGTTTAATATTGGAGGTGTTAGAGCTTTTCCCTCGGGTTTTATTTTGTTTTGGTTTTGGTTGTAAATGCCATTTAGCTTGCTATAGCCTTATTTGTCTCATTTCTAACAGTCTTTTAGTGGGAATTAGACTAGGTGAGTATAGGTAAAAATCAAAGGAACCTTCTACCTCAGTATTTTAATTCTGTGGCTGCTGATTAGCACTGTAGAGGCTTGGATTTGATTTAGAGAACTGAAATCATTATGTAGAAAATTACTTTTAAAAATAAACTCTTGCCAGGTGGCCTAAAACTCTACATGTTTATTAAAATTATAGTGATTGAAAGAATTAGAAATAAAGGCTTAAGAGCTAAAGTCTTGTTTGACTTGGTGATGTGTATGATTGTCTTTGTTAGCTATTTATATTTTCCCTGCTAGTATAGGTAAGTTGACCTCTGGCCTAGAAGGATACGATCTTCCAAAGGTGATGTGATTCACTTGACATTTTAACCATTTGTGCTTCACAAATAATGTGAATTCTCAGTTGTAAGAGATCAGAAGGAATTACACTAACAGCACTTGGTTTAGGATCCAGCATACCTTAATTTTAGTGTTTCTTAAGAGTTTTAGAAGTAATAAATGGTATACAATAAAGCTTTTTTGTATGCATTTTAATTTTTATATTTAATGTTTTTTAACCAGGTTAAAAATATAAAAAGTTTCTCCATTATGTAAATTACTGACAGCTACTGTAATTTTTTGAATGAAAATTTACTTCAGAGACTGAAGATGGCTTAGTCTAGGTTTTCAAAGTTATTTATTTAAATGAATTTATAAAATATAGACATACTCTACATAAAGAAAATACTTTTAGAGTTCATGTAATTAGAGTGGCTTTATCCCACAATGCTTTTCTCTAACCAGTTGTCCAAACAGTACATTAAATTCCTTGGCATGTTAAACATGGCAGCTGTTCCTGGCATAGATTTTGTAAATAGTGCCTTGATAAATCTTAACCTTAGGGTAACCATATGTAAGTCGAAGGGCGTTTGGGGAAAATTGAACAAGTTTTTAAAATGGTCTCCCTGTTTTTTTCTCATTTCTTTAAATTTCATGAGGCAGTTTCTTCTGAATCTGGGTGTTAATTGTCCTTTGTAGACTTCTTATGTGGGATGGGGAAGAAAGTCTTCTTTGGAAATGGCCTTTCTGTATAGAGTACACCTAAGTTTTGTTTGAAAAATTCCCACAAGTGATGCTTCATTGTGAATCTGTTTAAATAGTTTTATACTGGGAATTCCCATTCACCATCTTTCTCCTTGAGTGCTCAGCATTTTATTCTGTAGTAGTACGCTCCCTTTAGTTACCTTTATAGTGGTGCAGCCCTATTTTTTTGTTTGTTTTTGTTTTGGTATGCGGGCCTCTCACTGTTGTGGCCCTCTCCCGTTGTGGAGCACAGGCTCCGGACGCGCAGGCTCAGCGGCCATGGCTCACGGGCCCAGCTGCTCCGTGGCATGTGGGATCTTCGCGGACCAGGGCACGAACCCGTGTCCTCTGCATCGGCAGGCGGACTCTCAACCACTGCGCCACCAGGGAAGCCTATTTTTTAATATGTCACAATAACATATATTGTAAGGTAATGGTTAGGAAACAGATGACTCAGAATTAATACAGATCCTTTCACTTTTAGGTCACTGGTTTGCACTTATCTCTCTAAATGATTTCAGTGTATTGAGTATCAGATGGCATGTATTAAGTTAATTGATTTGTTCTTTTTTAAAAATATTTATTTATCTATCTATCTACACTGGGTCTTAGTTGCGGCTCATGGGATCTTTTAGTTGTGGCATGTGGGATCTAGTTCCCTGACCAGGGATCGAACCCAGACCACCTGCATTGGGAGCATGGAGTCTTAATCGCTGGACCACCAAAGGAAGTCGTGGTTTGGTCGTTTTTTTTAAGTTACGTGCGGTTGGTGGATCCGGGTGCAACCATCATAGATTATAGTTTTCAGTATTTTGGAAGGCAAGTTGAATGAGGAGAGAAATCAAATCAACATTTTATAGACAATATAATGAATGCATATTAATACATTGCTGATGCAGCGTACCATGGTATTGTTAATTCTGTTTTTTCCTTCCTTCTGCACACAAATGAGTTTCTGCTTCCTCCTTTCAGATTTCCTGATCATGCCTGGCTGCAATTAACTTTCTTTGAAGTAAAGGGGGAAGGGAAAAAGAGAGGAAGTAGGAGGGAGCTCTTCAGATTCTATGTCTCTCAGCTGGCTGGGAAGGAGGAGGAAAAAACAAATTATTTGTTCTTAAAGATGCTTTTTATAGTTTTCGTTTTTTTTTTTTTTAATTACTATGATTTCTGTGGTATGGTTGCTTTACTTTGGAGGATGAGTACAGAAGTTTTAAAAAACTTTCCACTAAAATTTGAAGTTTTGATCAAGTTCATGTAAAAAAGTTTGATAATGAAATATGAACATTGAACTTTTAGCATGATTTTGAAATCATCTTGTCCTGGATTTTGGCTTCTGGCCATGCACACACCTGCAGTTTTCAGGTTGGTTGCCTCATAGAAGATGTAGAAGAGATTATTTCTTACCTGAAAATCGTACATGACTCATATCAATTAATCTGGGTTGGTCTGGCTTGTTAGTCCACTGTTTTCTAGGGATCACAATCCTTTTTGCTTTTAAATGTAATAAAGGAATAATACAAAGCGCACTAGTTGAAAACCATTAAAGGTTTGAAGCAGAATGTGCTGGCTTAAAATTATACCCAATGTCTATCTTATTGTATATTAAAATTCACTGTATTGGGTTGGCCAAAAAGTTTGGGTTTTTCTGTTTTCTTACGGAAAACCCAAACGAACTTTTTGGCCAACGCAATAGTAAAGAGGTATTTTCCCTAAATAAGGTAGAATCATCCTAGACCTGAAGGAATGAACCTATTTGAAGTTCTTGGTCATTATAATGTGCTAAAAGTTCAGAGATAAGACTACTAATACTTCAGTTTCTATCATTGCAAAATACAGACATTGAACTACTTTACTAAGTCCTTGATATAGTACTATTGTGCTGTGAATTGCTGGTTGAAGGGAATGCGTGGAGCAAACCTGAGTATTTTCTTAGTTCCTAGACTAAAGATTGATTAAGGACTTGAACAGAGAAGAGTCTTATATTATTTAATGCAAATGTCTGAACTGTGTTGGGTCTGTTTATCATTGCTATATGCTCCTTCAGTGAGAAAGTTGTTTTTTCAGTTGGAGTCTATTTTGAACCACATTCCATCATTGATTACATAAATTTATTGTCTGCAGTTTGAGAATATTCCTAAGTTAGTTGTTGCTCAACACATCTGGTTTACTAAAAATAGTTTAAGGAGTGGAGTGTAGCAGAGACATTTATGTTTTTCCTTCTAAATTTTTGTTATTTGGAATTGCTTCACTACCAGGATGAGATGAGTTTGAGTGAGGTGAAATTTAGCCTTCAGTCAGCCTAGGTGAACAATCAACTAGTTGTTTGGTTGTTACCTGCTCAATGTTATATTTTGTTGAGTGAAGTATTTGACATAAGTGAGCCACTGAAAAGTTTGAAAATCTTGTTGGTAATAATTTGGCTTATAAGCAGATTTATCCCCCAGAGAACTATGTCGATATTGCTAATAGTTTAGAGAGGAAGTAAACAGACTTCATTGTTAGTATTGCTGTGGTGGGTAGAGAAAAGACAACTTTTTTGCCCTTTTCTTTACTCTCGTTTCAATTTGTAGTATAGATATATCACTTTAGACCATTTTTACACTAACATTCCTGTAGAGGAAATGAGAATTTGACCTGGTACAGGATTTATGTAGTTAGGTAAATGTTTCTGTCCCAGAATTACTCTCAGATTTGTTCTTTCTGGTGTCAAATTACTGCTCCCTCATTAATTTTACTAAAAGAAAAAAATAAATTGACTTTCAGAAACTGCCTAGAAAACTGTTGTTTTATTTTTATGATAGAAATTGGTGGGTTTTTGTTTGTTGTTTTGTAATGATAACTGAACTTGGTATTGAGAGATAGGTATTTATAAGAAATAACGGAAGTACACCTCCTATTAGGATATGGGAGTGGAGTGTGCTCACACCCCACCCTCGAGAATGAGAGCATCTGCTCCTGAGTTGAGGTGGGCTCAGAACAGAAGTTCCACTTACTGTTAACTCCCTTGATTTTTTTTTTTTCCCAGAAAGGAGTGTTTAAATGGCAGTTTTATGTTCAGACTCTACTTCCCTTTGATTTACCCTTGAAATTTTTAAATGTCTGGTGTTAGAAACATCCCAACTGACTTCATTCATTTAGCAGTTATTTAAATTATGTGGTTTCCCTATTCATAGCATCCTGCTTAGGTGCTTGATGGTTTTCAAAAGTTGATAAAGGGACTTCCTTGGTGGTCCAGTGGTTAAGACTCTGTGCTTCCACTGCAGCGGGCACAGGCTCAATCCCTGGTCAGGGAACTAAGATCCTGCATGGGAACTAAGATCCCACAGGCCGCACTGTGTGGCCAAAAAAATAAATTAAAAAAATAAAAGTATAAGTCATAGTCCTTATTAGTTTCCAAAGAGTTTATAATCCGTGATAACAACTTAGATTTTTAAAAATGTCCTTGAAATAGGTTTGATTTAAGGAGCCAAAAATGCATAGTAAAGACTTAAGGAATACAAAAGAAAGAAGCCAGCAGAGATTGAAATGGTTTAAAGAAGTATCATGAAGAGGGTAAAACTTGAATGGGATTCTTCTGAATGGAGATGGAAGTGAAAGATAGGGAGAGAGAGGCAGACATTTAGCAGAAAGGATTGCGTGATCAATGATGAGGTAGATTTAGGGGTCAGTAGAATATCAGTCTAGCTAGAGAAGAGAGTTTGGTTTTGAATATAGACATCATACCAGAGAAGTAAGTATTGTGGGGTCAGATAAAAGAGGAAAAGGATTGCTAAGTACAGTTACTAAGTGACTTTTATCTTGTGGGCCCTATGAATCGTTGGAAGCTTTGAAGCAAGAGAATAACAAAAACAAAATTTTCTACATAACAGTGACATCTGGTTATTGTACTATATCAGAAGGAGCTAATTGATGGCATCTTTTGTCTTAGATAATCAGCCTAGCTATGAATTTTGAAGTCAATTCATGCAGATATGGTTTCAAATCCTAGCTTTGCCGTTTGCTAGCTATGTGACATTGGGAAAGTCTAAAGCATGCTCAATAATTGGTTCCCTCATCTGTAAGGTAAATATACTATCCATCTCAGAGTTAGAAAGATTAAGTGAATGACACATTTAAAATGAGCTTATTACTACATAGAAACTGCTCAATAGAAGGTCACTGCTATTTAGACATGCTCTAAATCTCCCTTTTTATAGATGGAGTCTTAAACCTTTGTGGTAGATATTTGAAACTCCTTTCTCTTCTTACCATATGCAGCCATTGGACATTTCTCTGCCACCATCTGCGCCTCTTTTAACAATCTGTTTTATTTGTCTTCTCTGGAACTCTCACCATTCCTTCTGCAGCTGGTGCTAGATAAACTTTTTCGGTGTTGGTACAAGCCATGGTCACTGTGTAACAGAACATGTCTTTGTAGTAGTATTTCTTCTTCCCTCTCCCCCTTTTTAAAAAGTATATTTAGATAAGATTCCTCAGTGACTTCTTAAACTCCTGTTTTAAGAAAATGATATTAGAAAAGATGCAGAACCCTATTGTGGGATTACTCGCCACAAAACATCCTTACCTTTTTTCCCCGCGGGGAAAGGCATAAGCTCTACTTGCTGTGATAGTTATTTTTATCTCAAAAAGTATAAGTGATATGCAGCAAATTACAGAATTGTTTTTCTTTGTTTGGCTCTGGAGGGAGGCCATGAGGATGTAGTACTACAGTTTGGAAGTCCTCTTAGCATTGAATAAGAGTTGGTCTAAATGACCTTTGAAGTTCCTTTCCAACATTTAAAGCCATAATTCTGTGAACTTGCTCAATGTGGAAAACAAATATTTCTGATGAACATTAACCTGATCAAGTTAGTCCCTGGCTAATGATTTTAGTCTCAGGGATAAAAGACATTCAACCTAAATCTAGGTTTATTTCAAAAGAGAGAACTATTAAGCCAGGCAGTGCCAGATGCAAATCGAAATTATGCAAAACTGGAATAACAGGATTGTTTGGATTAATAGTACCTACTGAGAGCTTTCTTTCTATTCTGTATTTTTCTGTATCTGTTTCTGAATTATATTTTGACAGAGTTGAGCACGTTCTCAGTTAGTCCATGAGTTTTTGTGTGCATTTCACTTTGCCTTCATATTAGCATTTGATTGAAATTAGAGGTGCCTTGTTGCCATAATGTCAGTAAAAATGAGAACTGTGAGATTGTAGGCTATACACTGTGCCAAGAGTATAAAAAATACAGGATCATAGCCATAGCTGTGAACTGATTGCTGGTGGAATATTGGCTTGGTAGGATCAGCATCTGTGGGCAGGCATTGGCCTGGGGGGTGGTCTAGGAGATGAGGCCAGAGCAGGAAGCTGCTATTGTGTAGTGCTTGGCTTTATTCCATTTCTAGTCAAAAGTGACAGCTTGCAGTAGTGGAGCCAAGCTGAAGCCTAGAAAGTAGAATGGACTACAAGAAAAGCAGAACCAGAAGCTAAAACAGAATCATTGTTACTTCCTTATTTAAGTAGGCTTTTTAAAAATTTTAAATTGGTACATCATGTTTTAATATTCAGTAATTTTGCTCTGCATCCTGTTTAAATACTGTTATCTCTCCCCCCTGCCTGCATGATTCTTTATTGCCATAATTTCAAAAGAAGTTGTGAAACGTGCTTAAGGTCCTACAAATCAGGTATGCCGATGTGTATTGTCTGCTGCTATTAAAAAGGGAGTTCTTCATTTGTAAAAATTGGTTGCAAAACTTGGTGTGTTGAAAATATATTCATGAAGTTCAGGAACATGTTATTTTGACTGAAATTTGGCTCACGTATGAGCTGTTCTGCAATATTCAGATTAAAAACATTTATAAGTCACAGTCTGCGATAGTTCTCTCCTGGTCACAAATCTGCTATGATCATATGCTGAAAAATCTGCCAGTCCCTTTTTAATTTTTTTGTGGCTGCTGTTATGAATTTAAAGTATGTGAAATTATGCTTGTAGACATCAGATTGCAAAGATTCTAAGCCATCACTTAGTTTATCATTGAGAAAGATTTCTGCCAATTTCTTTCTGCCAATCAAAATAGGTTGATACTGTTTACTTATTCCTTTTGCCCAACTGGGAATTCTTACTAAAGCACAGCCATTTTATTTAAAAATCCCAAAGTCAAAATTTTATTTCTCAGTGTGCTGTTAATATTTTACATTTATAAGGTTCAACATTTTCCAAAATATTTCCAAGTGCCTTATTTTAGTTAATTCTTAAGTTTACCTTATGAGGAAAACAGATTATATTATTATCTTAATTACATATAATGCTTTCAGGGTACATATATGAATTTATTTAATTCACACAAGTCTTTGAGAAGTCTAACTTACAATGGCTAGGTGGCAGAAATGGAAACCCATTTAAACTAGATTTAATTTTTAAAAGGGGGTGGTGGGCCTGTTAGAAAGATACAACAGGAAATGTCATGGACATCCACTGCAGAAAAGTACAGCTGAACCTTACTTGGAATGGAGTTAGGAACTAGAAGGTCAGGAACTCAAGTTACATATTTCTTCTTCCCCCCTTCCTCAGTCTTCTTTCTGCAGACAGGTTTTTCTGCTTAATCATAGGTTTTGCTTCTCATAATACTAGTTTCCACGTGACTTTTGTGTGTCAGTGTCAATTCGCCCACCAGCTCTCCCTCCTTCGCAGGACCTTTTAAGTCTAATATTTGTGTTAATTGGTAAACTAGGGGTGGGAGTGTAGGAGGATGAAAGGCTGAAAAGAGAAGAAGGAAGAAATATGAGGAAGGGAGAGAGTATGTGATAGCAATTTTTACAGGCAAAGAAAGCGAGGTTTAGGGAAGTTGTGATTTGGCATCTACCACTAGGTTCACACAGCTAGTGGTAGCCTAAACAGAACTTGAACCAAAAACTTTAGATTCCAAGATGTTTTTTCTACTATGCCACCCTGCCTTTGTGCGCTATCAAACAGGAAACATCTCTTATTTGCACATCATTCTTTTGTTTGGCACTTTGTTATTTTTCTTAGGGTTGACATCTTTCCTAAATATAAGATTAAATTTTTCCTTAATTTTATTGCCTGCACAATCTCCCTAGACTTTTCAAATACTGGCATCAAGCTATACCCCAAATCTGTGCATCATTTTCAGACTCACTTGTTCCCTAGGCAAGAATCCAAACAGATTAAGATGTTTTGCTCTCTCCCACTTTTCTCAGCTGCCTAGTTTTCTCTGTTTTGCTCAAAGATTTGTTCAAAGTTAAAATTGAAAAGCAATACTTTAAAACAAAGCCCTTTTAGCCTCTTGTTAAAAGGACTGTCTCTAAAATCCAAGTCTTTCTGGGCTTCAGACTAAAGGCAAAACAGCACTAGCCCTTAGTCAATAAAATAACGTTTAGGGGCTCTTTATTCATATGTTTGAGGGCCTGCTGTGTTGTATTCAGGCATACAAATACACTACTCAGAGAGTTTATAATCTAATGGTGGAAGCACATGGAAAAATACAAATGTAAATATAGGCAAAAGATAGTACGTAGCGGACACCAGAGAGGTATAAGGAATCTTCCCTGGTTGTGGGAGAAGTAGAGGATGCCCCTGTCCTTAGAATAGGTGACCCCCTAAGTTGTCTCAGGATGAATATAAATTAGCTAAGCCACTAAGACAGCAGGGCTGGTTAAGTGCATGAGATGCAGTGAATAAGCAGAAAGGGTGTTGGATGGTCCACTTACATAAACTCTAACCCACCTACCTTTCCTGTGAAGGTGGAATGGTGACTAGTCAGAGACATTTTAACAGTTTTTTAGTTGAGTCAACCATGTGATTGACTTCAACCCTCACTGTCCATTTGGAGTAGAGGAATAACGGGCATTTGTTTAAAAGAAGGTGACAGTAAAACCATTTTAACCATTTAAGTGTACAATTCAGTGGCATTAAGTACATTCACAGTGTTGTACAGCCATCACCACTGTCCATTTTCAGAACTTTTTCATCATCCCAAATAGAAACTCTTCATTCATTAAACAATAACTCCCCATTTCCCAGTATCCTATTCTTCCCAGCCCCTGGTAACTTCTCTGTTCTTGGTCTATACTTTCTTTGCCTATTCTAAATACCTAATATAAATGGAATTCTACAATATTTGTCCTTTTTGTGACTGACTTATTTCACTTAATAGTATGTCTGTAAGATTCACCTGTGTAGCATGTGTCAGCAGTTTGTTCCTTTTTATGGCTGAATAATATTCCATTGTATGTATTTGCCGCGTTTTGTTTATCCATTCATATGTTGATGGACATTTGGGTTGTTTCCACCTCTTAACTGTTGTGAATAATGCTGTTGTGAATAATGGTGTACAAATATTTGAGTCCCACCTTTCACTTCTTACGGGAGTATACCTAAGAATGGAATTGCTAGAGCATATGGAAATTTATGTTTTACTTTTTGAGGAACAGCCACACAGTTTTCCACAGGCTCTTCACCATTTTACATTCCCACCAACAGGGTTCCAGTTTCTCTATATCTGTGAGAACACTTGTTATTTTTCATTTCCTTAATAGTAGCTATTCATTGCCTATGCTTTTAGTATCATATCTGAGAAATTATTACCAACTCCAACATCAAGAAAAATGTCCCCTGAGAGTTTTGTAGTTCTAATTCTTATGTTTAGGTCATTGACCCGTTTTAAATTAATGTTTTAGATAGTATAAGGTAAAAATCCAATTTAATTCTTCTGTTTGTGGATATCCAAGTTTTCAAGCCCCATTTGTCCTTTCCGCATTGAATAGTCTTGTCACCCTTGTTGGAAATCAGTTGACCATTTACTCTAAAATTTATTTCTGGGCTTTATTTTATTCCTTTATTGTATATGTCTATTTTGATTACTTGAGGTATCTGTCTTTTCCACTTTTCTACAACTGCATAATTTGTCCAAATGATGGTTAACCCTAAAGATAAATCACTTTAAAATATACTGTTCTGCTTAACTGTTGACATTTTCTGAAGCACTTGTCAGTGTTTGGAGTATAATTCCTGTCATTAAATTATTAGGCGTAGACCTGCCTTTTAGAGAAGCTATGTTTTTAAGATGCAAGGGAAAAAGTTCAGTGATTGTTGAATGTAACATACAGTCATTCATTTACTGATTTGTGCCAGTTACTTTGCTAGCTACTGGGGATTTAAAGACAGATAAAATACTTGGTTCTCTTTCATGCCAGGGGGAGAGATTTAAATATAATTATGGCAACGTGCTAAAAGTTCTAAAGTAGAGGTATGTTTATAGTGTTCTGTACTGTGGAATCAACTGATGTAGTAATACCAGCGATTTGCCTGTTTCTCTTTTTTTGGTTTTACTTTTTCTTAGAAGGCAAGAGTTTAGAAGATGGGAAAGAGATAAGGAAAGCTAATAATGTTTCACAATAGGGTACCATGTTAGGATTCTCCAGGGAAACAAAACCATAGGGTATGTGTGTGTATACAAGTATGTGTGTAGGGAGAAAGGGGATGGGGGAGGAGTTTTAAGGAATTGACTCATGCACTTGTGGGGGCTAGGGATTCTGAAATACACAGGACACACCCACAGTGGAAATTCTGGCAGGAGTTGATGTTGACTCTGAAGGCAAAATGCTTTCCTCTTTGGAGGACCTCATTCTTTTTTCTTAAGGCCTTCACCTGATAGAATGAAGCCCATGCACACTGTAGAGGGTAATCTCCTTTACTCAAAGTCTTCTTCTGATTGAAAAACACCTTCACAGCAACATCTAGACTGATGTTTGACCAAACAACTGGGTACCATAGTCTACCCAAATTGATAAGTAAAATTAACGGTCACAGGTACTCTTTGGTTCTTTGTTTTATAGTGAATTGTAGGATGGTGGGCATTTCTGGCTTTCCAACAGTTAAATGCCTTTAGCACCTCTTCCTAGTTATTATGTTAATGGGAAAAAACATCTCCACACAGTTCCAGTGCCCTCCGCCACTTTATTTAGAGCTATTGGAATATAAATTAAGACACCTAGAAAAGTGGAAGCCTTCAAAGCAATCTTGTCAAGTCAACTTAGAAGTGGTCAGCAAGCAGTGGCCTGCCAGATTCTCTGAGCACCCTAAAGGTGAAGAGGCATCATTCCTTTCTCAGTGTTACAAAGCTCTGCCTCCTCTTGAGTCTTGATACTGTGAGGTTTTTGTCCTGGCTGATCATAATCCTCTACCAATTCAGTCTCATTCCAGACCAAATTCTTACATCGCTCACATTCTTGGAGATCTTTAGACCTAGTTATTTGATAAAGGTTATTAATTTTAAATGGTTAATATCTTTCCATTGTATTTGTACTTATATAGGGATACCTATATATTGCAAATCTATAAGTATGTAAAATAATAAGGCTTTTAAAAATTATATTTATTCAGTGCTTCTCTAGATGTTCTTTGCCTGGAAGTCAGGTACTCTACATAGAAATGACATGTTATTGTTTCCCGTTAATAACCCTTCTCCCCTCTGCCATTTATAGAGTAGCCATTTGGGGAAATAGAAAATTCTGTATAACGTGGATGAGTAAGGCCTGGATATATAAGACCTCCTCATGTAGAGTCTTCAAGCTTAAAGGCCTTTAAGACATTACACAGTCTTCCAAAAATGCAGTATCTGAAGGACCTCAGAGGGATGAGGTTTTATGTTGTTTCTCCCACATTCACTCCTATTTTCAAGGAATTAAGTTCCATCATATATTAACAATTCATTCCAACGCTTAACAAAGCCCATTGTTGAGAAATTTTCTTAAAAGTTTATTGCATTTATGTTATATCAGTTAGGCACACTTGTATCAGTTGGAAGAGTCTAACTGGCATGTTGTTAATGTTGCAAAGGATTGTGATGCCCTATTCTGGCCACGGGTGTGTAGTTAATTAATGATGTTCCCTACCAGCACTGTAAAGGAGCAGGCTGAACTACTAATTAGTTTTTATTGGTCTTGATCACTACAAGGTATCTCTTTCCCATTCTGTCTTGTTCCACATTATAGGTATAAATACAGCTTTGTACTTAAATTTTTTATGAGTTCAGTTTGAATGATGGCACAGCTTGGCAGCTCTGCCTTTTGCCCCAAACTCCAAGGACTTAACAGTGTCTGATTCGTGCAAATATTATTAAAATCAAAAATAGTTTACAAATTAATCAAATGAAAAAATATAGAGAGAAGAATGAAAATCAGCACACAACAGTTTAAAGAATAAGTTGCCAAATTTATTGAGATTCTGTTTTAAGATATCTAGTCATATACGTAAGTACACATATATAAAATTTATATTCTTAGGGAATTTTGGCTCTTTGAAGGGAGGCAAAAGTTTACATCTATTAAAATATCAGAATTTGGTAGTAGAACAGGCCAACTTGGACTCAGATCCCAACTCTGCTGCTTACTGTCTGAAATATTAAGCAAGACGTATAAGTACTTAACAGTTTTTTATTTTTTCATCTTTAAAGTTAGCTATGTAATGCCTGTTTCATGATAGTGTTGCCATTGTCTATGAGATAATGTGTAGGAAAAAACTTGGTACCCTATAAAATTTTTGTGATAAATAGAATAAATATGATAGGAGTTCAGAAAATAAATAGGTCTGGTTGGGTAAATCTCAGTTCATGATACGTGTAGCTTCATGAAGCCTATTCAAAGTGATTGTTTTTTAAACCTTCAGCACAAAATAGATGTCATTCACAGACCTTACCACCTCACCAGTGGTCACGTAATTGGCAGTGGTCACGTAATTGGCAGTGGTCACGTAATTGGCAGTGGTCACATAATTGGTGAATTTCCTACATTCTGCTACTTTTCTCTTCATTTTATTTCCAGCCAAGATATCTCTCCTGTGATACATTATTTCAGTCATTCTTAACCACCACCTTAACTCTCTTATGATTTTGTCTTACTGTCACATCTACCTTTTAATTTCTTATCTTGGAATAGTCCTATTTATTTTCTCCACTTTTACCCCATGAAAATGTGCTGCCCATTATTGGTGGCCACTAGTCATATGTGGCTATTTAAATTTAAATTAAGCAAAAGTAAATTAATTAATTAATTTCTCTCCCTCTCTCTCCCCCCCCCCCCCTCTGCCCCCCGCCCCACAGTAGCCCCTGCATTGGGAGCGTGGGGTCTTTGCCATTAGACTGGCAGGGTAGTCCCAAGCAAAAGTAAATTTTAAAATTCAGTTCCATTCCCACAAAACTAATGTTAGTGTTGTTAAGATCACTAATAATCTCTTAAATATCAAACATATTATTCCAGTCCCCATTCCTATCCTACTGGACCGTTGCATTTAACACTGAGGATCACTGTCTTGGATATTCTTTTATTCTTAACTGCTTCTGTGACATCTCTTTTCAGGTTTCCCTGAAAAGGTGTCTGCAGATTTAATGGTGGGTGGTTTTCCACAGTCTTCCTTTTTGATGTCTTCTCTTTTCACTACTCATCCTAAGCAGTGTCATATTTCCAGTTGCTTTCACTATCATTTAAAAACCCTGTCTTCTGAATCTGTAACTCTAGTCCAGACTTCCTTGCTACACTGTCATTCATTTAACATCTTTATTTAGCATCTTCTATGTGCCTGGCATTGTTGAGACAAAAATTCGTGTCCCCTTGGAGCTTAAATTCTAGAAGAGGCACAGTAGATAATAAATATAGTAATAATTAAGTGGTACAGTATGATAGATGGTTTAATTACTGCTAGGCCAAAAGGAAAAGTAAAGCAGAGTAAGAGCAATTAGGCATGGAGAAGGGAGAGACAGGCTAGAGTATTGTGGTCCCTGTGGATATCATTGAGAAGGTGGAACCCATATATTCTACTGCCGACTGTGTTAACTCAAACCTTGTCTTTCTTCCTAATCATTCTGTATCCTGGCTAATGGTGTAACTGTATCTACCCCGTTTTGTTACTCAGATCAACAGCCGGGAGTGTTTTAGGTTCCTCTCTTGCCCTTGTTGACCTCCAAAAATAGCTTAACATTGCATATGTCCGTCCCCTCCTCCTCATCTCTGTTGTAAGGCTTCCATCCTCGTTTGGCTAGACTATTAGAGAGCTCTCCAAGTAGGGTCTCTCTGCTCACCCAGTCCTTTGTCCTCATTCAATCTATGTCATTGTACTTAGAGTTCTCCACACAGGCCATACTGTTTCATATATCTACGTCTATCTGTGTCTGCACGTGTATTTCACCCTGTCTTAAAAGCCCTTCTTTTCTGCTCTACCATAGCCTGGTAGGTGCCGTTGCATTTTTGAAGTTTCAACTCAAGAATCTAGGTACCCATCCATGCTTTCCTCTAGTCCTAACTCAGATATCCTTTTCTGTGATACCTTTCCTGATATACCTAACTAGATTATCTTTCCCCACCTTCTTTTTCTCACCGCTGTATTATATGTAAAACTCTGTATAATATGTATTGCAGTGATTTGTGTATTAGTCCCTGTTCCTACAGGCTACAAGATCCTCAAGGGCAGAAACTCTTATATGTGTTTCCAGTCTCCTAGCATAGTAATTTTATACTTGGTATTCAGAAATCTTGTTGAATGAAATATATTTCTAATATGTTTAACTCAAAGGAGGAGCTCTTAGCCCCACACTTTAGAGACTGTTTCAAACATAATTCCAACAAATTATCTAATCTGGTTTCCTCTACCATAGCAAATGAAAGGTCAAAATCAGAATTTTAAAAAGTATGATGATGGTAGATTGGGAGCTTGATAGCACAAGAGGTTACAAAAGAAACTAAAACGTAGTTACAACTCAAATTTTGTCTTTCTGGGACAGTTTGGTGTAGAGGCAATAATCCTTTATATCAATCTAATTATGACTATATCATAACATAGTAATCAATAATGATATCTGTGAGTATTGACAAAAAGCTACAATTGTGTTTAATATGTTATTTAATGAAAGAACTCTAGAAATATTTTCAGAATTAGTAGGATTTTGATAAATTTTCTTATTTCTGTAAGTTATTTTAAAAACTTGCTCTCTTTTGGATATAAACTGTAATAAGCATTTGGCATGTCTCAGTATATGTTCTCTTTTTTCTAATTAGATTTTCTAAGTAAGTTAAACTTACCCTTTTAGGAATAGCAAAGCAGTGATTGGAAATCTTGGTAAAGTACATTATGCATACTATCTTCCTTAACAGCCCTAGGTAATTAAGATGTTCTTGTATTTTGATACTTTTGAGTTGTAGTTTTAACTCCCTCCTTTTCTCTGAATAACTTAACACATTTGTCATGTATTTGCATTTGCTCTAGACTCAATGAGAGGAACAGATACTTTACTTGGGGTCATATGATAAAAGACTAAGTCACTTGGAAGATCCAAGTCTGTCAAGTTACAGGATTTGTTGATTATTTCAACTTGGACTAGATTGTATTCATTCTTTCTGAGAAAAGAGAAGTATGGTGTAATAGTTCTCAAGTTTATAGGTGTATCATTTCCATAGCAGTATATTGGAAATAGTGAAAATAGTGAAAATCAGCCCCAGAACGTGTATGGCATGGTGTTAATTTTGAAATTATATCCCTTGCATTTTATATTTTAAAAATAAATGTTCACTCTGTATGATCAGAATAGTCGTTGACTAGGGATTACTTTTAGTAGATTACTTTCCAGAAAGTATTACGCAAGCATATAATTTTATTTCCTTCTTAGGTTGAGCTCCTTCTCTCCCTCTTCACAAGGTAGGGTGAGACTGCCATAGGTGGAGGGCTCATCAAGAGCAAGGAAGTTGCTTTTTTGTTGTTTTATTTTCTTAAACTTCGGCTGTTCTGAAAGAATATTTTCAGTTGCTCCTTTGGAAAATATTAACAGTTCCCCAGGCCTTCCTGAGTTTGTTCAGTTTGTAAGTTTGAGGAAACTGCAGTTAGTAAATTGTGGTTGGCAGATGCTGTAAGCAGGTGACTCAATAGGTTGAACTCATGATGACTCAACTGTGTAAAAACCATGCTTTTAAATAGCTTGAAAGAAAAATTGCCTTCCAGACTTTTGAACTGCCATGAAAAGTTCAAAACTATTATTAAAGATACCACGAAGAATATTAACATGTGGCTTTAGAAGGAAACACATTTCCCTTCAAGTGGTTTTAAAAGTTTTACTTAATTGTTGTTCTGATTTTTGCTCTGTGGTAATTCTGACAGGCAAGGACACTTAGCGAGTTGTAGTTTAAAATGCAGAAATATTACAAGTCTGCATAAAGTGTATTCAGGAGAATATTTTTAAAAGGTCAATTTCATTCAGTTGGGAGATTAGCCAAATGGTTAGAGAAACCCAAATGGTTGTTGTTTTTAATTAATATAGTAAAAGTAATCTAGTTAGCTTTTTCTTTAACCTTGGTATAACTGAACAAATGAAAATAATGCAACATAAGTAGTCGCTTTCTTATGAATTGATGTTTATATTAATATAGTATATCCCATTCCAAAATCCCATCTGAGATCTGATAAGTTACTTATATCTGATAAATTATAGAGTTTTTGTTGTTTATGATATCCATTCCAAATTTTGGAATACTATATTCCTGTGAACTGACTTTATCTTAGCAAACATCATTTTCCATATTTAACAATAAAATAATTTGGTTAATTGGGTTTCCTTTCACTTTCTGTGGTCATGTCACTAATATCATAAGTAAAATATTGAAAACCCAGTAGAGACTATTCAGATTTTTAATTCTGCCAGTGCATGGGTTGGAAAAAGGTTTTGTGGGAAGGGCTTTGACATTATGCAGACACTTGCTAATTTACCTTCCAGCCATGTGATTTGGGGTCAAATTACTTTATCTTTGAATGTTTCTTCATCTATAATATGGAGAGAATAATATCAGACTAGCAAAGGGTTTGTTAGGATTAGATGAGGTTAACATTTGTGAAGTGTTAACCTCTTCTGTCAATTAAAGTTTAAGTTTTTTTATTGTTTACACTGTCAAGTAAATATGCTTATTAAATGGATACTTTTTAAAGGCTGAAAATAGATTCGTTTCATTAATCATATGCAGTCAATTTAGGATATATTTAAGCTGTGTTGAAACGGGAGGATACCACTCATCTGAATTAACCAAAATCAACCAGGAATTATGAAATTATATATACGCAGGACTTACTTATCTATTGCTTTTAATTATGTACAAAATTGTAATATGTTTGTCTTTAAAAATTACATATGTGGAGAAGTTTTAAAATTAATCTTTTTTGTTTCTATGTCATTAGCTTCTTTCTGTGTCACTAAGTTTGTGCTTACATAATCATTTTACTGATGTTGTAGTCTCTTGTGTGAGTATATGATCAACTAAAAAACTTTTCTATTTTAAAACAGAGAGACCTTTCTTGTATATGCATTAATTTGTTTTGTTATTCATTTATTTGTTCAGATTACTCAAAAGTTCAGTGTTGGGTAGAAGAGTATGTATTTTAAGATATTAAAACTATGAAAAACCTAATGTACAATGAGAAAGATTTTGAGAAAAATAGCTTTGGAGTAGATTGTTCAAAGCTTATGCAAAATTTTAATGAGAGTCCTACCACAAACAGTAATAATCCTATAAAAATAGTAGACTTTAAAAAGACATTTCTAATAAAGTTAGGCAAATATAGTACTTTATCTTTAAGAGAAAGTGGGACATTTGCTTGATATTAAGAATATGTAAGGAAGGATTGAGATTGCTGGATTATGGAGTCAAAAGCAAAATAAAAGAAAATTGGGGCAGTCTAATCAATATGAACTTCTAAGTCAGCATGCAGTTACATTAAACAAAGAATAAAGTGGAATGGATGGCTATCATGTCTAGTGCTTTGTTCAGCTTTTTTTTTTTTTTTTTTTTGCGGTACGCGGGCCTCTCACTGCTGTGGCCTCTCCCGTTGCGGAGCACAGGCTCCAGACGCGCAGGCTCAGCAGCCGTGGCTCATGGGCCCAGCCGCTCCGCGGCATGTGGGATCTTCCCGGACCGGGGCACGAACTCGTGTCCCCTGCATCGGCAGGCGGACTCTCAACCACTGCGCCACCAGGGGAAGCCCTCAGCTTTATTTTTATACTTAGTATTCAGCTGCTAATACTAGGTAGTGCAAAAATAAATAAATAAATGGTATATGAACCAACAGTACTACTGTGTTACACTGATACCATTCACCTATTTTCTACAAGTTCTTGTGAGCTAAAATGAGTTGCAGAAACATTCATTGTTTAAAAGAATAGGATGTATAGTCAAACTGCCTTTCAGAAAAGGTTTTTTCCTCTCCCATGAATGGTGTCATAGATTTTTTAACTTTTCCAATCTGATTAACAGAAAAACTGGAATACATTTAAATTTGGTGGTTCTTGAAGAATGGTGAGACAGAGCTTTTTTTTTCCTCCAGAGTTTTAGTTTAGTGTGGATAAGTATAAAAGTGTCCAGTACTCTTGACTCTAAAATATTGATGTTTGGTTTATATACAGGGAATCAGATTCTAAATAAATTATAATAATTTAAAATTCTATCTAAAACTTAAAATTTTAGCAATAATGAGAAATCTGGAAATTTTTAGGTTTTATCATATGTGTTGTGAAGAATCAAGTCACCAAAATTGACAGTACAAGATTTAGAATTATGTTAGAAACATTTAGAGACAACATAGCATTAATCTTATGTAATAGAGAATATCAGGTAAAATATCTGAACTATATTGATCATTTCTCCCAGTAATATTTGGAGACAATTTTGTGGCAGGATGTGGTTGTGCGTTTTCTTCCTCTTCAACCCTAATTGGTTTCTTTTTCAGAGTGTCACAAGGTCAGCCCTAGGAGGAAGTAGAGAAGCAAAGAAATTTACTCTGTATTTGTCTCCCTGTTTGGATCCTCCCCTCCCCTGGTTTTTGTTTGTTTGCTTTTTAAATGAATATCTGTTTTCCTTAGGAGATAGTATAAATGAGATTATGTTAAATTACCTTATCATGGAGAAAACACTCAGCTTTCAGTCTTAACTTCAGATATAAGAACTGTAGGATTAATGTTGGAACATTGTCTTTAGAAAATTTCCTCTTTTTTAATGCATGTTCCTATTTTTACCCTACTGTGGAGTCCAGAGAAGTGGATAGTACCAACCTCTGTATATGAGTATAATTCTCATTGACCCAAAGGAGTTAATCTTATCTTTCAAAGTGGGTAATTTTTCTACACTAAAATCAAGTCATTATTATATTTGGAGAGCTAAACATGGTACAGGAATGTATCAGAGAAATTGATGAAAAGCCTTAAAAAATGAAAGCCTGTGAAAGCCTTAAAAAGTGATTTATCTTAAAATATTTTTTCTCTAATAATGAAAAGGATTTGGTAATTGGTGTATTTTCCTATGCTTGTGAATATGCAGCCATTTATGGAAATAAAGTTTGCAGTCAATTTGCCAATGAATTGCATTGCATTGATTAGAAGTTTTTGATTTTGCTTTGTAATAGTATTTTATTTGTTCTTTCAAATCATGGGTAGGCAGTGACCACAGGCCAAATCAAACCAGCCTCCCATTTTTTATAAGGCCTTTTACATTTTTAAACAGTTGAAAAAAACTCAAAAGAAGAGTAATGTCATGACACCTGAACAATCTGTGAAATTCAGATTTCAGATAATGCCGATAAACAAACTTTATTGGAACACAGCCATGCCCATTCATTTATATATTGTTTATGGTATTGTTTGGCTGCTTTTGGCAACTACAGTAGCAGAGTTGAGCCGTTGTGAGAGATGTTAATGACCTGCAAAGCCTAATGTTTTTACTCTTCGGCCTTTTAGAGGAAAAGTTTGCCAACTCTTGCTTTAAATCTTGAAAATATATGGAAACCCTCAGTGGTAGTTGCATTTAATTAAACTGCAGATGGTTTAGACAACTGTGCTTTTTGAAGACCTCTGTGGTAACTCTCAGACTTAATAAGTTTCCTATCTTAGTAAAGCCTTATTAACAAAGTGGGTTCTTTAATAAGTTATACAAGAATTGGCATAATAGCAATTGGCGTCACTCTTGACCTATATGGACCTAGCATTCATGTTTTTCACTGTTGGCTAGCAACCCCAGGGATTTAAAGGACAGGCAGTCGTTTGTAGTTTTGCTGAAGCATGAATTTAAATTATGACTGTGCCAGAGTGGTGTGGCAAAGCATGTTCAGTCACCCAACCTGACATTTCAAGATACAGATAGTTTCTTTTATGATAGCTCTTATAAAAATAAAGTCAACTGTGATTTTTATAGGGGAATTTATGTAATACAATTGTATTTAAATGGTCACCACAGATGTCAAGGGCTTTATTGCAGGAGGAAGAAAATTCTAAGACATACTCAGTATCAGTTTGAAAGCAGGCATTAGGTCATTCTCCATCAGATATTGTCCAAAGGGAGAGAAACTGCTCCAGTTTTATATTTCTTGTATCCTAAAAGTCATCAGTTAAGACTTTAGAGCAAATCCCTTAAAATTATTAAGCCAGTCAACTCAGTCATCTTGATAGAAACTAACAACTAGTATATTATTACGTATTTCATGCCTCTGCTGGCTCTTCAGTCAGTATTTAAATCCGGAGGATGTGTAACAAAGAAAATATGTGTTGAAATAGTAAGGAGCACTTGATTATGGTAAGGCAGATTGTTCTTTATTATCTTAGAAAATGTGTTACATATACTTTGAGCACTGTAATAATATTGCTATTTATTAAACCTAGTCAGGAATATCTGAATACTTTAGTACTAAGATCTTATTTTTTATGTTATTGTACTTGTTACTGTTTCCCTTTGAACTGGGATGAAGTAGAGAATTGCTTGAAAATTAGGTTAGTACAGTAATCTTACTGTCACAGTACAGATTCCAACCTGATTTTAACTTTTATATTGCTATTTTGAGGAATGCTGCTTTTTGATTTCATCATATTCTTCTGTACATACGAGAAAAAGTCTGTATTTGATCATCTCCGATGATCAGTTTTTAATTCAGGGTGGTGTTTAACCTAGAAACACAGCATTTGGGAATTTGTAGGTCATGACTAAGTCATGTTGCCAAAGTTATTTGTCTTCTCTTCTATGCTTTCTGATTATAAGATTGCATGAGTTTAACATCCTCTTTTCTGTTTGATGAGGGTTAGACTATTTTGATATGCGAAATTTCACATAGCCAATGTGAGGTTGTAGAACGATAACTTCTACCTAATGTTAATGTCTTTTGACCCATTCTGACTTAAGATAATGTTACCTTTTACCTCTTCCATATAACGTAAAGAAATGTGTCAAATTTTGAAAGGCAGTGACAGTAAATAGTCTATTATTTATGCCTCTTCATTGTGCTTCAAGAGAAGCAGAGAATAGATGAAAAGAGACTGAGCTTTAGAGTCGCAGAACTAGATTCAAATGCTAGGTCTCTCCATCACATCCTGACTTTAACCGTGGACCTCTCTGTGTATAGCATGTAAAAGGGGTATGATAATCTCAGCTTTACAAAAATTGATAGTACAGAAAGCACCCAATGTGGTATCTGTCTTAGTAAACGCACAATCATGTTAGCTAGTTTTCTTTATTATTCTTTACATTAAGGTTCCACTAATGTTCAATTGAAGCTAATCTTTGTCTTTGCAAAAGGAGAAAAAGCACAGCATACAAGTGAACAATAAATATAGTCCAGAACTTCACTTAAGGCATTGTTTAGCACGTTTCCATGTTTTCTATGTTTCTCGTACAACAGATCTTGCTGAACTGATTTTTTTCCCCATTAGTCATTTGCTGGAGGTTATAACTAGCAGTGTAATTAATAAATTGGATGGAGTTTATGGAGAAGAGAAGATTCACAGAGAGTGCTCATTCCTTCACTACATGGGTGATTTCGGGGAGGGGATTAATGAATACATATAATTTTAATTATACAATATGAAATTGGGGGGATTATACTACAGTTAATGAAAAGTACGGTGCAGGTAAATTGTTTTTAATCTCATACAAGCTCAAGGCATAGTTTGTTAGTTGCATTCTGTGAAAGATAGTAAGCATTCGTAACTAGTTTTTAATTAACAGACGCTCTTCTCTGTGAGTCTGCCTTATAGCTTTGTATCTGAATTTTTACACTATCACAACATTATTCAGGTAAATAAATAGGGGAAAAAAACCTCATTTGGCTACCTGCTAACAACTCTTACAGGATTTGATCGTTTCGCCTTTTGTGAGCCTCTTTAAAATGGGAACGATGACCACAACTCAACAGAAATACCTCTAACTTACAAAGCACTATGTGTAGAGGAAGGCTTCAGCAACAATATGATTATCATAATCAGGCATTGTATTGGGGTAATTTTCATGGGTTTTAATTAATTTCGTGTAATGCATGTCATTCAGTACCATGGTTAATTTAGAATTGAATGTGTTAAGACTAGTTTCTGTAAAATTTTAAAAATCATATTATAAAAACGTACTTATTAATATGAAAAGAGATATTATTAACCCTGCTTTATAGATGAGGAAATTGATACATAGAAATTTGAACTTATGTAAGGTTATTTCAGTGAGTAGACTGATATTATCAGCTTTTAATGGTATGCTTTTTTTCCCTAGAAATGAGCGGGTCATTGGTGAGAAGATACTTGTTGTCTAATGATCTTGGAAATGTAGCTCATTATTTTAACCTGTTGAATAAATAAAATAGAAATGTTGAGCAAATTTTACATCTCAGTAGCTTTAGTTATAAAATGTCAACACAGGGAACTGGTTTTATAAATCATACCTGTACTTGTCTACAACGTATTGGCAGTGCTGCTTTTACTCCTCCCCATGCCCACCCCGAATATAAAGGCTTGGGAGCAATACACTATAGTAAATTTGATATAAGTCAGCTTGTGACACCCATGTGATTGTAGATTGTACTTTTCTAGACAAGTACCCATCTTCTTCGAGCCAGTTAAATGTCTAGAATAAGAGTAAGAAGAACAACTGTGAGAAAGGTGGGTGTTGAGACTAGAGAAGACTCAGGTTGTGGAAACATAAAACCAGAATTCAAATGTTTGAAGGACTGTCAGGTACGAAAGTGATTAGGCTTCTGTTTGACTCCAAGGAGTTAAGCTTGGACCTGTGTATGGAAGTTAAAGTGAGAAAGATTTTAAAAGAACTTGGCATCTGTCAGAACTGTCTGGAAATGGTAATGGTTTTCCTTGGGAAATAGAAAGTTTCCTGTGTTTTGTCTGTCATGGACTAGACTGTCACCTGATGTGCATCAAGAGGGTTAGAGTCTGACCATGTATTTTCTGTTACTCAAATAATGAGATTAACTTAGTGTGCATTAAAGTGGAGTGGAGAAAAGGGATTGCTAGGAAGTTTCTTTACGAAAAGGAAGACAAAATGACAGATTTTAACTACTTTTAACTACTTTTTGTATAACACTTTTCCACTCTAGTATTTCCTTCTACTATAAAGCAGCATTTCTTTGTATTTTCCAAGGAGAACATAGTTGATAAGTTTAAAGGCCTTTACTTCTGTTTGTTGGTGTTCACTAAGTATAAACAAAATATCAGAGTGTTTACTGCAATATTATTCCAAGAATACAGAGTAGTTCCTTAAAGCAGTGATAAGATGAGAAGGAAAGTGCTTTACTTGGATAAACTTTAGAAAAGAATGAAGTATGACCTGCTTGGTTTAAGGATTCTTTGTACTCTTCAGCCACTTTCTGGCTTTTCTGTATTGCCAAATTATTTTTATTCACCAGATAAAATCCCCTTCATGTAGCTCCTTTCTGTTCACTGGTTTCCATGATCTGCTAGTCCACTTTTAAAAGGGCCGCCAAATTGACAGTGCTGCTTTGTTGTTCTTCCCAGCTCTACTCTAGGGCTCCTGCCGCTGATCTCAAATGCAGGAGCAGCAGAGGTGCTTTGAGAGAGAACAGAATGTCAGAGAGTCCAGCGGGGGACCAGCAGATTGTGGGAAACCATGTGACTGTGTGATTCACATCTCCAAGGAGAGAGAACCGGTTGTTTCTGTGTCTAGATCCACCCTGTTATGAGGATAATACCATCAATAATGTAATTTAAATTGCCTGGATGCTTTGACACTGGCTTGAAAAAATAAAGCTTTTAGCAGTGAAGTTACTGGTCAGATGAGTTTGAGTAGAACTGAATTTGATGACATTTAAATCAAATCAATTTAAATCAAAAGACAGTGGATAATGACTTGTAGTTTAAAACTAATGTTTTAGGTATTATGGGGAGAGGGTAACTCATCTATGTATATATATATTGTCACTAAAATATTCAACTTGATTTGTTTGCTACCAACCTTAGATGACCTGAAGCTATTTGGTTTGTATATTGCTTCTAACAGTGAAACCCGTTAAAAGGTGATTTGTGTAAGGCTTGCAGTAGGAAAACTTGTATAAGGCTTGCAGTTAGAAAGCAAACAGTTCAAACAAAACAGTTTGAAATGAGTAAATTTCAAATTTTGTCTTAAGGCATTTTTGTCTTATCATGGATTAATTTCTTAGGCTCCGTTGCTCCGTTGTTATGTTACTGCTAATGAACTATAACTTATGAATTTGCGTTTTTGTATACATTTAGATCAAGGAATTTTCTTCAGTCCTTAGAACGTTCAGGAGGGAATGATGGTAACATTAATGTTAGGACAGTGTAACATGGACCTTTCTTTTAATCTATAATTCTAGGACGACATAGACAGCCTAAACCCAGTTCTCAGGGACAACCCGCAACTTCAGGAAGAAGTGAAAGTCTGGGTAAAGGAACAAAAGGTTCAGGAGATTTTTATGCAAGGTAACTGTTTTGAAGTTATGCATTAATATATGTATATTTTTTGGGAACTGGGCAATTTCTCATGTTTGGTTTTGGTTGTTCAGTTATATGCAATACAAATAGAAGACCCAGTCTAATATTTTGAGTTATATACAGGCCAGGGAAAATAATAGCAAAATCAGAAAAATTTCAATAGGAAATTGGTAACTTCACCAGTTATTGAGCTAATTTCACCACTAATTTGAGCTGAATGCCTGAAATGAAATTATAACCACCCAGGTGTTTTGTTAATAGGAAAATTTCCATACTGCAGAATGCTTTAGGTGTGTCCTTCCTGGAGAAGGAAGCATTGTTTGCTGTGGAGGGTTGCCCAAAGCCACAGTTAATTTCCTTTGAAGAATGCTGTTGGTATCTGATAAAAGTGGCCTATTTCAGTTTGCCTTCCTCAGCAATGACCACAATACTAGTCTTAGTTTTGTTTCCTTTTTTTTAGTAAGTTATAGGTTTGTCTTCAAACCAGTGAGATTTTATGATTCTTAGTGATTTCTTTTCCTGTCAGTAAAATCATATATTGAAAATGTAAGCTTCTTGTGAAATTGAACTGAAACCGCAACAATATGACATGGATACATGGAGTATCAATATTTGTTTGAATGTTTCTAAAAGGAATTTTGTTGAATTCCCATGTTTATTTGAACCTCAACTTCCATGCCATTTAATTTAAGCATTAATAGAGATAATCTCAGTTGTGGCTGCCTTTCTTTGTATGGGTTTTTATAGCAGCAGATCATCTACTTATTAAATTCTTCCTAGGCTAGATATTTTTTAAACTTTTAATATGGAGAATTTGAAGCATACAGAGAAATAGGCACATGGAAGTTCACCGGAAATATTCTATCTCCTGGTTCCAACAACTGTAAAATAAAACCTTGGTAGGTTCTGCCCCACCCGTACTCTCATTTATTTCTGTCAATTTTCAGACATTGCTGTGTTCTATTTTTAAACAAAGCCACCATACCATTATTATGCTGAAAAATTAATAGTTCCTTAATACCAAATACTGAATACTCAGGCTCAAGTTTCCATTTGTCTCATAAATGTCTTCATTGATTTTTCACAGGATTGATTTTTATTTTATTTATTTATTTTTAACCTGGGATCCAAAAAATGTCCACAGATTGATTAGTGGATATGACCCATCTATCTCTTTTTTCCTTCCTTTCCTTTCAATTTATTTATTGAAGAAGCCAGGCTAATATTTTTTTAAAGTAACTTTTTTTTCCTTGTCATATTCTTAGAGGTGAAATCATTAAGGCAGTAATCCTTTCCGTCCTAAGCAGAATTACGTGAGACTGACTCCAGATTCTGTGTGGTGGTAGAACAAGACAGTTAAGATGGTGTGCTGACGGGAATTGAAAATTGGTCATATTTGGCGTTATTCTATAAGCTATTTCTATATTACATTCAGAAAAAGTAATTTGGAGTCTTTTTCTTCCATAGTTAAAAATTCTAAGACTATAGTTTGTATAATAGATTACAGGTATGAATGTGTTTGATTTGCAGGTAATATGGAATACTTTCTACAGATGTGTTATTTGATTTATATTTTAGACTGATATTAGCATAGATTTTTTTTTAAAACAGTCAAACATTAAATCATTGATTGATATGTTAAATGTCTTAACTGTAGAAGAAAAGGCATCAATCTAGGAAGCAGAAAAATAAATTCAGTTCTAGCTCTTTCACTTAAAAATTTATTTAACCTATCAATCTCACTTTCTTAATTTTTATAAACAGGGAAATATCTGAGAGTTTTTGAATAAGATTCAAAAAAATTGAATAAGCATCTGCAAATTGTGAAAGCATTTTGTAAATTGTTGATGTATAACACTGTCATATTAATAAGGGGCACCAGAGCCCCCCTCCACAGTTCTTATTAAACTTTCAAGTATTTGATACCATTTTAGTACCTGTGAATTGAAGAAATTTTTATCTCCATTCTCTTTTAAGACATATTTAAATATATATAGATATATATCTTTTATTATTTAATTATTACCTATTTTCTGAAGGATATCTGTATACATATATAGATATCATTTAAAAAAGTGAGTTTAATCCAAAAGTACACCAATATGGCATTTTAGTATTGATTGTATTTATAAATTCAGTTAACAGTCTCTGCATGTTTTAAGACTTTGGCAGCTTTTCCTGTCACCGGAATCAAAATTTTTAGTTGCTTATGGTAAAGTTTTGGCAACTGGAAGGTTCATACATCAAGTTCCAAATTACTTTTCCGTTTCATCCATGAACTGAATCATGTATGATGTGTGTTTTTTTTAAGGTCCTTATTCCTTGAATGGATACAGAGTGAGAGTATATAGACAAGACTCTGCCACCCAGTGGTTTACTGGCATAATTACTCATCATGATCTCTTCACTCGCACCATGATCGTTATGAATGATCAGGTAAATAGTCCAATTTTTGAAGAGATGGTTACAATTCACATATTCCATGCCTCTCCTCTGCCCCCGCCCCGCAGTGGATCAATAGGTTGACACCAAATAATTTTCATCTCTAGGTGCAGTCATGTAATCCTAATAAGTTCAAATGTGTCTGATGTTACATAGAGTTCACTTGAGGTCGCAGTGAGATAGTGATGCCAAATTTATTTCAACACTGATAAAATCAGTCCCTGAAATGGAGGCATCAAACTCTTATTTGTTTAGTCTTTTTTTTTTTATCAGTAGGTCAGCTAAAACTTTCTTAAAGTCTCAGCTTTTCTGCCCCTCCAGTAATAAAAATATTTCCCAAATGGTTTCTTTTCATGAATGAAAACTTAAATGCACATTGAAGTTCTTTTTACATCAAATTCCAGAGTTGGGATGCTCCCTTAAGTTTTATAGTGAATATGGTGAATGTTAAGGATATGAATTTCATAGGGAGTTTTTTTTTTGTTTGTTTTTTTGTGTTCTTTTCCATTACGCAGGCCTCTCACTGTTGTGGCCTCTCCCATTGCAGAGCACAGGCTCCGGACGCGCAGGCCCAGCGGCCATGGCTCACGGGCCCAGCCGCTCCGCGGCATGTGGGATCTTCCCGGACCGGGGCACGAACCTGCGTCCCCTGCATTGGCAGGCGGACTCTCAACCACTGTGCCACAAGGGAAGCCCTCATAAGGAGTTTTAAGTTAACAGTCTGAAAGTCTTAATTTCAAATCTTTTAAAGCTGTACTGTATTTACCCCCAGAAAATAGATATTTATACCTTCCTACCTGAGTGGATTATGGAGGGTGTCTGAATAAATGAGAACCCCCTCTATAAACAATGCAGATGCTTTGGTTAAAATTCTAGTCAAAATGCTAAATAAACTATATCATTTAATTTAATTTTTTTCCTTAAAATCTAACAAACTTTGACCTCTCAGTGAAGCACGAAATTGCCTTTAGTTTTAAAAATAGTTTTTTCTTTAACCTGTCTTTATTATTCATTTATATGATTTTTGTCCTTTTCTGCTTCCCATGCTCTACCTTCTTCTTTGTTTTTTTTTTTTTTGGCCGCATCATGCAGCTTTCAGGATCTTAGTTCCCCGACCAGGGATTGAACCTAGGCCCCAGCAGTGAAAGCGCCAAGTCCCAACCACTGGACCGCCAGGGAATTCCTGTCATGCTCTACCTTCTTGTTTTATTTTACAGCTGTTTTTGAAAATTACTTTTTATTATGACTTGTCAATATACTCTTGAATAATTCTAATCCTTGTTTTGCAAGGTATACTTGCAATAGATGTATTTGCTTTTTAATTTTTAGTTAACATGTAAAACAGTAGCCTTATCTTTAATGGTTAAAGTTGATTTATTGTAAGTCTGACAGTATCTCAAGCTGATTTCTAAACATCTCTACTCAGTAAAGAAATTGTACCTAATATCACATTGGCTAGCTGATGGGATTTAATTTTTGTTCTTGTTTTGTGTCATGGATTAGGTACTAGAACCACAGAATGTCGATCCTTCTATGGTTCAAATGACCTTTCTAGATGATGTTGTTCACTCTTTGTTAAAAGGTGAAAATATTGGCATTACATCACGGCGAAGGTCTCGTGCCAGTCAAAATAGCAACACTGTTCACGTATGTATGTTGTTAGTGATGGATTATGGTAAAATATTTTCCCTTAAATTACTTAGGATCAGGTAGTGAACAATCATTGTTAATTGGTTATTTTTAGGGTCATTATACACGTGCCCAAGCAAATAGTCCCAGACCAGCAATGAACTCCCAAGCTGCTGTACCAAAACAGAATTCACACCAGCAACAAAGAAATATTCGTCCAAATAAGAGGAAGGGCTCAGATAGCAGTATACCAGATGAAGAGAAGATGAAGGAGGAAAAATATGATTATATAGCACGAGGAGGTAGGACCCACCTTTTTTAAAGGGCATGAGAACATATAAAACAAAAATACATTTAAAATATACTTATTTAATATTAATTTGAAAGATAAAACTGTTCTTTTTTTAAATCTTATAGAAAATGCTAAAGGTAAAAACAAACAGGTGATGAACAAAAGAAGGAAACCTGAGGAGGATGAAAAGAAACTAAATATGAAAAGACTACGAACCGACAATGTTTCAGACTTTTCTGAGAGCAGTGACTCAGAAAATTCAAATAAGAGAATAATAAATAATTCCTCAGAGCAGAAGTCAGAGCATGAGTTGAAAAATAAAAACACTTCAAAGATAAATGGAGAAGAAGGAAAATCCCAGAATAATGAGAAGGCAGGAGAAGAGGCACTAATAGATAGCCAGCCTCCCTGGGATCCAATACAGGAAGATAAAAAACACGAAGAAACAGAGAAACAGAAGTCTGTTGACTCTCAGATTCAAGAAAAAATGATTATCCGTTCATCAGAACAGGCCACACTTTCTGATCATAATTCTAATGATTTACTTCTTCAGGAACACAATATGGAGAAAACACACACAGTGGAATTATTACCAAAGGAGAAGTTTGTATCCAGACCACCCACACCAAAATGTGTTATTGACATTACGAATGACACTAATACGGAAAAGGTGGCTCAGGAAAACTCAAGTACCTTTGGCCTTCAGACACTTGAGAAAATGGATCCTAACATTAGTGATTCAAAACATTCAGTCACAAATACAAAATACTTGGAAACAGCAAACCAAGGTTCTGACCAGAGCTGGGTCAGTGATGTAGTTAAAGTAGATTTAACCCAGTCAAATGTTAGGAATGCTTCTTCAGGAAATGAAAACCTGAATATGGAAAAAGAGAGAAATCAGTATGTCTCTTACATATCTTCTCTTAGTGCAGTTTCTGTCACAGAAGATAAGCTGCATAAGCAAAGTCCACCCCCAGAAACTATAAAATCTAAACTTAATACTTCAGTAGATGCTCACAAGACAAAATCCAATTCCTCACCTGAAGTTGTTAAACCTAAAATTAACCATTCCCCTGATTCTGTAAAGTCTAAGCCCACTTTTGCAAACAGCCAAACTGCTGGTGAAAGAAGACTGGCAAATAAGATAGACCATGAGTTATCAAGATGCAGCTTTCATCCGGTTCCTACTAGAGGCAGTACATTAGAAACTACAAAAAGCCCTCTTATCATTGATAAAAATGAGCATTTCACAGTTTACAGAGATCCTGCACTTGTCGGGTCAGATACAGGAGCTAATCACATTTCACCTTTCTTAAGCCAGCATCCTTTTCCTCTTCATTCTTCGTCCCATAGAACGTGTTTAAATCCAGGTACCCATCACCCTGCCTTAAGTCCTGCACCCCACTTACTGGCTGGATCATCCAGTCAAACTCCATTACCTACCATTAACACTCATCCTCTGACTAGTGGTCCACACCATTCTGTTCATCACCCTCACTTACTTTCTGCTGTGTTACCTGGAGTGCCTACTGCCTCCTTACTCGGTGGCCACCCACGACTGGAGACTGCTCATGCCAGCAGCTTGAGCCACTTAGCACTAGCACACCAGCAACAGCAACAGTTGTTACAGCACCAGTCACCTCATCTTCTGGGACAAGCCCACCCATCTGCTTCATATAATCAGCTTGGACTTTATCCAATTATTTGGCAATATCCAAATGGAACACATGCATACTCAGGACTTGGTCTGCCTTCTTCCAAGTGGGTTCACCCAGAAAATGCAGTTAATGCTGAATCTTCGTTAAGGAGGGTAAGTTAAGCTGTGGTTTACCTCATGTCATATATTTATTAATCAACATATGTACAAGTGCTTTTTTCAGTATCCCATTAATTTTTTAGATTTCTTATTATAAAATATGCTAGAATTTTTGAAACAGTTATTTTTCTAATTATGATGAAACTTTTGATGCTTAGTAACTTTAGAACTGTAAAGCTAAAATCTCAGAAAAGCCTATTTATTTTTTTAAAAAGCCAATTTAAAGAAGTAAACCTCTTAAGTTATTTCTTACTTAGTCTTCATAACTAATTATATTATATATCCATAATTATTTTGCTCAGGTAAATTCCTAGAAGTGAAACTTCTGGATATAAAATTTATGTAAAATTGCAAGGCTCTTGATATGTATAATCAAGTTATTCTTAAAAAGACAAATTGTTATGTTTCCCAGTTAGATACATTATATTGATGTATACTACAAGCTATGACTCTCTAAGCCTCTAGTTCTCTTAAGGGTGCCGAGGCTGGAGAATCCTGATATTTGGGAGTGAAGTTGGGGCTGAGAGTCTCTCTGCCTGACAAAGTATTGCTGAAGGTGGGGGACAGGGCTCTTTCTTCTTCCTTCATGCTCTGTGTGGTTTTTCCAGCCAGATTAATTTCCATGCTAAGAAATGGTTGTTGAGGGCATTACCAGCCCCATTCTGAAAACTGGGGATTGGGTGTCACCGTTAAACTCTAGGAGGCAACTTAATCCTTGGTGTGGACCAGGATGCTCTTCAGGTTTCCCCCAGAATCTTTCAAAACGCATTTTATTTATTTTATTGTGGTAAAAGCCACAACATTAAATTTATTTAACCATTCTAAAGTGTACAGTTTAGTAGTGTTAAGTATATTCACATTGTTATGCAACAGATATCTAGAACTCTTTCATCTTGCAAAACTGAAACTCTGCCCATGAAACACTAATTCCCCTTCCCCCTAAGTTCTTGGCACCCACCTTTCTACTTTCTGTCTCTATGATTGTCTGCTTTAGATACTTCATTTGAGTGGACTCGTACAGTATTTCATGTAGCATAATGTCCTCAAAGTTCATCCATGTTGTAGCATGTAACAGGATTTCCTTCTTTTTTAGCTGAGTAATATTCTGTTATATGTATATAGGTATATACAGGTACCCTTGTAATCTGTATAACTTCAGATTTCTGGATCTTGTAGAATTGAGACCTTATTTTAAACATATATTTGAATGATCCTATGTACATGTATATATATATATTTTTTCTTGTGTGAGGTTTATGTATATTTTTAATCTAAGAAATTTTATAGCAGCATATCTTTGGTGTGATATCATATTGCTTTCACATTATCATTTTGAGATGTAAAATGTATTCCCTTTGGTAAAACCAAAGGATTGTATTTTCCCAATATCTGATTCAACACAGTATAACTCAACAAAGCATTGTCTGGAAGAATTTCAGTGAGTCATAGTATAGAAACAGTTCTTAAGCATGTAATTAGATAGTTGTAAGTCTCAACATAGAGATCAATGTCACCAGATACTATGAGAAAGGCAGCATGTTGATATTAAAAAAATTAATTTTGTTGTACCTCCACACCTCCAAGTTTAATGGTCCATCTATAGCTTATAGTGAAATGGAGTACAAATGGGCCTTGAAAATGTAATTTTCTGCCAAATCTAAATAAATTATGACATTGGGAAAATTATTGTTATTTATTACTATTATTTTTTTTTGCGGTACGCGGGCCTCTCACTGTTGTGGCCTTTCCCGTTGCGGAGCACAGGCTCCAGACGCGCAGGCTCAGCGGCCATGGCTCACGGACCCAGCCGCTCCGCGGCATGTGGGATCTTCCCAGACCGGGCACGAACCCGTGTCCCCTGCATCGGCAGGCGGACTCTCAACCACTGTGCCACCAGGAAAGCCTAGGAAAAATTATTTTTGACAAGAAAAATTGTCAAATAAACTTGATGAAATCTGGTGAAATGTATTTTAGCAACATGTTTTCTATTTTTTTCTATTAGCAGCATATAGTCTTTTGGTGTTAGAATCTTAGGAAATCTTAAAAGCTAGGTTCTGTGTACATCATTTGTAAGTTAAAGGCAAAGATTTCAAGATCTGCAATCAGTAAATAAATTTCTGGAAATAACTTTTTTTTCTTTTTTGGCAACACCGCACAGCATGCTGGATATTAATTCCCCAACCAGGGATCAAACCCATGCCCCCTGCAGTGGAAGTGCAGAGTCCTAACCACTGGACTGCCAGGGAATTCCCTGGAAATAAATATTTTAATGCTGATTGATTTTTTTCATCATATGGAAAAATCCGTATAACTCTGTTAGTTACTTATTTGTCTGGATATTTCTCATAGAATAGTTAATAAATATACTGCTATATTAGTATGTCACATACTTCATAAACATACTACTATTAAAGTCCTGCTGTGATACTGTGTTTAGCTTTTTCTAGTAACTGAAGGATGATTTTAAAAAATTTTTTTGATAGAATTCTCCCAGTCCTTGGTTACATCAGCCTACCCCTGTGACCTCAGCAGACGGTATTGGATTACTTAGTCACATTCCTGTCAGACCTTCCAGTGCAGAGCCTCATCGGCCTCTTAAAATTACAGCACATTCCAGTCCACCATTGACAAAATGTTTAGTAGATCATCATAAAGAGTAAGTTCACCAATGCTTAAAACTTGTCTTTTATAATTTTTCTTAATTCAGTTTATAAATAGATAATTTTAACAAATGTCTTAAAACTGGGCTGAATAATAAGTACTATTCTTCTGTTTTTATATTCCTTTAATTTTCTTAATAATATTATAGTGCATGCAAAATCGTGTTTCACTTTTATGATAGAATAGTAACGCACAGAAGCTATATTTGTATTATACGAGAAAAAGTGTTTACAGAAACCTTTGTGTATTTTCTTTGCAGAGAATTGGAGAGGAAAGCTTTTATTGAACCATTGCGTTCTGTTGCATCCACATCAGCCAAAAATGACCTGGATCTAAATAGGTCACAGACGGGAAAAGATGGTCACTTGCATAGGCATTTTGTGGATCCTGTATTGAATCAATTACAGAGACCACTCCAGGAGACTGGAGAGAGATTAAACAAATATAAGGAGGAGCACCGTCGAATCCTTCAAGAAAGTATTGATGTTGCTCCCTATACAACTAAAATCAAGGGGCTTGAGGGTGAGAGAGATAATTATTCCAGAGTAGCATCATCATCCTCTAGCCCTAAAAGCCATGTCATCAAACAAGACAAAGATGTAGAATGTTCAGTATCAGATCTTTATAAGATGAAGCATTCAGTGCCTCAGAGTTTGCCTCAAAGTAACTATTTCACTACATTGTCTAATAGTGTAGTCAATGAACCACCAAGGTCATACCCATCCAAAGAGGTTTCAAATATTTACACTGAAAAACAGAGTAATACCCTTGGAGCAGCAGCAGCTAACCCTCAGACTCTGACTTCGTTTATATCATCTCTTTCAAAGCCTCCACCTTTGATTAAACACCAACCGGAAAGTGAAGGTTTAGTAGGCAAGGCACCAGAACATATTCCCCATCAAATTGCTTCTCACTCAGTAACAACTTTCAGAAATGATTGTAGGAGTCCTACTCATTTGACAGTTTCTTCTACAAATACACTCCGGAGTATGCCTGCTTTACATAGAGCACCTGTATTTCACCCACCAATCCATCATAGCCTGGAGAGAAAGGAAAGCAGCTATAGTAGCCTTTCCCCTCCAACATTAACTCCAGTGATGCCTGTAAATGCTGGTGGGAAGGTTCAAGAATCACAAAAGCCTCCAACTCTGATTCCTGAGCCTAAAGACACTCAGGCAAATTTTAAGAGTTCTTCTGAACAGAGTTTGACAGAAATGTGGAAATCTAATAATAACCTCAGCAAAGAGAAAGCTGAATGGCATGTGGAGAAAAGCAGTGGAAAGTCACAGGCTGCTATGGCATCTGTCATTGTACGTCCACCTTCTAGTGCAAAACTTGATAGCATGCCAGCAATGCAGTTAGCTTCCAAAGATCGAGTTAGTGAAAGATCTTCAATTGGGGCAAATCAAACAGATTGCCTCAAATCAGCAGAAGCTGGAGAGAGTGGAAGAATCATTCTGCCAAGTGTGAATTCAGACAGTGCTCACATAAAATCCGAAAAAAACTTTCAGGCTGTCTCACAGGGCAGTGTTCCCAGTTCAGTCATGTCTGCTGTAAATACAATGTGTAATACCAAAACGGATATATTCACATCTGCTGCCACTACCACCAATGTTTCCAGCTGGGGTGGTTCAGAAATAATTTACTCTTTATCAAATACCATTTTGGCCTCTCAATCTTTAGAATGTACCTCTTCGAAAAGTGTCAGTCATTCAGTGGCTCAAACACAAGAATGCAGGGTCAGCACGACAGCTCCAGTTACACCAGCCAGTAGTAAGACAGGAAGTGCTGTTCAATCCAGCTCTGGGTTCTCAGGCACAACTGATTTTATCCATTTAAAAAAGCACAAGGCAGCACTGGCTGCAGCTCAGTATAAAAGTAGTAATGTCAGTGAGCCTGAGCCTAATGCTGTGAAAAATCAGACATCTTCAGCCTCCCCTCTCTTGGATAGCACTGTAGTCTGTAGTACAATTAACAAAGCAAACTCTGTAGGAAATGGGCAAGCATCCCAGACAAGTCAACCAAACTACCATACTAAACTGAAAAAGGCCTGGCTTACAAGACATTCAGAAGAAGATAAAAATACTAATAAAATGGAAAATTCAGGGAATTCTGTATCAGAAATTATTAAGCCATGTTCTGTCAATTTAATAGCCTCTACATCGAATGATCTACAAAATAGTGTAGATAGTAAGATCATAGTTGATAAATTTGTAAAAGATGATAAAGTCAATAGGAGAAAAGCCAAACGAACTTACGAATCTGGCTCTGAAAGTGGAGATTCAGACGAAAGTGAAAGCAAATCAGAGCAAAGGACTAAAAGGCAACCTAAGCCAACTTACAAAAAGAAGCAAAATGATCTTCAGAAGAGAAAAGGTGAAATAGAAGAAGATTTAAAACCCAATGGGGTTCTCAGCAGGAGTGCCAAAGAAAAAAGTAAATTGAAGTTGCAGAGCAACAATAATAGTGGTAAGTAAATTAATTACTTTTTTTATCTCAAGTAAAATGGGCTGTAAGTTCTTGCAGTAATGATGGTGTTCTCTAAAACTTAGAGAGCTTAAAGGCATCTTTCACTTCATTTGTATGCCCTGGTGTAATGTATGTGCTCATTGACTTCATTTCTACAAGTACCTTATAAGAGGAAATGAGAGAAGACCTATCAATGTTTCTCCATTTTCAAGAGACTTGTAGAAATATGTTTTTACATAGCACTCAGGTTGGCAAAACCCCAGTGTGTAATTTAGTAGTTACTCAGAATTTTGACCATTTCTAAAAATTGTCAAAAGGCAGTTATAGCTATACACTAAAAATGGATTTCTAATACAGGCATACCTTGTTTTATTGTGCTTTCCAGATATTGTCTTTTTTTTTTTTTTTTTAAACAAATTGAAGGTTTGCGGCAACCCTGTGTCAGGAAGGTCTGTCGGCACCATTTTCCCAACAGCATTTGCTCACTTCATGTCTCTGTCATACTTTGGTAATTCAGACTTTTCCAATGTTATGGTATAATATTTGTTTTGGTGGTCTGTAATCAGTGGCCTTTGATGTTACTATTGAAAAAAGATTACGACTCATACTATTGAAAAAAGATTACAACTCATACTATTGAAAAAAGATTACAACTCACTGAAGGCTGAGATGTTGGTTAGCCTTTTTCAGCAATAAACCATTTTTAAATTAAAGTACATGCATAGTTTTTTAGACATAATGCCGTTGCACACGTAATAGACTGCATTATAGTGTAAACCTAACTTTTATGTGCACTGGGAAACAAGAAAATTTGTGTACTTTATGGTGGTGGTCTGAAACTGAACCCACACTATCTCCAAGGTATGCCTGTATTAGGTATTTACCTGTAACAAGATAATAGTTGAAAAAGAATTCCTATTCACAAAAACTTCCTTGAAGTCCCACTTTTAGAAGAGAACTACTTCAAAGTAGTGTGGATGTAGCCCGTATTTCACCCTTTGTCATCTGGAGAAAAATTGAAAACTTAAAAAAAAAAAAAAGAAAGAAAACAAAACAATGAAATTACCTTCTATTTAACTAATAATGCTACTCATTCAAGCAGTCCTTAACAGTGGGTAAAAGTTAAATAAACGGGATTGGTGGTTTTGTTTGTTCATTTCTATATTCAAGAAGAACTTACATAATAAGTAAAAGTTTCAAAACTGATAATATTTATATTTCATTTGTGGCTACAACAGGGCAGAATAAGTGATACTTGCCAGTAATATTCACTATAAAGTATTTCTGTATGTCTTTACTCTAGAAGTAGTTTTTCTCAGTTTGCTTATTTTTTTTTAGGTATGTTGCACAAGGCAGAAAGCAGTTAATAGTTTCACTATATCCATGTATTCATCCACATACAATATATGAAATATCTGTGACAATGTGGACATTCAAGACGTACTGTAACAAGCATTTGGATGCTTGAAGGCTCTTATTTGGGCCTTTTTACTGAATGAGGTTTTTCCCACATGCCTGTGTGGAAACCAGAGGCAAAGTGAAGGAGAGAAAAACAGGAGGATGGAATCGTAGAAAAGGACAGTCAGAAAGTGAAAGAACAAAGGAAAACAAGCTCAACTAGAGACAGGCTGACAGACTGAAATGCAAACATAGTAAGAAGAAAGAAAGAGGGAGATTGACAACGAAGGATACAGGATACGTGCCATTTATTTGAGTGTTGGATTGCATACTGTGTTGTAATGTGTTCTGTTTACTTCCCCAGTGAATTCAAGAAGCTTAGTGTGGTCAATAATTGTTTCTCTTTTGTTTCACAAAACATTTCTTTTGTTGTCGAGTATTCAAATACTGGAGTTAAACTTACAGAAAACAGAAATAGGACTCTTCCAGCTTTTAACATTTAGAATATTCTTGAGAAGTTAAATTTATAAAATTAACTCTTAATGAAGTACATATTCTGTTTTCGTTTTGAGACTGTGTGTGTACATGTTCCCAAGTAGGTTTTAAGACAAAGACTGGAATCAGCACTTCCCCCTCCCAAGTTGTAATGCTTAGTCAAATCTCCCCTACATAGTGAATAACATTTAGTATCAAACAGGCTATTTTAAGTCCCATTTACTCCCAAGTCCAAAGTAATATTAAGTGACTATTAAATGCCATCTATTAATTATGGGCAGAGTTGACTTGCTTTTGTTCTGGGCTATCTAGAAAAGTTCTCTAAATTGGGAGTTCATAAGTTCTAAACCTGAGTGGATTATCTCCCTCATGGATTAAATATGATCTTTATCCTTTTAATGTTCATTGGGGTTGTCATCAGTCATAGTCAATCGAAAAGTTAAGTCTGCACTTAAAGAATGTAATATGATTGCATAGACTATTATACATGTATAATTATTACACAAATACGCATATCATAGTTTTTAGTACATTCTAAAGCCAGGTACAATAGATTTTGCTTTATCTGCTGTTTTAGAAAATCTTCATATCTGCTGCCTTTTGTTACTGATAATTAAAAGTTGGATGCTTTTTTGCGACTAATTTTTTACATCATTTTATGTACTGAAATTTCCCATCAGATTTAAATGCAAGTCCTGTGACACACAAAATCAGTGGTTCAACTGTTAGCAGAGTTCATTTCTATATCTCAAAAAATATTTTTAAGGTGAAGGCATATCAGAGGTTAAAGGTTAGCATGTATTTTTCTCTTATTTTCTTCCTCAGTTTTCTGTTGCTAGAGCAGCTGCTTTGAGGATTTACTGATAGAGAACTAAGGTTGAAAATGTTCTTCTGGTATAAAGGAAGAAGAAATATCCATTGGGTTAGGTATTTTTCGTTGACTAAGTGTCTAAATCTCAAACTTTTAGATTTTAGATGTTACCAATAAATTATATATATAGAATTGAAAAATGGAGTTTTATTTATTGTACAAATAATATTACAGTAAAATTCATAAAAGAAGTTAGGCATAGTCATGTTTGGCCTAGTCTAGAAGCAAAAAACATAATATCAAAAACAGTCTACATGACCTGGACCTTCATATCTTTATAATTTATTCATTCATTTTAAAAAAAAAGGTCTAAGTGTACATTTCATGTCACAGAACTGAGAGTTGCTTTGAAATGCCTGGTTCTTTCTTTATAATACTATTTAAATTGTTCACAGTAGTATGGTTATCCATACTCTTGGAACTGTTCCATTGTCTGGAATGTAAAAGCATATTGGTTAATGGTTGTTTTCTCGTCTAAATAGAAAGATTTCATTTAGTTTATTCTAGTGTAATAGATAAAGTAAATAAATGATTGGAAGTAATATAACAAATAAAGATTTATCAGCAGTGTACTACTGTTGTTCATTCTGACTTCAAGAAGCTCTGAATTTTTTATACAGTCCATAGGAGAAACGTGTCTTATACACAGTGGAGGAAATAACAAACATTTTACACAAGCCTTCTGGAAACATTTTTATTCCATAAGTGGTATGTGTGCCCACATACATGTTTCTCTAGTGGATTAAGCCAAATGGCTCCTTGCCCTAAATTAGAGAAAGAAGAGGGGAGAACATGTAATCGTAAAAGAATCAGGCAGCAGTCATAGAAGTGCTTAATAACTGGAACCTATTTCAAATGGGCCACCCTGGAATTTAAACACAGCACTTCCTATGTTAAGATGTACGTGATCTTGCTGTAATTGTACTACGTATGCTATCAATAGGTAAGTTGACAGTGAGAGCTCAGAACAAGAGTTCTGCTGTATCTTCTGCAAGAATTATATAATCTCAGGAGAACATTTGAACTGCCTCTGATCGGCAAAATGGGTATGATTAGTAAACACAAGGTTAGGAAATACAATTTATTCATTCAACATGATAGAAATAACAAACTATGTAAATCTCAGGTCTGGCATATAGCTACATAAATATGGGCAGTGTAAGTACGCTGATAGGTGTCAACAAATACTTGCTTGTCCCAACGTGCTTTTAAGTGAATATATTTTTAAAAATTGAATAGGCTACATTTAACGTATGTACAATATAATGTTTTGAGTTCTTGCTGCTCTATAGATGACTGATTACTTGAGCCCGTGTTATTACAACAATTAAGTTCAAGTTAATGAACGTGATGGAGCAATGATGCAGAGTATAGTAAATAAATTAATTTTTTTCCTTCAAGTATTAAATTGTATAGTGCATTTGAGTTTTGTTTTTCTTTAGACTTCTCTGATGCCTTTTTTCTTTATACCATCAATAAAGACAGGCAGGTTAATATTGGCTTTTTTCTTTTACATCCTTCAAACCCTTTGATTTTTCTAAAAGATACTGCTTCTATCAAATACTGATACCAAATGGAGGGCATTATAATAAGGGAGAGATATTAGGAGAAAAATCTTAGCTCCTCTTCCCACAAATATAGTGTGATAAAATCGAAATTTGTCTCGATCCACATTTACCTTTGGAGAATCAGATTAAGTATTTCAAAACTATAAATATATTGAAACTAGCCTGTAGTTTCTAGAAGTATTAACTTTTGGTCTTTAGGTCCTTCCCGTGCATCTTAAAAGAGCCTCCTCCTACATATAACAAATTTCTGTGTAGAAGAGCTGCATTTTTATCTATAGATTTACAAAGAAAATGAATGATTATCATGTTTGCTACTATACAAATATGAATATTGAGTATGTGAAGATTTCAGTCAGCTGGAAAATTTACTTACGTCTGCATTTCCATTATGCTGACATTAAGAGTTCATTTGGTTAGTAGAATAGTAAATAGAAATGCTGCTATGGACTTTTTAGTTATTAATGAGTACCTTGAACTATAATCTCTTTTCTACAATCTCAATATATGATCACAGTTGTATAATTGACTTGAACTGTTTTCTTTTTTTTGCCTTTTTTCTCAGTGATCTTTAATTGATTTGAATATTATCTCAAGGAGTTTACCTTTCTAAAAAGTTATAATCTTGCTAATACTTTCCTACTGCTTTTACAGCTGGCATCCCTCGTTCAGTATTAAAAGACTGGCGTAAAGTCAAGAAGCTGAAGCAAACTGGGGAATCCTTTTTACAGGATGACTCCTGCTGTGAGATAGGGCCTAATTTGCAAAAGTGCCGAGAATGTAGACTTATTCGGAGTAAGAAGGGAGAAGAACTAACTCACTCACCAGTGTTTTGTAGATTTTACTACTTTAGACGGTAAGTTGAAAATAGGTAATTGGCGGAAAATATGGTGATAGGATATTGGAAATTGTACTGTCATTCTGAGGGTTTTTTGGAGGTGGGAATGAGGCTTTGAGCCTCTGTGTTTCTGAAGCATTATAAAAAGCATTATAAAAAGACACTAAACTTTTTGTGTGCCAAATTTAACAATAGGTTTAATTGTTAGACTAAATTCATATTCACACTGCTACTTGTTTTCATATGACCTTTCTCTTCTAAGAGATTTATTATTCCTTAATGAGAAAATGTTAGTATTTTTTCTAAACTATAGGAAACAGCAGTTTAAGTTTTTTCTTATTTATGTAAAACAAAACAATGTCACATTTATATCTGTGCATCAGCCACAATAAAAGTCTATAAATCTGGGTAAACCAATCTAGGCATTAAACTAAAGTCAGTATGTTGCATTACAGATACCCATACTTAGGGTTTTGTTTGTTTTTTTTTAATTTATTTATTTTTGGCTGCATTGGGTCTTTGTTGCTGCGTGCCGGCCTTCTCTAGTTGTGGTGAGCAGGGGTTACTCTTCATTGCAGTGCGCAGGCTTCTCATTGCGGTGGCTTCTCTTGTTGCAGAGCACAGGCTCTAAGCGTGCGGGCTTAAGTAGTTGTGGCTCGCGGGCTCTAGAGCGCAGGCTCAGTAGTTGTGGCGCACGGGCTTAGTTGCTCTGCAGCACGTGGGATCTTCCCGGACCAGGGCTCGAACCCGTGTCCCCTGCATTGGCAGGTGGATTCTTGATCACTGCACCACCAGGGAAGCCCATTTTGGGGTTTTTTAAAATTTTGTTTTTATTTTAATTTTTATTGGAGTATAGATACCCATACTTTCGTTAAACATATGTAGCTATAAAAATATGAGTTATAAAATGACAAGAAGGATTTGTTAGTAGCACGTCACATTTCACAGGTTTTGTGGTAAATATAAAAACAACTTAATAGTTGTTATGGGCTTCTCCGGTAACCCAGCCAGTAGAAACTAGTTAATTTCTCAGATTCTAGGATCAGTCATTCCTGGATTTTGGTTCCAGCTCTGTCCTTAGTTCCTGTGTGACTTTATTAACTGTAGTAGGACTACAGCTAAGCCTGTCTCATCTGCATAATATGAATGATAGTGGTACCTACCTCACAGAGATTTCATGACGATGAAATGAGAACAAAGTACACAGAGTTCTTAGCATAGTACCAAGCATGTATATGGAATGCACCTATGATGCTGCCTGCAGTTATTTTTCTAATCATCATCTTCTTCTTCCTAAGAAGTTACGAGGCACTTTGCTGTGACAAATAAATGTACTGTGCTGGTGGCCCAGTGGAGACCCCAAAAATATGTATTGGCAGAAACAGAACATTCTTCTTTACTTCATGGTTTTTCTAGCCAACAATCCCCAAAGGACAAACAGCTTCAAAGAATAGCTCTAGAAGGTAGTCCACATGGAAGTACAGAAAAGGTGGAAAAGGAATCAGAAGGAAAGTAGGTTTGAAGAGATAAGAAAACCTTTGGAAAAGTTTTAAGGAAGGAAAGGTAGACATAATACAAAGCTGAGATAAGATGATGGGTTGTCATGAGAGGAGAAATTTTTTTAAGAAAAAGAGGGAAAGGTAATAAAGGTATAGGAAGAAGTGGTAAAAGGAATGTTGTTGGTATCGTCCATTTGAAAAATACAGGCTGATTTGTAATGTACTTCTGATATACCTCTTTGAGAGTAAAGAGTAAGTTCAAAGACAGTTGAGAAATAACCGTCAGCCTGTAGGAGAATGGCAATTTTTCCTTGCATTTACCTTAAACTTCTCTGAATTGAGTGGTTACATGAATTGGATATCAGAAGTAAGAGAAGGAAGTAAGCACAGTAATTGAGTTCCTAATATACTATTAAGAATTTCAATCTTGTTCCTCCAAATCATGTCAATGAAGTGTCATTTTAATTAGTGAGGAAGATGGGGTTTTTTTGTTTTTTATTTATTTTTGGCTGCATTGGGTCTTCGTTGCTACGCACAGGCTTTCTTTAGTTGCGGCGAGCGGGGGCTACTCTTTGTTGCAGTGTGCAGGCTTCTCATTGCAGTGGCTTCTCTTGTCGCGGAGCACAGGCTCTAGGCGCGCAGGCTTCAGTAGTTGTGGCACACGGGCTTCATTGCTCCGCGGCATGTGGGATCATCCTGGACCAGGGCTTGAACCGGTGTCTCCTGCATTGGCATGCAGATTCTTAACCACTGCGCCACCAGGGAAGCCCAAGAAAATGTATTTTTTAATTTAGCTTTTTTTTTTTTTTTTTAAATCTCAGTGAGTCTTAAGGTGATTTATGGTATTTTCAACTTTAGAGGGTGCTGGCTTAGATTATGTATAAAATAACTGCATTGCTCAAGGCAGCATTCGGCCAACATTTTAACTCTTTTCCTCATGAAACACTTGGACAGTTTCCATTTGACTGGAGTTAAATAGTTAAGTATAAGTGATAGGTTATTTCAAGAAATAAGATTTTACCTAAAATTGGTGCCACTGCATTGCCATTTGTGTAGCACTATGGGAGTCAAAAGTTGGTTAAATTTTATTAATAAAGTTTGTATATATAAACAACCACTCTATTTTCATGTTTTTTTATTGTAAATTTATATATTTATAATGTAATATAAAAATATAAATTAATTATACATTTACAACTTTTAAAACCTGGACTTCTGTCTTGTTATCTAATGCTTTTATGTTTTAATGTTTCAGATTGTCTTTTAGTAAAAATGGAGTGGTTAGAATAGATGGCTTCTCTTCTCCTGACCAATATGATGATGAAGCTATGAGTCTATGGACACATGAAAATTATGAAGATGATGAAGTAGACATAGAAACTTCAAAATACATCTTGGATATAATAGGTGATAAGTTCTGTCAGTTAGTAACATCTGAAAAAACAGCTTTGTCCTGGGTGAAAAAGGATGGTAAGGAAGTTAAATACTTAGAACATGCAACTATTCACATTTTATTTTAAGAATTTCTCTGTAGAATATGTTTTATCTGTGGGAGAAGTCCTTAATCTTACCTAGGCTTGTTTACTTTTAATTTTGATAATGACAATTTTATGTGCAAATGTACCTATATGTAATTAAGGTAACATATTTTCCAACTGAGGTTGAATTGGATTAGCAATTTGTGAAATTACAATAGCATTTTGGTATTTCTGCCATTATGACATAACTGAGCACGATAGACACTTTGGATGTGCAATTGGGAAGCTTCAGCATTTGCCATATAAAGACATAATCCATCCCAATTATTTAAGCTTTTTATCTCGTGTGATTCATCACAGTCTTTGGAGTTAGATAGACTTACATTTGTATCGCAACTTTATTCCTTGTTTAACTGTATGAAATGGGAATGATAACTACATCATAGGTTTGTTTTTAAAGTAGTTATGTTATATTTACTAAGTAAAACACCTAACATACTAGGTGCTCAAAATGTTAGCTTCTTTTCCTTCCCATCCCTTAAGTCAGTAGTTCGTCCCCCAGGGGACATTTTTGCAATGACTCAAGACATTTTTGGTTGCATAACTGAAAGGTGTTGGGGGTATAGAGAATTAGCATCTATAGGTGGAGCCCCAGATGCCACTGCGCAGGGTAGCCACCCACAAAAGAGAATTATTCATCCAAATATCAAGGGCGCCAGGATTGAGAAACCCTCCATTAGATGTAAGTCTTCTGAAGAGAATTACTAGTTACATCAAGAAATCTGCTATTGATTGTTAATTAATAAATCCTTCGAAGTTTTTGGTTCGCCTTTAAATTTTTGTTTTTGTGCATTTCAGTGAAAATTGTATGGAAGAGAGCATGTTTGCCTTTAAATTTTTATTTCCCTGTATTTCAGCCAAAATTGCCTGGAAAAGAGCAGTGAGAGGAGTCCGGGAGATGTGTGATGCATGTGAAGCAACATTGTTTAACATTCATTGGGTTTGTCAAAAATGTGGATTTGTGGTCTGCTTAGATTGTTACAAGGCAAAGGAAAGGAAGAGTTCTAGAGGTTAGTTGTAACTTCATATAAATTGAAATTTTTTTTTAGGACCACTCATCTGGAAAATTAGATGAATTAGGTGAGTTTTTTCCCTACCTTCCTTAATTATGAATATATTACATTAAGGAAGTTTTATGAAGCTTATGTTTAAAAAAGGAGGAGTTAACCACAGTTTATTAAAATAGCCAGATTTTCTACAATAAAACTGCATCTACATCTTTTTAGCCTGATTAGTAGATCCACTCTCTCATTTCAATCAGATTAATGCAGCCCAAATTTAGGTTAGGCTTTGCAGCTTTCAGATTCCACTGTGTCACAGCCTGAAGTGTCTTATAGAACCTCTTAATTTATTTATTTTGGCTGTGTTGGGTCTTCGTTTCTGTGCGAGGGCTTTCTCTAGTTGTGGCAAGCGGGGGCCACTCTTCATCGCGGTGCATGGGCCCTTCACTATCACGGCCTCTCCTGTTGCAGAGCACAGGCTCCAGACGCGCAGGCTCAGTAGTTGTGGCTCACAGGCCTAGTTGCTCCACGGCATGTGGAATCCTCCCAGACCAGGGCTCGAACCCGTGTCCCCTGCATTAGCAGGCAGATTCTCAACCACTCCCCCACCAGGGAAGCCCCAGAAGCTGTTAGTTATACAGTCAAGCACATAAGTCACAATTGCATACTTAACTAGGGTGAATTGATTTTTCTAAGAATTGGTCCATAAAGTTTAAGTCCAAATGTTCAAGAATATGCTACCCCTAGCACCATTTATCCGCTAGTTAGAAAATGAAGAAGTCTTTATTATATATGAAAACATCCTTTGAAATGATTATTTCTAATTTCTAGAGAAGTAAAATGGCACAAAACAGTGTTCTGCATGTTAATACATTTGGAAGATAATAATTTAAAAAGAAAGTAACTAACTATACCTTTTGTCATGGTACAAGTGTTTTAGAAGAAGTTCATCCAAGGCAGTTAAGGAAGTAGCTTACGTAAATACTGGTAACCTGAAGGTTTGGGGGGTAAAGTCTTAATGAGAAGATTCAAACTGTGGAAGTATTAGAAGTAAAATCATGTTTAGTGATAGGCTGTTTATTCAGTATCTAAAAACAGTGAATGTCATTTTCATTCCAGGCAGCTCTTTTTCAAAGTAGTATGTCAGACAGGTGAACCATGATTTAGCCATCAGTATCTTTTCCACTGATAGGATTACTAAAACTTGGCCCTTTCTAACCCTTTTTCTTATACACCCAGCGTTTACCAAAGAGACTTGAGCAAGCGGAGCATCTACAGCTAGTTGTTTCTGTGATATGCAAAAGATACATGAGTAAAATGTAAAACCATAATAAGGAATGCATTTTAGGCAGTTAAATATCTTCAAAATCCTAAAAATCTATTTGGATACTTTTGGTTGATAGAAGAACTAGCTGCAGTGTTATAAAACTTCATTCCTTTTTACTGGTTCTATGTTACTTTCATTTTCCCTTTGCCAAATTAAAAAGAAATTAATTTTAATGTATTATATTTTGTTATATTGTATGCATATATAAGCATGACTTCTTTTTTAAACAAGATAGGGTATGCATAATAAACCTAATAGTTGTGTTGCTGTCGGTTATCATAGTACTGTTAATTTTTAAAGTATAGCCTGTCAGTCACCATATTGTTTTTTTAAGTATAACCTATATGCCTTGAGTTGTATTCTATGTTTTATGTATATATATATATATATATATATTCTTATTTCACTGATAAATATTGTAATAAGCTCACATTGACTAGGTTATAGCTTTATATAGTGGTAACTAAACCTAGTGTCTAAAATATAACTAGTTAGAGAACATTTACAAGTTACTATGTAGGTTTTGTAGGGAAAGTCAGAACGCTTTTAAAGAAAACCAGTTTTAGGCTAGATTTGAATTTTATTTCCTCTGAAACTTTTCATGAAATAGTTCTAGATTTTTTTATGCTGAATTTAATGACCTTTTTGATACTTAACTGAAGCTCCTACAGCCACGTCATAGATAAGTAGTTATCTATATCATTAAATTTATAGAAGAAGATGTCCTTGAGATCAAGGTATTGAATATTTTTCCTTTGTATGATATGCCTCATGCTATGCCTTAATACATCGACTCTTCCAGGTATGGAGCCTTATTGCAGTAATAGCAATTAAATACTGTCTTATCAAGTTGAGGCTTTTCACATGTCTTGTGACAGTTTGTGTCTTTGACCCATTAGAAAAAAATGAGTTGGCAGTAGCCTCAAACTTATGAGTCTAATGTGCTAAGATCAGGCAAAAGCCCTGTTTGGCACAAATAGTTAAGAGTAAAAAATTAGCTACAGGGAAGATTGAGGTGACTAACACATTAATGAGACTAAAGAATGGTCATTTTAGAAAAGGCTAGTAACATTGTATCTGTTTTGTATCATGTTTTTATAAAATTCTCAGAAGAGTGGAACTGTTTTTTTTAAGAAGCAAACATATGAAGCCTACCGTTGACATTTTACATAATTGCTAAACTCTTTATATGTAAGCCATCAATTTTATAATTCTAAAACCATGACTAATATAAAAGTACGTACGTTACTATCTTACAGATAAAGAACTGTATGCTTGGATGAAGTGTGTGAAGGGGCAGCCTCATGATCACAAACATTTAATGCCAACTCAAATTATACCTGGTTCTGGTAAGTATAAATATACATTATTTTTTGGCTGCATTGGGTCTTCGTTGCTGTGCACAGGCTTTCTCTAGTTGTGGCGAGTGGGGGCTACTCTGGGTTACAGTGCACAGGCTTCTCATTGCAGTGGCTTCTCTTGTTGCACAGCATGGGCTCTAGGCACGCAGGCTTCAGTACTTGTGGCACTCGGGCTCAGTAGTTGTGGCTCACGGGCTCTAGAGCGCAGGCTCAGTAGTTGTGGCACTTGGGCTTAGTTGTTCTGCGACATGTGGGATCTTCCCGGGCCAGGGCTCGAATCCGTGTCCCCTGCACTGGCGGGCGGATTCTTAACCACTGAGCCACCAGGGAAGCCCTAAATATACATTATTGACTTAGTAGTGTTAACAGGTCTTTGTTGTTCCAGATTACTTAGAAGTATGTCAATAGTAGTAGAAAGAAGTGGTAAGGTTTATGTAATCTTGAATTGTTATTGCTCTGTTCTTAGAATCCTCTGTGTAATAAAGTTAGCAGGATAAGCCCAGACCCAGTGATGAAGAAAGCCTTAGAGGAGGAACCATTTTAGAAGGGGAAAACTGGGAATTCTCTGGCAGTCCAGTGGTTAGGACTCCACGCTTCCACTGCAGGGGGCACAGGTTTGACCCTAGATGGGGAACTAAGATCCCACAAGCCACACCACGCAGCCAGAGAAAGGGGGGGCGGGGAGACCAGAGTGTAATGAAAAAGCATATTAGATGTATTTATTACAGGTTTTTTGTTTTTTTGAGCATAATGATTTTTGATTATAGAGGTAAAAGAAAAGAATAGAGAACATGAATTTGGTTGAATGATCAAACCTGAAATAGATGGAAGGGATGAAGGAAAAAATGGAAAAAAAGTTGAAAAGGCACAGAAAACCTCCACAAGAAAAAATTTTTATAATCTTAACAACTAGTGATGATCTTTTTATTAACCATTATATTTTGTAGTTTTGACAGATCTTCTAGATGCGATGCACACTCTTAGAGAAAAATATGGTATTAAATCCCATTGTCATTGTACTAACAAACAGAATATACAAGTTGGAAATTTTTCTGCTATGAATGGTGTGTCTCAAGTGAGTAAAAATCTCTATTCAAATAAAACTCATGGTTAATCAGCTTTGATATTTGAAATCCAATTTAGGACTTGTGTTTTATAAATTACGTTTCTTGTGTTACTGTATAAATGTAACCTCTATTTTTTAACTCTGAATAATTGAAGAAATAGTATTTTAAAAATTCAACTGTTCTACCTTTGTAGGTTTTACAGAATGTTCTTAATCACAGTAATAAAATTTCTCTGTGCATGCCTGAGTCTCAGCAGCAAAATACCCCTCAGAAGCCAGAGAGTAATGGCAACAGCAGCCCAGAGAGTGATGTAAGCACAGACAGCAAGTTAACTCCTCCAGAATCCCAGTCACCACTGCACTGGTTAGCAGATCTTGCAGAGCAAAAGGCCAGAGAGGAAAAAAAAGGTAAACCTAGTTTATTATCTAATAGAGAATTGTAATCAACAGTGTAGTATTATACATTAACATACTACTGTTCACTTAGAACAGTTTACTTTTGTCTTTTGCTCTCATTGTGGCTTAGGTTTTAACATTTGTCTTTTCGTACTAGGAACTCGACTTCCTGTGATCTTATCAAAGTTAGTTACAGAATCATCTGTAGATGAGCGTATCAATAAAGCCACCAGGGCGATAGATTTGTAACTTTACCTACACTTTCTCCCCGTCTTAGCTATAGCATTTTTCCTTTGTGACAGGTACAAACTCACCTACATGTCTAAAACACTGAGGAAGGCCTTTTCATATTCAAACTATTTGACTCCTGAAGGATCTAACGCATCCTCTGGTGTGTGTTCAGGTGAATAAATGACTAGTGCTACAGTTTTCATCTCTCACTGTAAAATGTAGGATGCCAGCTTTGTCTGTACTTTAGCAGCATGTTTAATTTTATGTGAATTTTGTAAAATGTTTTATTTCAGAAAACAAAGAATTTGCCCTTGAAAAGCAAATTAAAGAAGAGAGAGAACAAGACAACCCTGATTCTCCCAATAGCAGAACATCACCTCCTGTGTCCCAGAATAATGAACAAGGCTCAACATTACGAGATTTGCTGACCACAACAGCTGGCAAGCTACGTGTGGGTTCTACAGATGCTGGCATTGCCTTTGCACCAGTTTATTCAATGGGAACCCCCGTGAGTGAGATGCCAGATTTTTGGATTTCATATGGGCCTTAAATTTAGATTTGGGGTCTTGGCTGTGAACTACACAATAAATAGATGCACATGAAATCAAATATACCAAATTACTAAGCATGTTCCTATTTGCATTATAATTCTCATAACTTAAAAGCCAGAGATTTTGTTCTTTTCCCAGGTGAAAAGGGTTGCAGAGGGGCATTTTGATTCCAAAAGAGTCCTAACATACTCCTTCAGAATTTGGTATCTAGTTGGGGGAGGGGGGGCGGGCAGGGAATGATATGGATGTGAATGTTTTGTTACTTAAAATATTTAGACATCAATTTTCGCTTTAATTATTCACCAAAAAAATTAAAAAAAATAAAAACAAAAATTGCATAGGTAGACACAAATTTTTAGTGGCTTTTAAAAGTATTCGGGAGAGTATACCTATTTGTTCCCTCTGCCCCAATCCTAAAACGATATAAAAGGAAGACCACACTTCTGGTTTCCGCAGATCCGGCGGTTTCTCACATGGAGACCACCCTAGTTCTGCTTCCCACTGTCAGGAATAGTGTAGGGACTAGAGATCCATATCCATTGACATGATTCTTTTTTTTTTTTTTTTTTTTTTGCGGTACACGGGCCTCTCACCGCTGTGGCCTCTCCCGTTGCGGAGCACAGGCTCCAGACGCGCAGGCTCAGCAGCCATGGCTCACGGGCCCAGCCGCTCCGCGGCACGTGGGATCCTCCTGGACCGGGGCACGAACTCGTGTCCCCTGCACCGACAGGCGGACTCCCAGCCACTGCGCCACCAGGGAAGCCACAATGACATGATTCTTGAAGCCAGATATATTGTTTGTGTTGGTTGCTTGCTATGTAATAGTAAATAAAAACAAAAGTTTCCAAATGTAATCATTTCCCCTGAAAGTATAATTTTTTTTCCTTATTAGAGTGGTAAAAGTGGAAGGACTATGCCAAACATTCTTGATGACATAATTGCTTCAGTTGTTGAAAACAAAATTCCACCAAATAAAGCCTCTAAGATAAATGTAAAACCAGAGCTCAAAGAAGAACCTAAAGAAAACAGAAAACCTGCCATGGATGAAAACAATAAATTGTACAGTGATATACCACATTCTTGGATCTGTGAGAAGCATATTCTGTGGCTTAAGGATTATAAAAATATTAATAATTGGAAGCTTTTCAAAGAGTGTTGGAAACATGGACAAGTGAGTATTTTAAGCTGATTTAGTATGCTCTGAGTGGAACTAAAGCTGGTTGAATAGGAAAAATGGTTTTCTCCTTAGGATTAGAAAGGGGAAAGATAATACTTCACACATTTGAGTTGGAAGATATCAAAAACACCAAAAAAGTTACCAGAATGATTGTTTCTGAATCCTTACTTTTTGGCCAGATTTATATGAATTAACAGGGAAGCATTGATTATTTGATGTTATAATTTCAGTTTGTTAGCAGACTTTTAATAAAGCCATATATTCACAAAGTTTGGTATCGCCTTCCTTCTTTTATATTTGTATTTTAGTTAACAGATTCATTTCTGCTATCACAGTGTTAATAGTAAAAGCAGTTTTCTTGAACTGATGAGAAGTGTAGATGCTTTTGCCTTTAATATTTACCTATAGAACATTTATTTATAAGTTAGTTCATAAAATCTTGAACGACAAACTCCATTATTTAACTTGGCTCAAATAAAAATGATTTTCTGTTTGACCAGAGTTTTGATATAATAATGTTTGATACACACTTCAGATGGTAATTTACTACATTAGTGCACAAATTAGGATTTTGCATGACTTAATATTATCTTCAGTTTTTTTCTTGCATTCTGGAAAACATCATTGCTATTTTACTTCCCTTTTTTTATTCAACAGAGAGTTATTGAGCACCTAATAAAATCTAGTGTTTGTGCTGGTCATTAAGGATATAAAAATGAGTACATCATGTAAAAATGAGTAAGAAGCATTTTAGTACAATGGTTCTTAATCTTTTTAGGTCTCTAGTCCTTTGTAAAAACCAATGACAGCTTGGTTCCTCACCCTAGGAAAAATACATGCCCATGCATTGCATATACACGGTGTTTAGCATATATTTTTTTGGTTGGCTCTCCCTTGAAGCCCTGATGCCATTGCTGCGTCACAATTTAGATGACTTAAATTTGTGTAGGCTTAAACAGTCTCATAAATAAATACTTTTATAAATACGTCACATGTTCTCAGAACTTTAAGGTACTGTGGAAACCTAAAAGAGTGAATGAATAAGCTAGAGTACTAATTCAAAAGGGCTAGTATGAATTGATGTCTCAGGGGTTAAGTGAAGGTTTTATAGATGGACAAGAGGTTGGAAATAAAAAGGATCGGGTGTTTGGGGAACTGTTCAGTAGCTTTGTTTACCTGACATAAGTAAGAGTTCTGTGGGGTAATGATGGGGAAATAAGGTGGTTACAGTTATGATTATGAGGGGCCTTTATATCTTGCTAAAGAGTTTGAACTTGGTCCTGTAGATGACAGTTTTAATTGAAGAACCAAAGAACTCAGATTGACTTTTTAAATTGAAGTATAGTTGATGTACAATATTATGTAATTTACAGATGTACAATATAGTGATCCACATTTTTTAAAGGTTATACCCTGTTTATAGTTACTATAAAATATTGGCTGTATTCCCTGTGTTGTACAGATCGACATTTTAAAATAACTGACAGCAAAGCAGATTGGAAGTTGAATTGGAGGGGAATAAGACCAGAGGCAAGGAGCCAAATTAGCAAGGCTTTCAGTATTTCAGGAAGATGATAATGATGATAGTAGCCTAAGAATTCTGCTTTAGAATATTCTGATTTATTAATTAACGTGCCTCTATAATTTTTTTTAAATTTTATTTTTCCCTAGCTGCTGGTTACCAAAATAAGGAGTGGCACAGGGCTGGATGGGAGTATTACTGGATAGGCATAATAAGGGCTAGGAGTTAATATGTGAATTGTCAGCAGTAGTTAATTATCTAATAGCTGAAACTGTTTTAATAGTTGGATATATTATTAGCCCATTGAAAGGAAGTTTAATGTTGCAGTTACCCAAGTGGTTAACCAAACTTCTTAAGGTGGTTTTTGCTGTTGTTTATTCCTTTTCTTTTGAGATACCTTTTTGTGATAACAACCCTAGCTTGAGGTTATTCTGCACTTATCGTTCCTCAAATTTTATTATCTTGTGAGTTTTAAGAGTACTTAAAAATAACATCTTTTACAAGAGACTCTTACGTCACAACTTTCTGTGTTCTCTTTTACTTTTCATTTATAATAAAGGAATTTTAAAAAAAAGAAACCTAAGAATAATGCATCAGATTGCCTTTAGAGGTCTTTTTTTACATCGGCATTGGAGTTTTAAAACCACAAATCTTCAGTTGTTGGTTTTGGGGTTAGAGAGCCTTGAGGAAATTTGAATTCATGTGATTTCAAAGGAGAGATTCACTTTCAGGGAATTGGTCATTCGACTTGAAATTTATTGTTGTTGCACTTGGTTGTTTAATATTTTTGTCATGATCCTTGTAGAGGTAAAGAACGTGTTTTAAGTGATATAAAATCAGAATGTATATAAATTATGTTTTAATCCCAAGGACTGTATTTTATTTAAAAATCTTATTTACATATATTGCATATGTACAAATATATAAGGTTATGTTTTGTCTATAAAAAGGAGTCTGTAAATAAAAATATTTATCTAGAAATTTTTTAGTATAGCCTTTCAGACTCTTTCCTGAAAAACACTACATATTTTTTGTTTTCAAAATGGCAGTGTACTCTGCCATGTACATGGCATTCTCTTATCACCTTTTCTCTTTGAAAATATATTGTGAACATCTTTCCAGGTCAGGGACTATTTTTGAAAGCCTCTTTCATTCTCACAATTTGTCATTAGTCCTAAAATTCAACATGTTAACCGTCTGTTGTATGTGTGTATAAAATCAAATTTTGGAAGTGTGCATATACCTTTTAACTTTTCTTTATCTATCTGTTTATTTATAAGCCTGCAGTGGTTTCTGGTGTGCATAAGAAAATGAACATTAGCTTGTGGAAGGCGGACTCAATTAGTCTTGATTTTGGAGACCACCAGGCTGATCTCCTGAACTGCAAAGACAGCATTATTTCAAATGCCAATGTTAAGGAATTCTGGGACGGTTTTGAAGAAGTTTCAAGTATGTTGTTTTTTGTTTCTTTGTTTTACTGTTTTCTTAAACATTTCCCCCCCAAATGATAAATTGTTTAATCTTTAAAATGTCTGTATTACTTTGTTGTCCAGTAAAAAGGAACAAGTACTTGGAAGTGGGAGACTGGGTCCTATTCCTGGCTCTACCGCTCATTTTCTGTAACCATAAAGAAGTCATTTAGGAATTCCCTGGCGGTCCAGTGGTTAGGACTCAGCACTTTCACTGCCGAGGCCCGGGTTCATTCCCTGGTCAGGGAACTAAGATCCCACAAGCAAGCCACACGGTGCAGCCAAAAAAAAAAAAAAAAAAAAGTCATTTATACTATGTTTCCATATGTCATATTCAATATATTAATATTCTTGGGGAATATTTTTGGCAACCCCCACAACATTTGAAACTTGAATAACATACTTTGTGTAAAACATTTTGAAAAAGTAAAAGTAAAAATGTAAGACTGTAATTTTAATAACAATTGTAAAGAGACTTTTTTTAAAGAATTTTATGGTGATATTACAGATATCTGTGTTCATAAGGAACAAACATCTTAATACTACATGAATACATAAGAAATAAAAGTCCATAAGCAAGCATTCTTTACCTACTGTACAATAATAGAGGTATTCATTCATTTCACATTTCTTCCTTCCTCTAAACATTAATAAAAAGACAGAGATTATCTTTTAATAATAATTGCATTCTTATAGAACGGCAAAAAACGAAAGGTGGAGAAACAGTTGTTTTAAAACTGAAAGACTGCCCTTCAGGAGAAGACTTCAAGACTATGATGCCAGCAAGGTATGTATGTCTGTTTATACTTGTTATTTTGACTCTTGGCTTTGAGGTTGAGCTGAGATTATCCCCAGAAGTGGGATAATCATCTACAAATGTGAGCTTTAGGCAGTATCCTCCTCAATTAAAAATAAGTAATAAAAAAAGAAAGAACTGAATCTCTGTAGTCTGAGCAGGGGGAAGTCTTCGTTAGGGCAGTAAAGAGGAAGATGCTGTCAGAGGAGGCCCCATTTGGGACCTCTCTTCTCTTTGGTGCTTTCAGTTTGCTGTGTTCAAGGAAAGAGAACTGCGGTTTTAGTATCACTTCTATTCTTTGCTTATCCATGTATTATGCATTCATTTAAACTTTGAAGTCAAGGAAAGTGTTAACTGTTAAAGGCCTTAAGGAAAGTTTAGCAACTTGAACATTTATATATTTGAAAGTACTTAAGAATGTAAACCTTTATTCAAAAGAAGTCAATGTTATTCTTCAGATATGAAGATCTTTTAAAAAGCCTGCCATTGCCAGAATATTGTAATCCAGAAGGAAAATTCAATTTGGCCTCTCATTTGCCAGGATTTTTTGTACGCCCTGATCTAGGACCCAGGTTGTGCAGTGCTTATGGTAAGTATATATTTGCATTTCTATCAACTTGGAGTATATGGAAGTTTAACTTCCTTCCAAAGATAAATTATCTAATCATTTTTAGATTCTGCTAAATCCGTTCCTTTAATAATCCATTGAAATCTTTTTCTGAGTCAAGCAGTGTATATTAGGTATTAATAGCCAATATATAGTTAAGTACTTGCTCATTCCTTATAAAATACAGTTACATTTTCTATTAATTTGATTTTTATGGTACATTTCATGGATTGTGATATTTTGTGGGCAGGTTTTGGAATAAGGAGACTAAAACTCAAATTACAATTAACAGATTTTCCTCATAGAGCTGATTTTGGAAGAAATATCTAGGATATATAAAGTGTTATGCTAAATAAAATTTTATTTTATACACAGGTGTAGCTGCTGCTAAAGATCATGATATAGGAACAACAAATCTACATGTTGAAGTTTCTGACGTTGTAAATATTTTAGTATATGTTGGCATAGCAAAAGGAAATGGCATTCTCTCAAAAGCAGGTAAAGAAACTTAAAGAATAGTGGTCTTTGGAATAACAGTTGAATAACCACACACAATAATATTATCCAGAATGTCAGCCTCTGAGTTAACATCAAAGATTCCCAAAAAATTTGCAGTGGATATTGGGATATTCTGATATTTATTTGGAGGCGTGATTAATTTACCTGGCTTTTTTTTTTTAAACACAAAAGGAATTTTAATTTTAAAAGTGAATTTTTTAAATTTGCTCATTTCCTATTATTAAATATTGGGTTTATGAAAATAAACTGGTAAGCTCACTTATAAACATTTAGTGAAGAATAGAAATTAGGTCCTTGAGCTCTGAAGATGATTAAGGCATGTTTGTGTCTAAAGCATTCTTTTTTCCCCTCTAGTACCAGAGAGAAGGGGCCTTTTCTCCCAAGTAGAAATAACTGTTCAATCCAGTGTATAGGTTTTAGAGTCTGTCCTCTAGGTTTCTTTATAAAACCTTGTTCCATCTATCATTCCCTTCTTTATAGACATAGGTTCTTCAACTTTCTTTTTCCACTGGCTTCTTTTCTCAGAGTAGGAGCAAACTTCAGACTTTTCCTCCTTCCTTTAAAAGCCTTCTTCAGACCTTGTCTTCCTTGCCACCATCCTATTGCTCTTGCCCTCATAACAGATTATTTGCTGGGTCTATCACCTCCCTTTCATATTTCAGCTCAATGCAGGTTGGCCCCTGCCTGCCGCCCCACTGAGATTACTGTACTGTTGCTATTGCTGTGGCTTTCACTGATAGTCATATTTCAATACAGTGGTTTCTTTGTGGTCCTCTTATTATTTGTACCCTCTGTAGCAAACGACACCTCTTCTTCAAATAGTTTCCTTGGCTTCAGTAACACTGCTCCCCTCATTCTTCATATGGTGGAGTTTCAGACTTTATTCTAGAGTTATAGACTTTATCCTCTCCCTTTTCTGGTTTACATGCACTTCCTGTGAAATTCTATACATGATTTCCGACCAGTTAGCTCAACAATTCTATCTGGAGCCCAGAATATATCTGCAGCTTAGTGGCTAGGTGCTCAGGACATGGGGGTTTATTATAATATTCACTCAGTTTTTGTGTCTATTTGACAGCTTCTATAATACACAACCTAAATTCCTCCAAAACTGTAGAAACTCATAGTTTCTCAGCTTCTTTAACTGACTCTATTGATTGTAATTGATAAAAACTCTTGTCTCCCCTACTCCCAAGGATTTGAGAGTCAGGCACACTTGAGTTGTAGTCTCAGCTCTAGGACAGAAATGTGTGTGACCTTTGATATCAGATTACTTCTCCTTTCAAAGCCTATGGTGCCACACAGTTACAGTTGCCCCTTCATATCTGCGGGTTCCACACCTGTGGGGTCAACCAGTCAAGGATAGAAAAGACACAGCAAAAAGAAAATACTCCAGTAAGTTTCAAAAAGCAAAACTTGAATTTGCTGTGTGCTGGCTTTCAAAAAGCAAAAGGAGTTTGCTGTAGCCAGCAACTGTTTACATAGCACTCACATTGTATTTACAATTATTTACCTAGCATTTACATTGTATTAGATATTATAGCACTTAGTCTACAATACAGAGGTTACATCTGCTTTTCTCCCCCACTTTTCTTTCATCTCCTTAAATGCTAGAACTTCCTTATTCATCTTTGTTCTGCTCATCTCCCCCTGCTCACCTCCCATCCCTCATTCATAGCATAATGTTTGATCTTTCGAGAAAGTCATCAGCTTTTAATTTTAATTCTTGGACTTTAAAGTTTTTGCCAATTTTTTAGATGGTCACAAAAAAAGGAATATTTTAGTGTTATAATAATGCTTAAAACACATCAAGAAAACCGACCTACATAAAGCACATGCTTTTTCCTCTGCATACAGTGGCTCTCCTACCTCCTGTCTCCCTAGCAAATTCCTGTATTCATCCCTCAAAATGTAGCTCAGATTGTCACCTCCGCCTAGAGGTCTTCATTTAAAGAATAAACTCTCTCTGCTCCAGCAACCATTTTCTTCCTTGTGACTTCACTGTCACAAATTAGGAAATATCTGATGTATTCTTTCTAGCAGCCTTTTTAGAATTCACAGAGCGGTAACAATTTTCTTTTTATCTTTTTCATTAAAAGATAACATTCGAGGACTGACCCAGTCTTTGTGTACCCTTTTGTACTCGTATGATTGTGCTTAACCACTATGTGATATTCTTGTTTATTTGCCTACACTTATTAATATCATCTTTTATTCTGTGAAGTCTTAACTGGGTCTTTCTTAACTCTTAATCCCCAAGATTCTAGGACAGTGCTTGGCATATTGTAAACACCTCATGTATAACTTCAAGAAATCTTTGCAGCTAACTTTAAAGATAAAAAAGATATAACTGTCACAAATGAGGGAACATTTGCTATGTTCTTTGTATTAGGCAATAGATTTCCTTTTCTCTTAAAACATTTCTTTAAAATGTTCATTGTGGGGTGGGGGTGGGATGAATTGGGAGATTGGGATGGACATCTGTACACTAATATGTATAAAATGGATAACTAATAAGAAAGAACCTGCTGTATTAAAAATAAAATACTAAAATGTTCATTGTGGTAAAATCAGGCATTTGAAAACGACATTCCTGTCCTTCACTCAGAGGTAACTACAGTTAACATTTCTTCTGTGCATATATATGTGCAGTTTTTAATTTGTCAATAGTTCAGAAGAATGGCCTGATGCCTCCTCAGTCATAGCACCTGAAGCTTTTGCATTTGATTACAGATTAACCAATAATAGTAAATGAGATCTCCCAGAAATTAGTCTGAAGACATTTTGCTCTGCCATTCATTAGTCATGGCAATGAATAAATCCCTTCTCCTCACTGAGCCGTTTTGCTGAGCTGTAAAGTAGAGGTTATGATCCTTGCCTACCATAATAGTGGTCACGATAGTCCTTTTTAAGTTATGAAATGCTGTGAGTACAAAACATCGTTATGACCACACCCTTGGGACAGGATGAAACTTGGTTATGTTTGAGTTAAAAGTCCTTGCGTTTTTATCTCCCATCCCTTGGTTTACAGAAAACAAATGAACTGGGAAAGTTACTGTTGATTCTGTTCCCAGTTACCCCGGGTCATTGTTCTCTGCTCTTATAGTTGTAACAGTTTTCATGTAGAACTGGGCTTATCTCCTCTTTAAGAGTCCCAGTCTAGTCAGGCACTATGCTACTATGATAGATCAATTGTAGGAGATGTAGCTTTCTGGTGGAGTCTTTACTGACCAGTTTGAATATATTCTGTGTTTCAGGAATACTTAAGAAATTTGAAGAAGAAGATTTAGATGACATTTTAAGAAAACGATTGAAGGACTCAAGTGAAATACCTGGTGCTCTGTGGCATATTTATGCTGGGAAAGATGTTGACAAGATAAGGGAATTTCTTCAGAAGGTATAATTTAGGTTACAGACAGTTTTATCTCTTCACCTTGAGCAGACACTTAAATTTTAATGTAACTTCATGGGCATTCAGCAGTATAAGATGATTGAGTAATTTTTACTTAGGAGGATGGAACTTTTTGCTGTTGAAAATCAAAAGCTCCTTTCTCTTGAGGAATTTGAATGGCAGCTTCTTCTCAGTTAGTAGTACTCCTTCATCTCCTTAAAGAACCTGTTAATGAGTCAGATGTTACCCTTGATGAAAAGTAGTGATTGGAATTATAGAATATAAAACCTGTCATAGAAACACGTAAAGAAGGCAGAATTTTAATTGTATTGGTATTTTTGGCTGTTGACCTAGACAGTAATTCTGCTCTCTCATATCTGATTGCTCTGTGATACTTATTTGAATAGACTGAAATTGAGTAATCGTATACTTGTTAAAAAAGTGACACATTAATCTGAAATTGGTTCAAACCCTTTTCTTAAATATTTTCTGAATTTTGTAATTATAGGGATTTCTTTTAATGGACCATAATTGCTGTTTTTCTTATTATACTTCATCTTCTTTCTGAACGGACTTAAGGTCTGTCTTTGGTCAGTGTGAGGCAAGGGAGCTATGGCCCTGTAACTACTATTTTATCCCAGAACTGCCTAACAGTCTTTTAATTTAAAATGTTATAAACTACGCTTTTTAAAGCAGAACATTTCACTGGTTCGTTAGAGGGTCACTTGAAAGTGATTTGTCAAGGGTTAGAAGGTTAGCAATATAAAGGTATTTATCTGTGTACCTACCTTAAAAAAAGAGCCTCAAAAAGAAATGTTTATGGGGACTTTCCTGGTGGTCCAGTGGTTAAGACTCCACACTCCCAATGCAGGGGGCCCAGAGTCAATACCTGGCCAGGGAACTGGATCCCGCATGCCGCAACTAAGAGATGCTGCAACGAAGATCCCAAGTGCCACAACTAAGACCCCACGCGGCTGAATGAATGAATGAATGTTTATGATGTCCACACATTCAAATGGTTTGGCTTTTGGAAAAAAGTTAACTAAACAAAGCTTTTCCCCGTCTTTGTGCTATACTCTTAAAATAATTGTAAGGAACCAAATGGATGAAAGCTTCATAGTGGAGAGAATTCCCTGTCATACCAGTGGTTAGGGCTCTGTGCTTCCGACTGCAGGGGGCACAAGTCTGATCCCTCATCAGGGAACTAAGATCCCACATGTTGCACGGTGCAGCCCCCCCAAAAAAAGACTGAAAAATAAATAATAGTTAATAAAACTATTTTTTTTTAAAAAGAGAACTTCATAGTGGAAGAAGGTAAGGGAGTATGATTTACTTTATTAATAGCGTATCAGTGTGCAATATTGTTTTCATGTCCTTTGGCTTTTCCAATTGTAGAATATCATTTTCTTTAACTTAAGCTCAGTCATCGTTTCAGAAGATTCTGAGAACAGACTGTTATTGTAAAGAAAACTGAAATTTAACTGAACAGGATTTACTATTTTCTTTACTTAAATTGGGGTATATATTTTCATTTTAATCTATATTTCAGATTTCAAAAGAACAAGGCCTTGAAGTTCTACCAGAACATGATCCAATTCGTGACCAGAGTTGGTATGTGAACAAAAAGCTTCGCCAAAGACTGCTTGAGGAATATGGAGTCAAAGCCTGCACTCTTATTCAGTTCCTTGGTGATGCCATCGTCTTACCAGCAGGAGCACTTCATCAGGTATATAAAAGGTTGCTTCTAACACACTTGTTACTGAAAGAACCAGAAAGAAATTGTTCTGAGTATAAATATAGATGAAGGAAGATGTAAGAAAGAATGACCTACACCAGTATGCCTTCATTAAGAAATTACTGAAACAGCTTTTCAGTGCTTGATGAGATCTGACGTAATTAAATGCTTTGAGACCTTTAAATATATAAACATGAGCCAGATTTGTTTGGTGGATTGAAATCTAATTTCAAAGACTTTTTAGGAAAAAGAGTTACTGTATTATATTCAGTTCTCAATAGCTGAGACTTAACAGTGGGAGGGGGGAGTATCAGGACTTAGAGATGATACATTTTCTAAGGCACCAAATATGAGTAGAATGAGTTATTAGGTAGACCATTCCATAATTCAGGCTTTCACTGTACTTCCTGCCTCTTTTTAGTTCGCTAACGTAGCAATAGCATGTCGAAAGAAAGGTGCTGCGTAATTTTTATAGCTACTGATTCACAAAACTTTAAAACTGAAATACACATCTAGTCTTTGTTTCTGTGGCTTGACTGTGTGGCACCTAGATGAATGGCATAGAATAGATGGTGATATGGAGGGTTTGGATTAAAAGCATACAGTGGGTTCCTATAAGTAGACTGAAGCTACCGCAGAGCAGTTTAGCGCTCATAGTAACAGAGTGCAAAGGAAACCCGAGAATCCAGAAAACTAGTTTGCCTCAGAGTTGGTTCCCCACCTTTGCCACCACCTGGTTATCGAGCTGTATCTGATGTGTTTACTTTTACCAAGCAAAGTTTCCTACGTTTTATATAACTATATGCAATTACTGCCTGTGTAATATTTGTGACACTATTATAATAGCCACAAATATTTCTTAAGTGAGAATAGTTGCTTAGTTTTTAAGATGTCAAGTTCAGGGTTAGATTTATCATTCTTAGATCTCAAACAGCATTTATTGTAAAATATAATTAAGTGTATTAGTTAAATGAATGTATTATTTATGTTAAATTGTTTTATTTTCTCATGGACTTATATCATCATTTCAGAGATGTGTCGTTTATGATTCATGTTTAACTGGGATTCACCCCACATACTATTCTTTGGCCTTCTAGCCTCTTATCAGAAAATAGCTAATCTGTATTCACATGTAAAATGCCCTCAAAGGAGCAGTCTTGTTTAAGAGAATAGCACAGTAAATGTTTTTCTAACTAGGTGTAATTATTTGATAATACAAAACAGGTTCCCTTGAAAATCCTTACTCACATACTCAGTTTATCCAGTATCCATTTTCTTAAAAGTCATACCGGACAGTGCATTTTTTAGGTATCATTTGCATATAATAAATGTACTTTTTAGTGTACAGTTCTGTAAGTTTTGACAAATATGTAGTTAGGCAACAACACAATCAAAATAACATTGCCATCACTTCAGAAAATTCCCTCTTACTCCCGCCCCCCCACTCCCCACATACTTTTGTTTTTAATTTTTATTGGAGTAGAGTTGATTTATAATGATGTATTAGTTTCAGGTGTACAGCAGAGTGAATCAGTTACACATATACATGTATCCACTTTTTTTAGATTCTTTTCCCATACAGGCCATTACAGAGTATTGAGTAGAGTTCCCTGTGCTATACAATAGGTCCTTATTAGTTATCTATTTTATATGTTAGTAGTGTGTATGTGTCAATCCCAGTCTTCCAATTTATCCCTCCCCTCCCTTTCGCCCCTGGTAACCATAAGTTTGTTTTCTACATCTGCGACTCTATTTTTGTTTTGTACATAAGTTCATTTGTACCATTTTCTTAGACTCCACATATAAGCGATATCATATATTTGTCTTTCTCTTACTTCACTCAGTATGACAATCTCTAGGTCCATCCATGTTGCTGCAAATGGCATTATTTCGTTCCTTTTTTATGGCTGAGTAATATTCCATTGTGTGTGTGTGTACGTACGTACACACACACACACACACACACACCACACACACAAGCACACCACATCTTCTTTATCCATTCCTCTGTCAATGGGCATTTAGGTTGCTACATGTCCGGGCTATTGTAAATAGTGCTGCAGGGAACATTGGGGTGCATGTATCTTTTCAAATTACAGTTTTCTCTAGATATATGCCTAGGAGTGGGATTGCTGGATCATATGGTAGTTCTATTTTTAGTTTCTTAAGAAACCTGCATACTGTTCTCCATAGTAGCTATACCAATTTACATTCCCACCAACAGTGTAGGAGGGTTCCCTTTTCTCCACACCCTCTCCAGCATTTATTGTTTGTAAACTTTTTGATGATGGCCATTCTGACCGGTGTGACCTCATTGTGCTTTTGATTTGCATTTCTCTAATAACTAGTGATGGTGAGCATCTTTTCATGTGCCTTTTGGCCATCTGCATGTCTTCTTTGGAAAAATGTCTATTTAGATCTTCTGCCCATTTTTTGATTGGGTTGTGGGGTTTTTTTTTTGATATTGAGCTGCATGAGCTGTTTGTATACTTTGGAGATTAATCCCTTGTTGGTTGCTTCATTGGCAAATATGTTCTCTCATTCTGAGGGTTGTCTTTTCATTTTGTTGGTTTTCTTTGCTGTGCAAAAGCTTTTTAATTAGGTTCCATTTATTTTTATTTTCATAGGAGGTGGATCAAAAAAGATCTTGCTGCTATTCATGTCAGAGAGTGTTCTGCCTGTTTTCCTCTAAGAGTTTTACAGTATCTGGTCTTACATTTAGGTCTTCAGAGTTTATTTTTGTGTGTGGTGTTAGGGTGTGTTCTAATTTCATCATGTAGCTGTCCAATTTTCCCAACACCACTTATTAAAGAGAGTGTCTTTTCTCCCTTGGACACTCTTGCCTCCTTTGTCATAGTTTAGATGTGTGTGGGTTTATCTCTGGACTTTCCATCCTGTTCCACTGATCTACCCCCCACTTTTTAGTCAACCTCTTCTCCTACCTGATATTGCTACAACCACCTATCTGTTTTCTTTCCCTATAGTCCTACCTTTATATGAATGTCATATGATTGGAATTATACAGTATGTAGCCTTTGAGTCTGACTTTTCTTATTCAGTATAATGTATTTGAGTTTCATACATGTTATTGTGTACATCAGTAGTTGTTTCTTTTTATTTCTGGGTAGTTTTTCATTGTTGTTTTCAGTTTGGGGCAATAATAAATCCACTATAAGCCACATTTACGTACAGGTTTTTGTACGAATACAGGTTTTCATTTCAGTTGGGTAAATACCGAGTAGTGGGACCACCTGGTCACACGATAAGTGTGTGAATAACTTTATAAGATACTGCCAGGCTGGTGGTTGTACCATGTTCCATTCCCTGAAGCAGTATATGTGAGTTCCATCTCCTCTGCTTACTGTCAGTTTTGTTTTTAAGCATTTGAATCTCACTATGGCTTTAATTTACATTTTCTTAGTAACTAAATATGTTGAACATCTTTTTTCGTGTTTATTTGCCATCTGTAAATCTGTTTTGGTAAATGTGTTCAAATATTTGTCCATTTTTTCAACATGGATAGGCTGGGATATATTAAAATTAAGAATTCCTGTTCATTAAAAAAAGCACCATTAAGAGAGTGAAAACGTAACCCAAGAATGGGAGAAGTATTTGCAATACATTTATATATACATTTTTGTAATTGGGTTCTTTTTACTATGTTGAATGTCTTTAAGTCCTTTGTCTGATATGTGCTTTTGCACATATATTCTCCCAACCTGTGGGTTGTCCTTCCATTTTCTTAATGGTGCCTTCCAAAGAGCAGTTCTTAAATTTTGATGTTCAGTTGATCAGTTTTTTTAATGTATTATATACTTTTATTGTATCTGAAAAATTTTGCCAACCCAAGATCAAAAAGACTTTCTCTTAAATTTTCTTCTAGAAGTTTTATAGCTGATAGTCTTACATATAGGTCTGTTATCCATTTTTAGGTTAATTTTTGTATACAGTGCAGAGTGTGGACTGAAGTTCAGTTTTTTTGCATATGGACATGCAGTTGTTCCAGTACTGTTTGTCAAGAAAACAATTTTAAAATACTTTCTTTTGAAAATGTAATGCATTCATATGATTTTTAATTCAAACAGTACACAGTGGTTCACAGTGAAAATTAAGTCATTTTCTCACCTTTGCCCTCAGTTCCTCTACTCCAGAGGCAATCACTATTACCACAGAGAGTCTCTGCATGTAAATGTCTCTCTGCTGCTTATACTTTCTTGGGGAAAGAGAGGGAAGAGAATAGCCTTTTTTTCTCAAAATAGTGGGCAAAGCAATCCTGTTAAAAAGCTTAGTTCGCAAGTCACTCTGCCTTAGCCTCACTTAAACAGTATGTACTTGTATCATATTCTGTACTTAAACACACTCTTACTTAAGATGCTATACTTAAATAGACTGAAACAGCATCTAGACTGGCAAATTCTATTCTGATCTCTGCCACTAAATTGTTGAGTGTTCCAAAGTAAAAACCTTCTCTGCTGCATATTTTGGCACAGAATTGCAAGAATTTCTACCTTCCTTTCCTTACGTGATATGATAATGACAGTTATTTGTACTCTGTTTAAAGGGTGTTGTCCATGACTCACAAGTGGTGGTAATGTGGTTTTGAGAGAGAATTAAAAGGAAGTATGAACTCTGTTAACAATGTTAACTTGGATTTAAGACGCATTATTATTTACAATTTAGGTAGTCCATAGAGGTCCTGAAAACTTTTCATTGATGGCTTCAACACTTCCAGTAAATCACAGGTAGCCCTTTAAATAATCCCAGAGTCTCAGTGCGTCTCTCACACTTTTTAGCATACATCAGAATTCCTGGAGGGCTTGTTACAACACAGATTGCTAGACCCCATGCCCAGAGTTTCTGATTCAGTGGGTCTGAGGAGGGACCTGGAATTTTACATTTCTAACAAGTTCCCAGGTGATGCTGACGTTACTGTTCAGGAACCACGCTTTGAGAACCACACAGATAGGAAGCCCTTGAAAAACCCAAGGCATGTAACAAAAAACTTTCGTCCAAACGATAGTGCAGGACTTGACTGGCCAGCAGTGCTAGGGAAGAATCAACATACCTTTCTTTGTCAGCAGTGAGCACTTCGAGAAGCCTGGGGCGGGAGGAGAGACGGCCACGGGACAACTCTGTGCAGCGGCATTCAGATATGGCATTCAGATGTATATCTCGGCAAGTTGAGGGACAATATCATAGCCACAGCCCTCTTTATTTTCTAAGAACTACTCTAGAACTGCAGGCTTAAAAATCTTCTGTTGGCAAATGTGGCTGAGTCTGTGAAACCCTGTGTATGTATACCCTTAGATAAAGCAGGTGAATCTTGACCTCCAGGATTCACTTTCTCAGCTCTAGTGTCCTGAGGTTTAGAGTAGCTTTCAGTTTTAAACAGCAACAGTTTTTTAAAATTAACACAAAATCTTTACTGATAATTTTGTCCTCAACTACTTAACTGATGGTATTTGGTCATTCAAAGTAAGTTAATAATATTGCTAAGTTGTAAATTCTCTACATTCTTATGACTAAAAGGACTCAGACAAAATCACAGTGTCAAGATAATAACTTTCCTACTCTGAAAACAAAAGTTACATTTTCTTAACATTACCTATATATGATTACAACTGATCTTGAAGGCAAGTATGAGTAAGACAGTCTGCCAAGGAAGTGAAAAGTAAATGACTCAAAGATGGCACAAAAAGGGGTAAGTGGAATGGGAAGTTCAGATATGTTCCACCTTAAAACTGAACCTTGCCTTTTCGAACTAACCCTTAAGTCTTTAAGCAGTCTATATCAAGTTGACGTCATTAGGAAACAAAATAACATCTTGTAACCACTAATGAAAGTCACTGTTCTAAAAGTGATTTTAAAACAACCATAAGAATCAACTTTTTCAGAGCTCTGGAATCTAATTCAGAACTTACATGGACCAGCGGACTGCTTAATGAAGAAGAGGACATCTGAGTTTTGGCCTTCAAGGAAATCTCTGACAGGTCACTGGCTGACCACCTGAGATAACCGGACAGAGACATCAGTGAGCACGCCAGAGGAGGAATAGTCTTTGCAAAATTAGTTTGGAAAGGTCACAAAACAAATGGATGACTACAGTCCCTATCAGTCAACAGCAGCAGACTGTGAGGCAGGGGAGAACCTGATTCTAGTTACCACATGATAATGTTTAGATGTCCAGTTTCCAACAAAAAGTCACAAAGCATACACAGAAACAGGAAAGTAGGGCCCATTCATAGGGAAAAAATACTTCAACAGAAACTGTCCCTGAGGAAGGCCAGACATCAAACTTACTAGATAGGCTTCTAAGTCAGTTATCTTAGATATGCTCAAAGGGCTAAAGGACTATGGAAAAAAAGAAAGAAAACCAGGCAAATCATGTTTGAATGCAATTAGAATATCAGTGAAATTATTTTTTAAAAAACAGTTACATATGCTAAAAGTTACATGCTAGAACTTCAGAAGGACTTAATCCCCACAGCATGTTCAGATGAATGTAAGGTGAGACAGGGCATTTGGAGCCTGTGTATGCTGGTATGAACGGCGTTCATGTAGGACTGTAAAGCATCTGTTAGACAAGATATCACAGGAGCTGGGTTCCTGTTGACTTGCCATTCATTGGCTGATTTATCTTGGAACAGGCGCTGAACTGCTTATCCATAGTTTCCTGCTCTGTGAAATAGAGCATCTGTTCTACAGACACATAATGAAGATCCAATGAGACTGTACAGCAGTGCTGAAAGTGTGAGGCATCCACTATGTTCATCCTTCACAGGAATCAACAACCTAATGATTAAAGGAAAAAAATGTTTATATGCTACCGAGTTATCAGTAAAGGCACAGTGCTTCAGTTAAAGACATCTGCAGCTGTTCAGGTGGTCACTATGCCCAGAGGAGCAATTCCAGCCCCTTTGGAATTTCATCACTCTATCATCAGATGTTTTCCACAGTCTCTATTCCCCACTTGTTATCTCCCTCTGCTCACTTCTCCCAACGAAATTTACTTGCATACTTTAAAAATTAGAATAAATGTAAATGTTTAGTTTTCCAGTTATTTCTCCTTTCCGAGGAATTTTATGATATCTTTTAATATCACTAGAGGACAGCAAAGAAACAAAATCCAGATTGGATAAGCTTGGTCCTTTCTCTCTCATTATCCTGAGTGTTGATAGAAAGCAGTTCTAAGAAACTGTAAAGTGCACAGTTAGTCTGTACATATGCTGAACAAATAACAGGTAAGATATTGACTGGCTTCTTGTGAACACCATTTAGTCACGAGAGGGAGAACTAGCAGAAAAACAGTTGTACTGATGCCACAAGACTGAAGGGTATCATCTTTAATTGGTTGATTTGAAAGAAAAGGCACAAAAGAAAAAAAAGCACAAACAAAATCCTCGGAGAATTCTAAAACTGCTGTGGTCAGTAGATCTGTCTGGAACTACAGTTTTCATCACAGTTCCTCATAAATAATCAAACTAAGTTTCATTTCCTTTAATCTACTCTCTGGTGTAAAAGTTAACAGTGAATTGACCAAATGCAGAATAGTCAAAGGAGCAACAACAGACATCCGGGTTGACTGCACTGATTGGTGAAACAGGTACCTTCCAGTTAGCATTTTGTTGTTGTTGTTGCTTTTAAGTAACACCCCCAAATCCACGTTGACAACATTGATAATTAGGATCTGATTATCAGCCTCTCTGAAGGATTCCTGGAAAAGTTCTTTTCTTTGCATCGTTTAAAAATATTCCATTTACATGAAGCTTTTCAGTGATAAACTTTCTCATAAAGTGTGGTGTTCCACTTTGAAATGCATTTGATGTTTTGGAGAAAATAAGTTCTCTGGTGAATTGTCTCTTGTTTCAGCAGACAGCTTTGCTTCTCTTTATTCCCACCTCCTAAAACTTATATTTTTCTGTTTCTCTTTGGGGAATAGGTACAGAATTTTCACAGCTGTATTCAGGTAACTGAAGACTTTGTGTCTCCAGAACATCTAGTACAGTCATTTCATTTAACACAAGAACTGAGACTTTTGAAGGAAGAAATCAATTATGATGATAAACTACAGGTAAGAGATGAGTTTTCTAACTAGCTCCTGTTCTGCAGGCTTTTTATATTCAGAATTATAAAACGTGCATAACAGCTTAGGCCATCATTGCCTAGTTTGTCACATTAGGATAACAACCAAAGATTGGCGCCAGTATTTAATTATATGACTAATTATAACTTTTGGCTTAACAGTTCTGTTTTTTTTTTAATTCTGATGCTGTTTTTATTTGTTAATTTATCTCCTGCTGAAGTGATCAGAAATACCAACATCTCTTTCAGGTTAAAAATATCCTGTATCATGCAGTCAAGGAAATGGTGAGAGCTTTGAAGATACATGAAGATCAAGTAGAGGCTATGGAAGAAAATTAGGTGTGGTCCAGTTTGATGTTTTCAGGCCATTGAACTGGAATTACTTACTCTTGAACAATGATATGTATGTACACTGACTTAAGCTTCATAAAACCATCAGTGCCAAGAAATTCTCTTTGTAGTAATTACTTGTTACTGACACCACAGCAGTATAGCGTAAGTCACAGCTCCTGTGATTCAGTGATATTAAAACAAGCTTAATTTTAAAGCAGCAATTCATAGCTGTTTTTGTATTATAGTGTATATGATGTTTGTGAAAATGCCAGATTTAAAATGATGTATTTATTTTTGGAAAAAAAATACAAAATTCTATGCTATATTGTTGATCAAGTGTAAATGTGACTATGTACAGTTTACTAAAATAACAGATATTTTTCACTACATTGAGACAGTTACTGTGAGAATAGGACACAAAACACCAGCTATTGCCTGCATTTGGGAAACTGCTGAATCGCACAGCATACATGTCATAATTAGAAAATTACTGCCAAATGACTGTAAAATTTGTAAAATATAAAGTATATAAAGTAGATACTAAATACAGACACTTCAATATTTTGTTGAAGCTATTGACTGTACAATTAAACATTTTCAAAAGGTGTAATTTATTTAAAATTGTCTCATTTTGGTAAAATTTATGTGAACTTTTAAAGCTAAATATTAAACTTAATATGCTATGTAAATATATACATATATACATTTAATGATGTATTTTTTTAAAACATTGGCTTGCTTTTATTTGTTAAAGTGCAAGTGTTACATATGGCTTTGTAAAGTTGAGAGGGGTTTTACATTTTCCATTAAAAGGACTTTATCAAAAATTGGCTAGTCTAAGAGTTCTCCCTCTTGATATGCCTATTACTGGGGGCTTCGTCATCATCAAGGTGACTACCAGCATTTTCTTGTGATACAGTGTCCTCTCCTGGAACATTTCCCTCTTGTCTTTGATTCTTGTAAGCTTTTTAAGCTTTCTTCAGATGTTATAGGTCGTCACAAGTAAGTGCCTCCACTTTCTTGTCCTATGGCCCAGCTAATGAATACAGGCAACTCCAACATTTGTTATTTGTGAATAAATACATTTAGCTGAAAGAGGAACTCATACATTAAAGTCATGATCGTGAGAGTATGTGATCATAACAGTATCAAATAAGTGCTCTTTGCCGCAGAGATGCTGTGGCAGGGAGAGGAGAAGGAGAGAGTGGGGGCAGGTGGCAGAGAAGAGCCTGCAGGCAGCCAGCCTGGGTTGAATATGAGTTCTGTTACTTACTGTGTGACCTTGGTAAGCTGCTTTAATTTGGAGTCTTGGCTTTAACAGCTGACTCCCCGTTACCAGTTGGTTGCTTGAGGCTCACATAGTCCTACCCTAACCCTTACCTTTTGAATTTTACTGGAAATATGTAGCCCTCCACTGACACCTGCAGGATGTTGAAGGGATGGCCTTTGCTTATCTATCTTATCTGAAAGCACATAGCTTAAAAGAAAAAACTGGTAGCCTAAGTTGTGACCTTGTAAGCTGCTTGGTTTTTATCCTGTTGCTTGTGTCCACCATTTTTTAGTTCCACGTAGGCTGTTATGCCACCCTCTACTCCAGGCAAGGTGCAGCCAGGAGTGTGAGCAATTCATTACATTTCACATTAATACTCTACCTGGCACAAGGGTTAATGGGATGGATAATAACTACTTGGCCAGTGGTTTTAAAGGGGGGGGGGCGGGGCTGGTGAGTACGTGCATCTTTTGTAAGATTTTGACTTTTTAATACCATTTTTCCACAAGTGCCTCAACTCATTAAATGGTATGTTTTGCTTAAACGTTTTTGTATATTCTGTCAGATTTAATTTTGATGTGAAATTAATTTCAAGCCCATGATACTAATTCTGGAGTAGACCATCTCCTTCTGGTCCCCTAAAGTCTGCCAGGGGCCCAAAGTCTTTGGTGGTTTTCTTCCAAAATGTTTTTGCTTCTCTTGCTGTTGTTTGAGCCACTTTTAAACCATCCTGCAACCCCTAGAGAATAGCTGAAGCTAAGGCAGATCAAGCCTGGCAGTGTGGCTTTCAGAGAAAACTCATCTGATGAGAGTATGCTATCTATTGTCTGAATCCCATGCTAGTGAAGGGGTTGGGGGCGGGGGGAATGGAAGAGAGGACCATAATGCTTGCATCAATCATTAAAGACATCCTTTGACTTTTTATAAGGCTGGGGAGCTGTTATTGGTCCAGTTTCTGATGGACAAATTCCTCTGACCATTTACTTTGTCCCCTCCATCCGGTTGGCTCAGACGCTCCTCACACATGAAAGCATCTGAATACGTCCATTTCTTCCAGACAGTGAAGTAGTATTAAATGTAGAATAGTTTGGAAAACTTCAAGATCAAGAAGACTTTATAAAGGAAAACTTGTGCTGAATATTTGGGTCCCTCCTATTAAATTTATTCTAATGTCATTTGAACCTGAATATGAATTCCTTTTCCTGATTAATAAATTACTACATGCATGGCAGAATTTCTCTTCCGCCATGCATTTTGGGATTGTAGCACCCATAGAAATCATCGTCTAGTTCTCTGTTACTTCCCTTTGGTAGATAGGGTATGGGTTTAACGTTATCTAGGTAAGAATAGTGAGCTTCAGAAGAAAAGTGTACTCATGTACACATACTATAGATACAGCATGTTCTATTTCTAGATGCCAATCTGTCAAAGCCCAGACCAGATCAGGATTTTCAGCCATAGAAGAGGGGAAAGAAAATGACAATTAAAATCCTACAGCTATTCAGTATACAAAACACAATGAATTGGGGTGTGTAACAAGTAGCCAAGATACAAAGGTATATGCCACCAACCCTGTCACCAACATTCAGACTCAAACCTTTCCAAAGTCCAAAATTTATGACATTCCTGGCTATCCAATAATTAGGTTAACCTTGACGGTTATGTCTTGAAACCACATAGAAGGTACAGGAACTGAGTAATAGTAAAGTACTTTGGTTATCACAGTAATCAGTCTGGCTCTTTGAATGAAAGCAAAGTGACACTCAAACAAAAATGAAATGTTAGTAAGCTCTGGGTCACTGGCTGCATACAAAGTGCCTTCCCTTTCTTGATTGGGGAAATTTCTACAGCTGACTTAAGCTGTTCAGTCAGTTCTCTGTATATGAGCCAAGCAGCTGCAGCTAAGACTGGAGAATTGTCTGTGTTTTCTGTGCTTTATCTATAAAAAGGATCTCAGCCCTGGGGTCAGTGGTGGGTATTGTAAGGATCTGTGTTGTACGTGTAGGTCAGAGCTGGACTCCATTTTGCAAGGTGGTATATTCTGAGGGACACATTAGGAGTTCAACACTGTTTTCCTGCCCCCTAGATCTTAAATCTAGATTTGACAAGTGAAAGATATGGATAGCTGGGTCAGTGAACAAATGGAAACGAGTAAGTGCAAAATGAGATGGGAACCGACTGCTTTCCCAGGAGAGCTCCTATGTTCTTTGCCAGCACAGTGAGGATAGTAACAGATTCACAGGTCCTATCAAACTATCGTAGAACACAGTACAAAAAGCAAAGAATCAAAGGTAAGTCATACAGGTTTAGTAAGTGGAAGAAGTTCATGATAAAGGGCATGCAGGGATCACTGCCCCCCGGCCACACAGAGCATGAGAGGTATAATGGACATTTTAGGATATGATTTATTATGTGTTTGGCACTGGTAATATGATAAATTATTCCATTAGGAACCTCAGGATTGTGCCATCAATGCTAAATACTATGTAACAAGTACAGTGGATCATTGCACAACACAGGCTTAGGGGCTCTGACGCCCGCACAGTCGAAAAACCACATATAACTTTCTAGTCAGCCCTCTGTATCCAGTTTTGTGTCCAAGGACTCAAGCAATGTGGATCATGTATGTTGTACTATAGAATTTACTGGAAAAAGTCCACGTAAGTAGTCACACAGTTCAAACCCTTGTTCAAGGGTCAACTAAGGTGTAAAACACATGGAAAAGGTGTAATATATATTGCCTGGGGTTAATTAAGGAAGGCTTCAGAGAGGTGGCAGTATTTGTACAATCCTTCAAGGAACAGAGAAAATGGGACAGAATGAATGTTGGGGACATATTAATTTGCCTTCGGCCCTTTTCCATAGACACATTAGCTGTTTGAGACTTCGAACATCCTTCCAACAGTGACTTGACAAAATCATTTACTCTTAAACTCTTGTTCTATAAGAGGAGAGGGGAAGGAGCTGCTTCTGGGACTGCCGTTATAAAAGGTTAAGGATTCGGTTCAATAGAGACCTTCCAGGATATGTTATAGGCAAGGAAGTGTAGTCTCATCTCCCCCATATTCTGCAGTTAAGAGTAGATTATTTTCATATCAAACACCTGGAGACACTATGATCACTTGAGGTACTTAACTGAAATTTTAGCCAACCTAACATTTATTATGTCCAGTTGTTCCTTTGGAAATTGGTAACCATATGTGGCATATACGGGAAGTTTTCACCAAAATTTTCTAATAACTATAACTTATTCTTTTTGCAGAAACAAATGTTGAATAACACTTTGTTAGCAAACTTTTTCCAGATAGGGGAAAAGCCAGCCTACAACCTTTTCCAGCCTATAACCTTTTAGGAAAGGAGACAGAATCCCATTATACTTAATTCCTAAAAATCACAGCACTGTGCAAAAAGTCCAGTAAAGCCCACGGGACTTAAAGGGTGGGGGGAATGGGATTTGCGCATAACATTGAAAACCTTTATCAGAAACATTTTTTAAAAGGCGGTAGTGGTTTTACATAGGTTAAATATTTAAGAAACAGATTACAAGTGTGGCACTTTACCTTGAAGAAGACTGGAGGTTTGCTTTGGAAGTGGGCGTCCGAAGGGTTGCAGCTTGTGACTGAGATATTGTGAAGTGGTGGAAGGAGGGTTATCTGAAATTAGAGGGAAAGCTGTAACACCAGATCTGGACGGGTATGGCTTAATACCACCGGGATAGTTCAGCTGCCATACTTAAGTTTTCTCTGCAGTCAAAATTGCCTCTTAGGCAAACATAAAGTTCACATTACACTCAAATTGTTCCGTATATATTAATCACGCTGGGGTGTATCTGCCTTTTCGAAACAGCTGAACTGACTGTACAACAAAAGACTATTCAGATCAAAGCTTTCTAAAGCCAATGAACCCATAGGATTTCAGAAAGTTCTAGGACTAGTATTAAAAAGTTGGAACATCCATTTAATTGGTTATCAATGACTTAGGTATCCTGTCACACAACCTCCCACAGAAGAAATGAAAGTAGAAATTAAGCCCATTTAAATTGAGCCTGGTGACAAATGATTATGTATTCTGAGAGAAATGTACAAGCTCCAGAAATGGTACAGTCATGGGAAATTGCTGTTCATCCTGGTTACTGGATCTTTGAGGCACTACATAGGACATACTGATGTACTGCACTCTGCTTTCACATGCTACCTGAGTTAGGGAGTCCACATTTTGGTCTCGGCATTCCATTCACATCTTTCCAACCATTAGCAGTTCCACTACTGTCAACTAAACACTGGGGAGAAGGGTTTATTAAAAGTTAGGGATGACCACTGAGTCACCCTGAAACTGATTTTTAAAACCTCAGGAATTTAAAAAATTGCTTCATCTATTTTTTCCTGATTTATCAAGATAGGTGAGTACCAACAGTATAAAGAACTGAGGGTAAAAGCGGGTGACCACTCTACTGGTTTACCTCCCACAAATCTTTATGCGTTTTTCCACTTTATGGAGCATAGATCACGTGTTATATAAAAACTGGTATTATGTTAGTTGGAAAAAAAATGTCATTCTAACATTTAAACTAAACATTTCTAATAGCTTTATAATCCCACAAACAGATTTATTATCGCATAACCATGGAATGGCAATGCTGTTTTTCAGCTGGGCGGAAAAATTGAGCCATTGAGCCAAAGTCCAAATCGCTGTCTTGAATTGTGATCCCATTCATTCTCTTGCCAGTTTCGCAGTAAATGAGTTATGTTTAAAAATTTAAACAAATTCCTCGAGTAGTATATTCAACCTTAAAGACCAAAGAAAGCAAAGGTCCTTCTAGAATTTACCACAATGCTCAAAAGTGTTGGGTATTTAAATAAATGAAAATTGGTTTGTGACCTTACTGCTGCCTCTACAGAACTTTTAGTTTTTACTCTTGAAACTAAGGAATTTTGTGGTAGTGGTTAGCATCTGTTTCAAATACCTGGGCCCCTCCCTGGACAGCCATTTCCTCATAAGAACAGGGAAATAATCTGATCTAAAGCCAATAAAACAACCTACTGGTGGCAACAGAGGCCCTGGGACTTCATTATACTCTCAGTACTGAGACTTCTTTAGAGAATTAACTTCCAGGGAAGATAGGCCTGAAAGTCATCTGGTTCCTCAAATCAAGAATCCCCTTTCTCAGACCACAACCTCCCTTTCTTCTTTCTAGAAGCTATCTTTTACCTCTGGGAACCCCCAATGAGGCAGGCATTAGTCCCTCAATCCTACCCTACTCACTAATCACCTAAACTTATTGTATCCTTTGTCTTCCTGGACTCTGTTAACCTTCAAGATATTTGTATCTTGACTCCTTCACCTCTTTTCCTTTTGACATACCCAGAAAACACTACCCTTTTTTTCCCAATTTAATGTCTACCATAGAGAAACAAACGAAGGACCACAAAAACTGGCCCCAGCCTTACCAAGACTTTTTTGGCTACTGAGCCAAATATTTTCCATTCCTCAAGACCAGGACCTGACCCTGGCCCCTCACTTTCAGGAAATGGGAGGAAGGACAATCCATATGCACCTCCCCCAAATTTCCTCATGTGTGTCTTGCCATGATCTGATTCTGACCAAGCTTACTCAGTTCTTCCTCCCCATTTCTGACTCCATGCCTTTGTTCTTTACCCAGGAAGCCATTTCCCCATCCTCTGACCACATCACTACTTTCATGAAGGCTACGCTACTTATTTTATAGTTTTAGTGGCAGAAGGAAAGATGGATATTTATTATCTGGTGCCTGTATTTCAGATGACACTGATTTAAATATTTTTGCCTATACACAGCTATAAAACCACCCTTGACTATGAGAGTATTTACCGAGAATATTTACTAGAGACCAACTAAGGATTTTTAAACTCTGCAGCCCACCACAAACTCCTTCAAGTGAACAAGAACCAGAAAGTTTCTCACCGTCCACTAGATGGCACTGTTGGTCTGCGGTGACTCTTAGAAGGACTGGCTTCCAACCGGAACAAAATAGACAAATTCTTAAAACAGTCATGCCACTTGCTCTGGCAGAGGTCTCCAATTAGGCTACACTGGGATTATGACAAAATATGATAAAGATCACTGTCTAGAATGATTCGATAAATAACAGCTATTATTACTAGACTCTTCAAATAGGTTATAAACACACCCTATAGCGGACTGCCTTACACTTTTTTTTTTTTTTTTAGTATTCTTTTGAAACAACAAAACTTTAATCACAACTCCTCACAGATGAAAAGGGATAACACAGAAAATGGACATTAGGGTTTTCTGCAAGTGCTTGTAAGGACAAGCTCAACTTTCATCAGGTGGTCTCCAACTTCTCCTTGGGAAGCAGAGTAGCTGGGGTGCAGTGGTATAGTATGCACCTGAAGAGAAATCTGAATGACTAGGCCCCTTGGCCACAGTAGGAAAACTAGACAACTCAACTGGGCCAGTGTGGCCCAATAGAAACAGCACAGGACTGCTAGTCAGACCTCTCTTCTCTTGGCTCTGCTCCCAATCTGGTATAAAACTTCATGTAACTCCTTACCTTCTGGGCCTCAATTTCTTTTTTTTTTTAATAAAATAATAGGTTTAAATTAAAGGTCCTAAGAATTATAGCATCCAAAACATATCAAAACAAAAAGTTACCAGCCAAAGCAATCTTGAGAAAAAAGAACAAAGCTGGAGGTATCATGTACCCTGACTTCTGGACTACACTACAAAAAACTACAGTAATTGAAACAGTATGGTACTGGCACAAAAACAGACGCAGAGATCAATGCAACAAACTAGCTCAGAAATCAACCCATACACATATGGTACTGGCACAAAAACAGAGATCAATGCAACAAAATAGCTCAGAAATCAACCCATACACATATGGCCAATTAATCTACAACAAAGGAGCAAGAATATACAGTGGAGAAAAGACAGTCTCTTCATTAAGTGGTGCTGGGAAAACCGGACAGCTACATGCAAAAGAATGAAATTAGAACATTTTCTCACACCATGTAAAAAAACTCAAAAGACCTAAATGTAAGACCAGAAATCATAAAATTTCTAGAAGAAAACACTCTTCGACATAAATCATAGCAACCGTTTTTTTTTTTTTTTTTTGGATGTCTCCTCAGGCAAAGGAAACAAAAAGCAAAAGGAAACAAATGAGACCTAACTGAATTTAAAAGCTTTTGCACAGCAAAGGACACCACTGACACAACAAAAAGACAACCTACTGAATGGGAGAAAATACTTGCAAATGTTATGACCAATTAGGATTATTAATATCTAAAATATATAAACAGCTCAATATTTTTTTTAAAAAAAAGGGACTGAAGACCTGAATGGACATTTTTCTAAAGAAGACAGATGAACTTCCCTGGTGGCGCAGTGGTTAACAATCCACCTGCCAATGCAGGGGACACGGGTTCGATCCCTGGTCTGGGAAGATCCCACATGCCGTGGAGCAACTAAGCCCGTGCACCACAACTACTGAGCCTGAGCCCGAGTGCTGCAACTACTGAAGCCCATCACCTAGAGCCTGTGCTCCAGAATAAGAGAAGCCACTGCAATGAGAAGCCTGCGCACAACGAAGACCCAAAGCAGACAAAAAATAAATTAAAAAAAATAAAAATAAAGAAGACATATGGCCGACACATGAAAAGATGTTCAACACTGCTATTCAGAGAAATGCAAATCAAAACCAAATGTCACCTCATGCCTATCAGAATGGCTATAAAATGGAATATTACTCAGCCATAAAAAAGTAAAATTTCTGCCATTTGCACTAATATGGATGGACCAGTAGGGTACTATGCTTGGTGAAATACATCAGAGAAAGACAAATACTGTATGTTACCGCTTAAAAAAATAAAACAAATGAATATAACAAAACTGAAACAGACTCACAGATACAGAGAACAAACTACTGGTTACCACTGGGGAGAGGGAAGTGGGGAGGGGCAAGATAGGGACAGGGGATTAAGAGGTACAAACTACTATGAATAAAATAAGCTACAATGATATACTGTACAGCACAGGGAATACAGCCATTATTTTATAATAACTTTAAATGGAGTATAATCTATAAAAATGTCAATCACTATATTGTACACATGAAACTAATACTGTAAATCAACTACACTTCAATTAAAAAAACAAAAAAGTGCTTAGAAAGTGTTAAAAGCTGAAAGATAATGTATCTAACATTTTGAATTGACTTACCTAGAGACAAAATATTTGCATTGTTTCAATAACTCTGTGTTAAAACACTAGGGATAGACAATGGCTTGAAGAACTATTTTGAAAATATCTTCTTATTCCCCCTTAAGCATGGTTTCCAAAGTATGGATTTACATGTGGTTACCATGGCAGTATAGCTAAAACTGTTACTACATACTAATTTTCTGAAAGAAATGTTTGTCTTTGTCAACATTCTGTGAAAAGCTAAAAGAACTCAGGACTATGCTTTCTAATGCCCAAATAGTTTATCTGGGTTCAAAAGCAAGAGGCCATCACGGAGTAAGGAAGGACAAGAGTCTACTCCCCTTCCAGTACATGCATCATTCACTTTGCTTTAGCGGAAGCAAGCTTTCCTTTAAACCCCTTTCAGGGCCTTAAGCTAGACAGAGAAGAGAGGAGAACATCTTAAAAACAAACCTCAGCTAGGAGATGAGGCATGTGCCCTGTGGAACAATTAAACAAGTGTTTTTGTTTTAAGGACCTACTCCATGGAGACACTGCTAGGCTGCTGCAAAGGTACCAAGTCATCTGGTCAAAAGACACATACATTCTATTGACAGACTCAAATCCAAAACCTAAAAACAAGATCAAAGAAGAGGACTAAAGAGTGTGAATAAAAGCTTCAAAGACAACTGAAAAGTAAAATTAGTCCATTTAACATGAATTTAGCTAGTGGAAATGCATAGAACAGGGTCCTGCAAAATACATGTCAAACTGCGAAAACTAACGAGAGGGAAGGGGGAGGGGAGACAGCAGAGGAAGAACGGGAGGGTGCCTTACAAAGTGTTCATGTCAAAACATAACAAAGCTCATTTTTAAAAGTGAAATGGCTATGCTAATAATAGTTTATTATTGGCACAATCTTTCAAATCTCAAGTTTCATAAGGAAGGTTAGGCAAGCAAAGTATTCTCAGAGTCTAGGGTACTACAACACTGAGATGGACAATTAACAGAGATTAGAACTCTTATGATATTTTAAGAAACTAGTTTAATTTGGGTTTCACCTGCACCAAGATGAGACACAGGAAAAAAGTGACTTCTGCATGGTCATCCATCTCATCGTACTTCTGCTAGTTTCATCACTAGACGTGTGAGCCCAACCCTACCCCCTCAACCCAATTGTCCCCGATTCCCTCAGGACAGGCGGTATGCTGTTCGCCCATATTTTTGCCTCCCCCACAATAAACTAAGTCTACGCTTTAAACACACCGAGTGGCTTATACCCAAAAGTTTCACTTAGGTCTTCGTCTTCCCCTTCCCCTCCTGGAACATCACTGGACTCTGCATAGAGGAGAGCGTTCATGTAGTGCTTTGCAGCCTCTGCTCTGAAAAGCGGGCACGTGCCCCAGAATGGCCACCGCCGGCCAGCCCGAGCCTTTCCGTGTGTGCCAGCCCAAGAAGGCTGGGAACACATTTAAACCTCACGAGCTCCCTTGTTCTCTTCCACTTTGGTTGCAGGGGTAACTGACTACAAAACGCTGAAAAAAACCTTTAACATACCAAAGTAATCGTCTGACAGAATGTCTTCAAATTCATATTCAAAACTTCCAACACAGAAGCCGTACAAAACTTGCTCTTTATCTACCAACCACATTCAACGAAGGTATAAAATACAATTACTTTATTGACTTCTTACAATCAATACTGCCAACCAGCATTACTTCCACTCATGCATCATTAAAAACAAAAGGATATTTCCTTGGTATTTTCAAATGATGCATTATACAATAAACAAAAAAAGTTAGAACTTAAAATGCACCCTGATTAATTATGTAAACTGGTAATTTTTTTAAAAAGCATAACTAATAATTTGGTTCCTTTCTTCATAAAATGGAAATTTAAGTATTTCTCCTGATAGTCTTGAGGTTATCATTAATGTTACGAGTAGTGCAAAGTGTGGCACACAGTTTCTTCTAGAAAGGTGTGTCTTACACACCTTATTAAACAAAGGAAATGTGCATAACAAGATGCATACAGTCAATGCATGAATAGAAAGCATGTTTCAAATACAAGGTAGCCCCTCAGGCAACCATTATTATTTAGGTTTTGCATTATCATTTATGGCATTATAGATTAATTACACATAACATACTTTTATACATTTTAACCCTGAAGAAAAATAATTGTTGCTTGAAAAAAATTATTCCAGGTAGCCATTTGGTTTGTATCGGGAGGAAGTGAACCTCCAAGAGTTTAGTATCTGCCAAGTCTGGAATCATTAGCTCGAGTCAGTAAATCCGATGCGCGATATACTTCACAGTGACTGTTTCCGAGTCTTGTCAATGCCTCTTCTCCGCAGGATGCTGGAATCAGCATCTCCAGGACACCCTTGCATGTGGTTTTCCCTTTTTTTTTTTTTTTGCTGGATTAACTGTATTACCGTATTATTTCCTCTTTTTCACCTCTTCTATGGCCTTCCATTTTAATTATTCATAAGTCCTTTCAGAATATCTTCAGAGAGTTCCATGAGGGGAAGTTCTGGAGATGGAAAATCCAAGGGAGGAAGATTGGGTATTGGAATATCCTTGGCTTTCCCAGTATTTGACGCAAACCTCTGCCAGGTTGAAGAGGCTGTAGCAGTTTCTGCATGTGGTGGCAAGCTCCATAACTCTGACTTTTCTACAAAATCAGCATCTACATCAAGCTCCTTTTCTATCGGGCCTTTTAGAAGTCTGGCCTTTTCAGCATTTAGCTGTTTGTTTTCTCTCCTTAATCTTTCATTCTCAGCCACAAGGAATTCCACATGCCTCTTCAAATCTGCAATTTTGGTTGCCTGCTCCTCTATAATTGTTTTATCATCTTTTGGGGCTTTGCTTCCAATGCACAGCTCTGTTGGCTCGCTCTTCTGCTGAAGTAAAAACAGTAGTGTGTCTGGATCCCTGTCAAAGACCCCCTGAACTTCAGGCAAGTGTTTCTCTGTGGAAGGGCTATAACTCTGAGCGGGTAGGGGGCTCTGGCTGTCTGCATCCTCAGCAGAGGGCCTGTGGGATGCCTGTAGCTGGGCAGCGGCATCCTTGTCTGTGCTCTGCTGGGCTTTCAATCTCTCCTCCCGCTTTGCCCTCTTCCATCTCTCCTGGATGAGGAGAAGCTGTTTCATGTGACTATCCCTTTGCAGTTCCAGTGATAAATGAGCCTATTACACGGAAGGAAAGGTACAATTTAACATTTTAAGTCGCTTCAGTAATGTGTGGTAAATACTATTTCAGTATCTTCTTTTCTGAATAACCCAATAGCACTTAAAATTTTTTATTTATACTGTTTGCAATTCAACAGAACCTCAAACACTTTTCAAAGTAACTAAAGCTTTCTAGGTAAGTTAACATTTTCATTCATAAACAAAATACCATTCAAGAAGTCAGAAGTCCTATTCCAGGTTCCAATCGACATGGTGAATCAGACCGTTTTTGAATGTGCCTTTCCCATCTGCAATGCTATTTGTACTCAGCTTAAAATCAGAAAACTTTCCTATTTAGACCTTAATTCTACAACTAGCTGAAGTCTCGATGCAGGTCTACATTACATGGCTAACACAAGCAGTTCTGGACAGTCAAAGGGAAGTGCACAGAATGGAACACAACTTTTAAGTTCTCTTCGTTCAGTCTGAGGAACTGGTATGTTTTCCCTGCCACTGATATCCCCTCAGATCTCCTTAATTCAATTAAACAAACATTTACCAAGTAACTCCTGTGGACCTGCCACTTTTATAATCAGGAAATCACCTTTGGATAAAGATGTAGCTTTGTGTAAAGGTATTTTAAAAACCTAGGCAGGCCCTCCCCAGACACAGAAGACAATTTAAAGCCATTGGTGAAACAAATTTAAAAGTACCAGAACTGCTTAGGAATTCAGGAAAAGACAGGTCTGGATTTAAATTATCTTTGACAAGCAAAGGTAAGGCCAACTGGTTTCCCCTGGGCCAGGCCTGCTTACTTACTGTGAGCTCATGGTCAAATGAGCTAATGATCAGGAAAGGCACTAACAGGTCTCTAAAGGACACGCCTGGCAATCTAAGGTCTGTGAGAAACCCCTAGAAAAAAGGACAGCAGTTTCTGCATGCCATCAACAGCAGTTCACTTCGTTTTATTTTTCATTTTATACTGGAGTATAGTTGATTGACAAAGTTGTGTTAGTCTCAGGTGGACAGCAAAGTGATTCAGTTATACATGAATCTATCCTTTTTCAGGTTCTTTTCCCATTTAGATTATTACAGAGTACTGAGTAGAGTTCCCTGTGCTATACAGTAGGTTTTTGTTGATTATCTATTTTATATATGTAAAATATGTATATGTTAATCCCAACAGTTCATTTAGTTTTAATTTCCTTTCTGAAGTACTCATCTCTTCCCCATTTTATGTATTTCTGACTGCAGTGTTTTGGGAGGAGCACAATGCTTTATTTTATACACAATTCAAGTCTCCACAGAAAATCCTTCTAACCCTTGTTGAAAATATTGAAGTGTCTTACCTGCTCAGACTGTGTCAGCTTCATAGCTTCAGAAAGATACGCTGGTTAAAAAAAAAAAAGAGAGACACATTATGTGTCGTCATTTTGTTATTAAAAGGTCAAACAAAGAGTTTTAATACTCCTCATATGACAAAGAGAACTGGTCTTAGAAGCAATTCTGCTACATAGTTACCCTATTCCCGAAAAGGATTTAAAAAAAAAAAGGATTCTTAACTTCTCCATAAAAAATATCAGTGGTAATCAAATGTACATATTCCATACTTCACCTTGGAGGGGCTGGTTCTTTTAAATCAATGTAGATTTCACAGTTAAGGAAGTAAAGATGGCATAATCAGAAAAACAGAATTAGGTAGGCTTAAAATTAAACAAGAACCTATCAAATTCCTATTACTCAAATTATGCTCACAAAAACATCAAGATATTGACTATCAATGACTTTTTACCCACATGAATACCTAAACTATCATTTTGGGCTCCTATAGAACTACTTTTATTGAATTGTGTCTGAGCTATACTATCAGCCTACTGTGAATCTGGTAGTTAAAAGCCCAAAGAACTCACTGACATATTTATAATAAGTAGCTGCAGGCAGTATTAGGACATTTATGAAAATGTCACTGTAAAAATCCATAACTTTCCTCTCTAAGCTGACTGCTAGAACGCTGAAGGCCATGTTCCCCTTCAAGAACTCATGATGCATTTTGTGAACTACCAGTCCTCCCCCATTTTATCTTTCTATGGATTTTATATTTTGTTGTATTCCTCTGTAAGCCCTTTTATATCTTGCTGGAACAAGACAGGGTATAAAAAGTATTATTAATAATAGGTCGTGTCCAATTAATCCCCATTTTTTTATCTCTTGCTCACTATAAACTTTTTGGCATCTCTCATACATTAACTTCCTTCTTGCCTTTTCTCCAATACTATAGGCACTGCTTTCTGTCTAATCTTAATCCAAATATTTTAATGATTTCCTGAGTTCATCACTTAGAACTGTTGTCTGCCAGGTTCTATCACAGTCTTCAAGACAGACTAATTGGATGCTCCCTCCACATCAGAAAACAGAGTTGGTTATATGGCCCGTGCTCCAGCCATACCTACATTTTCCCCTCAACTTTTTGTCTTATTAAGTCTGTATAACTGCATACAGACGACTTCTTTTCCTTTTGTTCATGTGTAAGTCTGCTGAGACATTCTATCTCTTACTGTGATTGTGTGGATTTCCCTAGACATCCCTCCCATTATTCTCTGTGTACATTTGCCTCCCTGTCTGAAATACAGTTTGCTTTAAATCCAGTTTCTTAACACATAGAACAGTTTCACAAAACCAAGCTTAACCCAAATGCAGTGCCTCCCTTTGTAGAACCTTGAAACTATAACACGACAGAAGAAGATACCCAAGGACACTGAGTTCCCAAAGCTCAGAGAATTCAAAAAGAGTCACACTGTCATTTAAATTATTTCCCAATCTTAAAATCTGGGTCTTAAAAGTTATTTTAAAAGAAAAAAAAATTTTTTAATCTGACTGCATGGTAATGAGTTTACCCCAGAGCCACAAAAGGAACAAATGCCCAAGACAGAAATGTAGGCAGAGAATACTTATCTCAGAAATATTTACCAATGTGGTTAAACTGCTTTCTTCAATTATGATACAAGGCTAATATTTGAAGTAAATACTAAGTAAATGATGAAGAAAAGGAATTAAGAAAATCTTAAGAATCTATCACTTCTTAAAATAATAACATTTACTATCAAATACATATAAACAATGTACTCTGAGGTCTGCTCATCTTCTGAAAAGTTCATTTTGAGTTCTAAGCATTGTTAATGCCTATGATTAACTTCCCATTTAAGCTTTTGCTCTTTTTCGAAATCCACTTAGAAACTGGATTGCATTAAGACTGGTAAGGGAGGACTTCCCTGGTGGCGCAGTGGTTAAGAATCTGCCTGCCAATGCAGGGGACACGGGTTCAAGTCCTGGTCCAGGAGGATCCCACATGCCACAGAGCAGCTAAGCCCGTGCGCCACAGCTACTGAGCCTGAGCGCCACAACTACTGAAGCCCACGTGCCTAGAGCCCATGCTCCGCAACAAGAGAAGCCACCACGATGAGAAGCCCACGCACTGCAACAGAGTAGCCTCCATTCGCTGCAACTAGAGAAAGCGCAACAAAGAGTAGCCCCCATTCGCTGCAACTAGAGAAAGCCCGTGTGCAGCAACAAAGACCCAACGCAGCCAAAAATAAAATAAATTTATTTTAAAAAAAAAGACTGATAAGGGAGAGTTATAGAAAACCAGTTAGAGCTGCTAATCAAGGGTTTAAAGCAATAGGGTTTAAAGCAATAATGCTGAATTCTTGGTAGTTTATGGCTTCTTAACTTTTTTTCAATATAGAGCGGTAAAAATGCGTACACCTCCTCCTCCCCACCTCCTGCCAGATGTAGACAGCTTTCTCCTTCTGGGTTGGGTATCTCAGTTTATCAAGTAACCTCTTTATTTCTATATATTTACAAAACACTATCAGAACACTACAAAGTGTAGCGGATATGAGTCCTTAGCTGTGTAGTCTCGGGTAAACTGTCTCAGAATCTCCTCTGATCTTGAACAGAGGCCCCTTCTTTTGCCCTTAAATTCTCTCATTTCAGGCTTTCATCCCACCAGTCTTTCTCAGATGATGACCTTTCCCTGTTTTGTCTCTAAAATGATTTCCAAATACTAAGTTCCTTCCTCTCAGGATACATTTACATCCATACCTCCCAAAACACCTCTGTTCGAGCCCTAGACATAAGTCAATTTAGAAAACACTGAGCTCATTCTAACCACATTAATTTTCAAACTAGCACTACATTCACAACTCTACTCTGAAACACAACACAAGGCTATTTTTAACCAAGTCTAAACTCCAAATCAAATCCGCTGGGTGGGATTAACTAATCACACTTAAAGTTGTATCTCCATAATTAGAGCTAATGGGATCCAACAGACTGCCTTTATCTTTTCTTTAGATACAGAGAAAGGGAGAGAAGAATTTAAAAGCCCAACATTAATTTTAAGTCTTCAAATAAAGACAGGGATGCAGGCTAGGAATGAAAGAAACTTCTCTCTCTTTTATGTATTCAGAATATCCTACCAATCCAGAGACACTGCTTTGGGAAAGCAAATGTTCTCCTTACTTGCTGCAAGTAATAAATCCTTCCTTCTCGGCGAGGGGCGGGGGCAGAATATCCTACCAATCAACACACAACCTAATGCTGATCAGTCTGTTATTTATGTGTAACCATGACCACTCTGGATTATTTAACTAAATGTAGCATTTCACTGCAGCATTCATGGTTTTTTTTTTTAAATAGTATAGTACACTTTTTTTTTATAGTGACTACAAATTTAACAATTTGATTCATAACAAAATATGGCTTATGGAAGATTTAAAGAGCACTAGCTGCCAAGTTTAATGTTGTCTAAAGCTCCCATAAAATTCACCATAAAAATCCACAAAGATTTATGGGATGTATACAATGCATTCAGCCCTACAGCTGAAGGGGTACACTTCAGTAGCAAAACTAACTCTTCAAAAATAAGACGTGAAATTTTCTCTGAAAATTACTGACTTGTAGGCAAAAATCACTGACATAGAAGGACTTATCAGGAGGGGCAGCCTCTGCCAGGAAAAAGCAGGACTTGGATCATGGTACTGGCCTAGAGGGGAGGAAAGCGCCTTCCTCCAGCGGAAAGAGTACGGGGCTCGCTCTAAGACAGGCAGCCACTCCACCGTAGGATGAAGCACCCCCGCCCCGAAGCTTTTAGGCTACTCAGCTAACAGAAACCAGTCTGTACTAACAGACCCTGAAGATCTATTTCTGAGTTCAACATATGCTAGCTTGTATGACTGAGATAAAATTAGGTGTTCTAAACTTCATACCTAAAAGAAGGTCATGAGCAGCATGGTACTATAGGTACTATAGGCATGAATGTATAGACGAAACATTCAGAAGGGAAGCTAAAGAAAGGCCACAGGAAAGAGTTTCAATGGATTTTGTATTATCAGCATCTTAGAAAACAGAAACTCAGTGAAAATTAATGGCTGGAATTAAATTAGTTATTACTTTCAAAACCCAAAAAAGCTAAATATTTGAAATCCAGACTCCTTCTCTATAACAACTAAGATGAATTGACAGACACTTCTTGGAATCACTTCTGTCTTTGGGGATCCTCAGGCTCAGGAAGCTGTGTCCAGGAATCATTTATGAATACGGCATATGCAATCTTCTTGATTTAGAAAGACTGGGTTAGGAGGAGCTGGAAAATCTAACACACTCACTTGAAAAATAATCCAAGCTGTGTTCCAGTGGGTCAGTAGTATCAAGCTGGTACATGCAGGGCAACAACACATCATTACTCTTGTGACTTTCATTCTAAATAACGTGTTGAGAGATACTGGAAAAAAGAAACTGCCCTGAAGTTTTAGACTCAGTATTTCTTAAAAACAATACTCACCTGCAGCCTTTTTGTGACAAGAAATAGCCTCTTCGTATTTCCCTGCAGCTACTAAACGATCTGCTCGTCTGCTCTGTTGATGAGCCTAGAAGACAAACATTCCTGAGTTCCTCTTACTTAAAAAAAAAAAAAAAAAAAAAAAAAAAACTTTTAAGAAGATATAATGCTGTTTGTTGCCACACATCAAACCATTACGGCTGTATCTAAAACTGGGGAAACCTAGTGGGTAGTATCTGAAAGGACTGGCAACTTCTCTCAACTCCACTAATAAACAATCGAGGTTAACACTAGGCACCAACTCCTTCAGGGAACGTTCTTCAGAGATAAGCCAAGGGCCATCATCAAATTGTTACTCAAAATGTATATTTTCTTGGTTTTTAACTCATTCTTCCTTTTCAACATTAAAGTTGCTATTTATGTTTTCAAGATAAAAAGTCTGTACATTATACAGTTGAGGAATTAATGATACCAATATTTAATGTTATGGTGGAGATCTTTTCAGGTACAGCTCACCAAAACAACAAACTCAAAGTACTGAAAGCAAATGGATTAAATAAATAGTCACTGGTCTCCTTACATTTGTGTTACATTTCAGAACTATTACAATTTTGTGAATGTGTTTCATCTCTTACATAAGGAGGTCCATAGACTCATAGTGGTCACATATCTTACATAAGGTTATACAGTTAGCAGGCAAGGAGAAAGCAATGGTCAGCTGAAGTCTTCTAACTAGTGTAATGTTTTCCTCACTAACAAACTCACAGATAATTTAGCAAAGCTGCTTAAAGTGAAAAAGCACTATACACCTATGTTCACAGCAGCATTATTCAGAATAATCAAAAGGTGGAAGCAACCTAAGCATTCATCAACAGATGAATGAACAAAATGTGGTGCATACACACAATGTAAAATTACTCAGCCTGAAGAGGGAGGAAACTGACACATGCTACAGCATGAACTTTGAGGACTTTAAACTAATAATGAAATATATAATAAGCCACTTGCAAAAAGACAAATACTATATGATCCCACTTAATGAGGTATCTAAAGTAGTCAAACTCACAGAAACTGAAAGTAGAAAGGATAGTTGCCAGAGACTCGGGGGAGAGAAAAGTGGGGAGTTGCTGATTCAATGGGTGTAGAGTTTCAGATTTACAAGATGAAAAAGTTCTGGAGATCTGCTGCATAATAATGTGAATATTCTTAACACTACTGAACTGTACACTTAAAAATTACAGACGGCAAATTTGGTTGTTCCCTGCTGGTCTAGTGGTTGGGATTTGGAGCTTTCACTGCCATGGCCCAGGTTCAATCCCTGGTCGGGGAACTGAACTTCCTGCAAGCCACATGATGTGACCCAAAATTATTTTTAATTAAAAATTTAAAGACAGAAAATTTTATGTGTACTTTACCTCAGTTTCTTTTTAAAAAGCAAAAATCAAATCTGTGTGTCAGGTGTGAAATGATTTGTGTTGAATGCTTTTCAAAAAATGTGCCACTGATGCCTCATAAAAATACTTCAGAAAATCACTTTTGTAACTGAGATTAGAAATATTTGCAAGTTTACAAATTATGCTCAGTGTAAAACAGAGGTGAAGACAAAAGTAGGGAACAGTACACTTCTAGCAATGCATGCTGTTTACATTTTCCCCGTTTCTATTTTTGTAAGGAAGAGGCAAGCGACACTCTTAAAAGAAAGATTATTCCTTTCAATTGTTTCAGAGGCTTTTTATTCTTCAAATAGTAATTAAACAAACTTTTTCTCTAAGTCTCAATTTATTCCTAAAAATAATAATGGATAACCAGAAATGACTAAGGGCTTAAAATATAATTTTAACCATGGAGTCCTGGATTTGAACAAAAAACATGTTCTTAACACAGGAGTATTATATAGTATCCAGAAATGATACAGATCTTTTGGGGAGAGAATGTACATAATCAAGAAAGGTAAGTTATGATCAACATGATTCCTCTAAGGAATGTATTCTGAGCATATAGCTAAAGCAAGTGACAATCAACAAGGTTCTAGGCACAGGGAAAAAAAAATAATGAAAGAATCTGCATATGCCTTTACCTTTCTAAGCTTTGAAAGAAGCCCTATTTAAGAGACAACCTTCTCTGAAATCCCAAAGTACTTCCTAACTAGGATGGCACAGTGCAGACATAGCCCTACCAAGAACCTGGGGCACTGGGCTCAAGTTCTGTAATCCCACTAAACCAGCCAAGTTATCTCATCCTTCAGGGCCTGTTCCCTCACCTGTAAAATGATGGAGTTAGATCTGTGCTTCTCAAGTTTTAATGGAATCCAAATCACTGGGTAATCTGGTTAAAATGCACACTGATTCAGAAGGGCTTGAGATTCTACCCAGGTGAAGCTGAAGCTACTGGCTCTTGGACACACTTTGAGAAGCCGGGATGAGATGCTCTCTGAGGTTACCTTATTCTAACACTGCCTCTAGTCTCTCTGTCCAATGACATTAATCATTTTCTACCTTGTACTATATTTACGAAGCTCCCTAGTTAAACTTCAAGTTCCACAATAGTAGAATAAATTTTTTTCTTTTTCATATTCTTTTCCATTAGTTTATTACAGGATATTGAATATAGTTCCCTGTGCTATACAGTAGGTCCTTGTTGGTTATCTATTCTATGTATACTAGTGTGTGTCTGCTAATCCCAACCTTCCCCACCCTCTTTCCCCTTTGGTAACCATAAATTTGTTTTCTATGTCCATGAGTCTGTTTCTGTTTTGTTAATAGGTTCATCATTTGTATCATATTTTAGATTCCACATGTAAGTGATATCATATGGTATTTGTCTTCCTCTGACTTACTTAAGTATGATAATCTTGAGGTACATCCACGTTGCTGCAAATGGCATTATTTCACTTTTTTATGGCTGAGTAATATTCCATGTGTATATATAATACCACATCCTTATCCATTCATCTGTTGATGGACATGTAAGTTGTTTCCATGTCTCAGCTATTGTGAATAGTGCTGCTATGAACACAGGGGTGCATATATCTTTTTGAATTGGAGTTTTGCCCAGATATATGCCCAGAAGTGGGATTGCTGGATCATATGTTAACTCTATTTTTAGTTCAAGAAACCTCCATACTGTTTTCCATAGTAGCTGCACCAACTTACATTCCTACCAACAGTGCAGAAGGATTCCCTTTTCTCTACATCCTCTCCAGCATTTGTTATTTGTATACTTTTTAACGATGGCCATTCTGACTGGTGTTAGGTGGTACCTCATTATGGTTTTGATTTGCATTTTTCTAATAATTAGTGATGTTGAGCATCTTTTCATGTGCCTATTGGCCGTCTATATGTCTTCTTTGGAGAACTGTCTATTTGGGTCTTCTGCCCATTTTTTGATTGGGTTGTTTAGTTTTTTGTTATTGAGTTGCATCAGCTGTTTAATTATTTTGGAAATTAAGCCCTTCTAAGTCGCATAGTTTGTAAGTATTTTCTCTCATTCTGTAGGCTGTCTTTTCATCTTGTTTATGACTTCCTTTGCTACGCAAAAGCTTCTGTGTGATTAGGTCCCATTTGTCTATTTTTGCTTTTATTTCTATTGCCTTGAGAGACTGCCCTAGGAAAACACTGCCACTTCAGCGAATGTTTTGCCTATGTTCTCTTCTAGGAGTTTTGTGGTGTCACGTCTTATGTTTAAGTCTTAAAGCTATTTTGAGTTTATTTTTGTCTGTGGTGTGAGAATAAACTTTTTCTTGAACACCAAAGAAACAAAAAGTTCTCAAGTGGTAGGAACAGGACCTCATGGCTCTTCCAACTCCCCAAAAACTTCCCCATGTAAAATCCAATCTCTGATCACGCTGCCAACTCAGTAGTTACATTTCATTTTAAAACACACACCTACTTTAGGTTATCTGGCACCACAGCAATCAAATTCCCTATTAAAAAATACAGGTCCTACACCAAGTTGTTAGACACCCAGCACATGCCAACTGCCTAGGTTCAAATCTCAGCTTGAGCACTTATTAGACACCTGAACTTGGCTTTCTTAACTTCCTGCCCAAGTTTTCTCATCTTTAAAATGAGAATGTTGTGAAAATTAAACGAGTTAAAAGACAGTAAAAGCAGCAGAGGTTATCTACCACCATAAAGCTTACAATGTGATTGGGGAGATTAGACTAAACTGCATTCTTTTCCAACTAAAGATACTGTATGAAGCTTATTTTTGTAGTAATTCTTATTTTTAAAACAATCTTTAAAGGTCTCTAATATTAAAATTGATCTCTCTTTAAATACTGTTCTTGGCAGAATCACAGCATTAAAAGTATTAAATCCATATGCTTCTTTGGTGATTCAAAATAAAACAGGAAAAAGAAGCAACTGAAACGGGAACGTTCATTAGGGATTCTAAAAGTTTGGGCACTGATATTTTATAATTCTGAAAACATGTTTCTCTTCTGCCAATTACTTCAAGATGCACTAAAATTTTATGGGGAAGGTTTTATCTCAATACTTCGTTCAAAAATGATAAAAGACAACAAATGCTGGAGAGGGTGTGGAGAAAAGGGAACCCTCTTGCACTGTTGGTGGGAATGTAAATTGATACAGCCACTATGGAGAACAGTACAGACGTTCCTTAAAAAACTAAAAATAGAATTACCGTATGACCCAGCAATCCCACCACTGGGCATATACCCAGAGAAAACAGTAATTCAAAAAGACACATGCACCCCAATGTTCACTGCAGCACTGTTTACTATTTACCCAGGTCATGGAAGCAACCTAAATACCCATCGACAGAAGAATGGATAAAGAAGATGTGGGATAAAGAAGATGTGGTACATACATACAGTGGAATATTAGCCATAAAAAGGAACAAAATTGGGTCATTTGTAGAGACGTGGATGGACCTAGAGACTGCCATACAGAGCGAAGTCAGAAAGAGAAAAACAAATATCGTATATTAACGCATATATGTGGAATCTAGAAAAATGGTACAGATGAATTGGTTTGCAAGGCATAAATAGAGACACAGATGTAGCGAACAAACGTATGGATGCCAAGGGGGCAAAGTGGGGGTGGGGGATGAATTGGGAGATTGGGAGTGACATATATACACTAATATGTATAAAATACATAACTAATAAGAACCTGCTGTATAGCACAGGGATCTCCACTTCGCTGTACAGTAGAAACTAACACAACACTGTAAAACAACTATACCTCAACAACAACAACAAAAAGATAAAAGACAATATAGGTCTTTATGAGTGATATCACTAACAATTCAAATAATGTTTAAGCCAAGAATATATCTATTTTGGGTACTAACCCAAACAAATAAAGTAAATTTTATTTATTTTCTTCTTAAAGTTTATCAGGAAACTTAGGACAGAAAAGGTAACTTAACACTCTTCATGAATTTTAACTCCAGGAGCACCTAAATATATAAGACAAATATTAAGAGACCTAAAGGAAGAAACAGACAGCAATGTAATTACAGGAGCCTTTAAAACCCCATTTACATCAATAGATAGATCATCCAGACCAAAACAACAGTAGGGAAACACAGGCCCTAAATGACATATTAGACAAGATGGAACAAATATATACAGAACATTCCATCCAAAAGCAACAGAATACACATTCTTCAAGTGCTCATGGAACATTCTCCAGGACAGATCGTATGTCAGACCACAAAACAAATCTTAACAACGTGGCCCAGGTTCAATCCCTGGTTGGGGAACTAACCAACTGCAAAAACAAAAAACACACAGAAACCAAAAATGAAAAGATGTTCCAACTGGTAACACAGAAATACAAAGGATAATAAGAAACTATTATGAACAATTATATGCCAACAAATTGGGCAACCTAGAAGAAATAGATAAATTCCTAGAAACACAAAACTGTCTAAGACCAAATTATGAAAAAACAGAAAATCTGAACAAACCAATCACAGACATATCTCGGAGATACTGCAAGCTCAGTTCCAGGCCACGGCAATAAAGTGAATACTGGAATAAAATGAGTCACACAAATTTTTTGGTTTCCCAATACATGTAAAAGTTATGTTGGGACTTCCCTCGTAGTCCAGTGGTTAAGACCCCGAGCTCCCAATGCAGGGGGCCCATGTTCGATCCCTGGTCAGGGAACTAGATCCCACATGCTGCAACTAAGAGCCCGCATACTGCAGCTAAAAAAGGTCCCACAAGCCTCAACTAAAAGATCCCACACACAGAAACAAAGATCCCACGTGCCACAACTAAGACCCAGCACAGCCAAATAAATAAATATTTTTAAGATAAATAAATAAAAGTTATGTTTACACTACACTGTTGTCTATTAAGTGTGCAATAACATTATGTCCAAAAAAAAACAATGTAGGGCCTCCCTGGTGGCGCAGTGGTTGAGAGTCCGCCTGCCAATGCAGGGGACACGGGTTCGTGCCCCGGTCCAGGAAGATCCCACATGCCACGGAGCGGCTGGGCCCGTGAGCCATGGCTGCTGAGCCTGCGCGTCCAGAGCCTGTGCTCTGCAACGGGAGAGGCCACAGCAGTGAGAGGCCCACGTACCGCAAAAAAAAAAAAAAAAAAAAAAAATCAATGTACATTCCTTAATTTGAAAATAATGCAGTTGGAACAATGGTGCCAATAAGACACAGGGTAGTCATAAACCTTCAATTTGTTAAAAAAAAAATGCAACATCTGCAAAGTGCAATAAAGCAAAGCACAATAAAATGAGGTACACCTGTACGGGTATGGAGACTGAATTAGTAATCACAAACTTCACAACAAACAAAAATCCAGGACCAGACGGCTTCACTGGTGAATCCTACCAAAAATTCAAAGAATACCAATCCTCCTCAAAGTCTTCCAAAAAACAGAAGAATAGGGAACACTTCCAAACTTATTTTACAAGGCCAGCATTACCCTGATACCAAAACAGACAAGGACACCAAATGGAAAAAAACAAAGCTAGAGGCCGATATCCCTGACGAACACAGATACAAAAATCCTCAGCAAAATACTCGCAAATCAAGTGGGATTTATTCCAGGGATACAAAGATGGTTCAACAAATCAAACTTATCCAAAAACCAATGTGATGCCACATTAACAAAATGAGGAATAAAAATCACATGAGCAAGGGGAGCAAACAAGATGGCGGAGTAGAAGGACGTGCTCTCATTCCCTCTTGCGAGAACACCAGAATCACAACTACCTGCTGGACAATCATTGACAGGAAGACACTGGAACTCACCAAAAAAGATACCCCACATCCAAAGACAAAGGAGAAGCCACAGTGAGACGGTAGGAGGGGCGCAATCACAGTAAAATCAAATCCCATAACTGGTGCGTGGGTGACTCACAGACTGGCGAACACTTATACCACAGAAGTCCACCCACTGGAGTGAAGGTTCTGAGCCCCACATCAGGCTTCCCAACCCGGGGGTCTGGCAACAGGAGGAGGAATTCCTAGAGAATCAGACTTTGACGCCTAGTAGGAATTGATTGCAGGACTTCAACAGGACTGGGGAAACAGAGACTCCACTCTTGGAGGGCACACACAAAGTAGTGTGTGCATCGGGACCCAGGGGAAGCAGCAGTGACCCCCGGGGAGACTGAACCAGACCTACCTGCTAGTGTTGGAGGGTCTCCTGCAGAGGTGGGGGGTGGCTGTGGCTCATTGTGGGAACAAGGACACTGGCAGCAGAAGTTCTGCGAAGTACTCCTTGGCGGGAGCCCTCCCAGAGTCTGTCATCAGCCCCACCAAAGAGCCCAGGTAGGCTCCAGTACCGGGTTGTCAGGCCATACAACCAACAGGGAGGGAACCCAGCCCTACCCATCAACAGTCAAGTGGATTAAAGTTTTACTGAGCTCTGCCCACAAGAGCAACAGTCAGCTCTACCCACCACCAGTCCTCCCATCAAGCCTCTTAGATAGCCTCATCCACCAGAGGGCAGACAGCAGAAGAAAGAAGTACAATCCTGCAGCCTGTGGAACAAAAACCACATTCACAGAAAGATAGACAAGGTGAAAAGACAGAGGGCTATGTACCAGATGAAGGAACAAGATAAAACCCCAGAAAAACAACTAAGTGAAGTGCAGATAGGCAACCTTCCAGAAAAAGAACTCAGAATAATGATAGTGAAGATAATCCAGGACCTCATAAAAAGAATGGAGGCAAAAATTTTAGAAGATGCAAGAAATGTTTAACAAAGACCTAGAAGAATTAAAGAACAAACAAAGATGAACAATACAATAACTGAAATGAAAACTACACTAAAAGGAATCAATAGCAGAATAACTGAGGCAAAAGAATGGATAAGTGACCTGCAAGACAGAATGGTGGAATTCACTGCTGCGGAACAGACTAAAGAAAAAACAAGGAAAAGAAATGAAGACAGCCTAAGAGACCTCTGGGACAACATTAAATGCAACATTCGCATTATAGGGGTCCCAGAAGGAGAAGAGATAGAGAAAGAACCAGAGAAAATATTTGAAGAGATTATAGTCAAAAACTTCCCTAACGTGGGAAAGGACACAGCCACCCAAGTCCAGGAAGTGCAGCGAGTCCCATACAGGATAAACCCAAGGAGAAACACGCCGAGACACACAGTAATCAAACTGGCAAAAATTAAAGGCAAAGAAAAACTATTGAAAGCAGCAAGGGAAAAACAACAAATAACATACAAGGGAACTCCCATAAGGTTCACAGCTGATTTCTCAACAGAAACTCTACAAGCCAGCAGGGAGTGGCATGATATATTTAAAGTGATGAAAGGGAAGAACCTACAACCAAAATTACTCTACTTGGCAAGGACCTCATTCATTCGATGGAGAAATCAAAAGCTTTACAGACAAGCAAAAGCTAAGAGGATTCAGCACCACCAAACCAGCTCTACAACAAATGCTACAGGAACTTCTCTAAGTGGGAAACACAAGAGAAGAAAAGGACCTACAAAAACAAACCCATAACAATTAAGAAAATGGTCATAGGAACACACATATCAATAATTACCTTAAACCTGAATGGATTAAATGCTCCAACCAAAAGACACAGGCTCACTGAACGGATACAAAAACAAGACCCATATATATGCTGTCTACAAGAGATCCACTTCAGACCTAGGGACACATACAGACCGAAAGTGAAGGGATGGAAAAAGATATTCCATGCAAATGGAAATCAAGAGAAGGCTGGAGTAGCAATACTAATATCAGATAAAATAGACTTTAAAATAAAGAATGTTACCAGAGACAAGGAAGGACACTACATAATGATCAAGGGATCAATCCAAGAAGATATGACAATTATAAACATATATGCACCCAACATAGGAGCACCTCAATACATAAGGCAACTGCTAACAGCTGCAAGAGAGGAAATCGACAGTAACACAATAATAGTGGGGGGCTTTTAACACCTCATTTACACCAATGGACAGATCATCCAAAATAAAAATAAATAAAGAAACAGAAGCTTTAATGACACAATAGACCAGATAGACCTAACTGATATTTATAGGACATTCCAACCAAAACCAGCAGATTACACTTTCTTCTCAAGTGCACACGAAACATGCTCCAGAATAGATCACATCTTGGGTCACAAATCAAGCCTCAGTAAATTTAAGAAAATTGAAATCATATCAGGCGTCTTTTCCGACCACAGCGCTATGAGATTAGAAATGAATTACAGGGAAAAAAACGTAAAAAACACAAACACAGGGAGGCTAAACAATACGTTACGAAATAACCAAGAGATCACTGAAGAAATCAAAGAGGAAATCAAAAAATATCTAGAGACAAATGACAATGAAAACACGACAAACCTATTGGATGCAGCAAAAGCAATTCTAACAGGGAAGTTTATAGCTATACAAGCCTACCTAAAGAAACAAGAAATATCTCAAGGAAACAATCTAACCTTACACCTAAAGGAACGAGAGAAAGAAGAACAAACAAAACCCAAAGTTAGCAGAAGGAAAGACATCATAAAGATCAGAGCAGAAATAAATGAAATAGAAACAAAGAAAACAATAGCAAAGACCAATAAAACTAAAAGCTGGTTCTTTGAGAAGACAAAACGGATAAACCATTAGTCAGACTCATCAAGAAAAAGAGGGAGAGGACTCAAATCAATAAAATTAGAAATGAAAAAGAAGTTACAACAGACACCGCAGAAATACAAAGCATCCTAAGAGACTACTACAAGCAACTGTATGCCATAAAACGGACAACCTAGAAGAAATGGACAAATTCTTAGAAAGGTATAACCTTCCAAGACTGAACCAGGAAAAAGCACAAAATATGAACAGACCAATCTCAAGTAATGAAATTGAAACTGTGATTAAAAATCTTCCAACAGGGTTTCCCTGGTGGCGCAGTGGTTAAGAATCCACCTGCCAATGCAGGGGACACGGGTTCAAGCCCTGGTCCGGGAAGATCCCACATGCCATGGAGCAACTAAGCCCGTGCACCACAACTACTGAGCCCGCATGCCACAACAACTGAAGCCCACGTGCTTAGAGTCCGTGCTCCGCAACGAGAGAAGCCACCGCAATGAGAAGCCTGCACACCGTAACCAAGAGTAGCCCCCGCTCGCCACAACTAGAGAAAGCCGTGCGGAGCAAAGAAGACCCAACACAGACAAAAACAAAATCAATTAAAAAATAAAAATCTTCCAACAAACAAAAGTCCAGGACCACATAGCTTCACAGGTGAATTATATCAAACATTTACAGAAGAGCTAACACCCATCCTTCTCAAATTCTTCCAAAAAACTGCAGAGGAAGGAACATTCCCAAACTCATTCTATGAGGCCACCATCACCCTGATACCAAAACGAGACAAAGATACTACAACAAAAGAAAATTACAGACCAATATCACTGATGAATATAGATGCAAAAATCCTCAACAAAATACTAGCAAACAGAATCCAACAGCACATTAAAAGGATCATACACCACGATCAAGTGGGATTTATCCCAGGGATGCAAGAATTCTTCAATATACGCAAATCAATGTGACAAACCATATTAACAAACTGAAGAAGAAAAACCATATGATCATCTCAATCAATGCAGAAAAAGCTTTTGACAAAATTCAACACCCATTTATGATAAAAACTCTCCAGAAAGGGGGCACAGAGGGAACCTACCTCAACATAATAAAGGCCATGTACAACAAACCCACAGCAAACATCATCTCAGTGGTGAAAAAATGGAAGCATTTCGTCTAAGATCAGGAACGAGACAAGGATGTCCACTCTCACCATTATTATTCAACATAGTTTTGGAAGTCCTAGCCATGGCAACCAGAGAAGAAAAAGAAACAAAAGGAATACAAATTGGAAAAGAAGTAAAACTGTGACTGTTTGCAGATGACATGATACTATACATAGAGAATCCTAATAATGCCACCAGAAAACTACTAGAGCTAGTCAATGAAATTGGTAAAGTTGCAGGATACAAAATTAATGCACAAAAATCTCTTGCATTCCTATACACTAATGATGAAAAATCTGAAAGAGAAATTAAGGAAACACTCCCATTTACCACTGCAAGAAAAAGAATAAAATACCTAGAAATAAACCTACCTAAGGAGACAAAAGACCTGTATGCAGAAAACTGTAAGACACTGATGAAAGAAATTAAAGATGATACCAGCAGATGAAGAAATATACCATGTTCCTGGATCGGAAGAATCAATATTGTGAAAATGACTATACTACCCAAAGCAATCTACAGATTCAATGCAATCCCTATCAAATTACCAATGGCATTTTTTACGGAACCAGAACAAAAAAATCTTCAAATTTGTATGGAGACACAAAAGACCCCGAATAGTCAAAACGATCTTGAGGGAAAAAAACAGAGCTGGAGGAATCAGACTCCCTGTCTTCAGACTACACTACAAAGCTACAGTAATCAAGACAATACGGTACTGGCACAAAAACAGAAACATAGATCAATGGAACAAGATAGAAAGCCCAGAGATAAACCCATGCACCTATGGTCAACTAATCTATGACAAAGGAGGCAAAGATATACAATGGAGAAAAGACAGTCTCTTCAATAAGTGGTGCTGGGAAAACTGGACAGCTACATGTAAAAAAATGAAATTAGAACACTCCCTGACACCATACACAAAAAGAAACTCAAAATGGTTTAGAGACCTAAATGTAAGACCGGACACTGTAAAACTCTTAGAGGAAAACATAGGAAGAACACTATCTGACATAGATCACAGCAAGATCTTTTTTGATCCACCTCCTAGAGTAATAGAAATAAAAACAAAAATAAACAAATGGGACCTAATGAAACTTGAAAGCTTTTGCACAGCAAAGGAAACCATAAACAAGACGAAAAAACAATCCTCAGAATGGGAGAAAATATTTGCAAACGAATCAACAAAGGATTAATCTCCAAAATATATAAACAGCTCATGCAGCTCAATATTAAAGAAACAAACAACCCAATCCAAAAATGGGCAGAAGACCTAAATAGACATTTCTCCAAAGAAAACATAGAGATGGCCAAGAAGCATATGAAAAGCTGCTCAACTTCACTAATCATTAGAGAAATGCAAATGAAAACTACAATGAGGTACCACCTTACACCAGTTAGAATGGGCATCATCAGAAAATCTACAAACAACAAATGCTGGAGAGGGTGTGGAGAGAAGGGAACCCTCTTGCACTGTTGGTGGCAATGTAAACTGATACAGCCACTATGGAGAACAGTATGGAGGTTCCTTAAAAAACTAAAAACAGAATTACTATATGATCCAGCAAACTGACTACTGGGCATATACCCAGAGAAAACCATAATTCAAAAAGACACATGCACCCCAATGTTCACTGCAGCACTCTTTACAAAAGTCAGGTCATGGGATCAACCTAAATGCCCATCGACAGACGAATGGATAAAGAGTTGTGGTACATATATACAATGGAATATTATTACTCAGCCATAAAAAGGAACGAAATTGAGTCATTTGTTGAGACGTGGATGGATCTAGAGACTGTCATACAGTGTGAAGTTAAGTCAGAAAGAGAAAAACAAATATCAAAAACAAGTATACTAACGCATATATGTGGAACCCAGAAAAATGGTACAGATGAACCAGTTTGCAGGGCAGAAGTTGAGACACAGATTTAGAGAACGTATGGACACCAAGGGGGAAAACCCCAGTGGGGTGGGGATGGTGGTGTGCTGAATTGGGCGATTGGGACTGACATGTATACACTGATGTGTATAAAATTGATGACTAATAAGAAACTGCAGTATAAAAAAACACAACTAATACAAAATTTTCTTTGGGTTATTTGTATGGAAATATGTTAAACGTTCAGACATTACATGAAATTTCTAAAAATCTTATATGTTCTGGTATAGTAAGTCATAAATCTAGTTATTACTTTAAAATGTATATCTCAGAAGTAACTAAATTTCCTTGTCAATTGCATCATTATGAACTTTCATCAAATCTTTACCTGTGGTCATTTTTAAATCTTCTGTCATTTACAGACAGTTCTGGGTGTACTCTGATGCTTTTGCAAAAATGTTCCTATAAAAGGGTTTCATCTTCAGGGAATTCATGGAAAAGACTCTGACAAGTACAGGTTTCTGGTAACTGACTCTACTGCTGAACTGAATGAATAATCATTTTCAGAACTCTAATGGAAAACTGATGAATTCATAAAAGTGCTAACAAAAGATCAAGATAAAAAAATTAATTACATGGGACTGAGTGAACTGATGAGGATGATTATAATTTTTGTGACTTTGTTTGAATGAAAAAAAAAATCCCACAAGGACTCAGAGGCAAAAATTATATAAATCAATTTTCACTGCAAAGTAAAGGAGCTGTTACAGTGCAGGATTACTGGACTGAATGTCAATATTATGACATAGTATGAGTGTGTTTCGTGTTTGGTAATTGCAATCACTGTTGCTTTTGTTGTGGTCATCCATTTACAATGCTTGGTGTCAGTTTATTTATCTCTTGTAAAAATAAAATACAGTGTGTGTGTGTGAAAAAAACATTTAATGATCTTAATCTAGGAAATAGATTGTTCATTTCTCACCATGGGAATCCTAAGATATGAGCAATTATCTTGAATAGTTAAGGTGGGGAAATTACTTCTGTAATGTTTGGCACTTCTGTAAAACATGCATGCACACACACACTCATTCACTCACACACTTTTGCAACATGATTTCTCCATTCCAGTGGATAACATAGTGTAAATTTTTCTGAACTTTATTTTGTCACTCAAAGGGTGATTCAGTTGTATCAGAACATTTGTAGACCATACCAATATTCTGTATTTTTCAACCAACAGATTACTAATCAGAAGATAAAGAAAATGGATTTACTTTAAATTCATAAGAGAGCAAGAAGTTCTAAAAGAATCATGCATAATTTTGGAAAGCTGATTCTCCTCCATCAACAAGAAACAGGAAATAATCAAACCAATATCTGTAGACACAGAAAATATACACATCAGAACCAAGGTACCAAGTTTGAAACATAGCTTATTCGTGAATTGCTTAGCTTAGGTTCATTTCTGGAAAGAGTTAACTCAACAACCAAGTTGTTAAAAATCACCAAGTACTTGAACATTGAGGAAATTTGGCTCAGTAAATATTAAATAATGTAAATTAAAAAAAAATCATATGAGCATTTCAACAGGAGAAAAAGTGTTTGACAAAATTCAACAACCACTCATGATGAAAACTCTCAACAAAATGGGTATAGAGGGAACACAACTCAACATTATAAAAACCATATATGACAGGCCCACGGCTAACATAATACTCAACAGTGAAAAGCTCAAAGCTTTTGTTCTAAGATCTGGAACAAGACAAGGATGCCCACTCTCGCTGCTTGTAGTTAGCATAGTATTGGAAGTGCTTCCTAGCCACAGCAATTAGGTGAGAAGAAATAAAAGGCATCCAAATAAAGAAGAAAGAAGTAAAACTGTTCACTATTTGCAGATAACAAGATATTATATACAGAAAGCCCTAAAGACTCCACCAAATAACTTAGAATAAATAAATCTAGTATAAAGCTGCAAGATACAAAATCAATATACAGCAATCTGTTGCATTTCTATACCCTAATAAATTTTCAGAGAGAAGTTAAGAAAACAATCCCATTTATAACTGCATCAAAAGGAATACTTAGGAGTAAATTTAACCAAGGAGGTTAAAGACCTGTACACAAACACTATTAAGTCATTGATGAAATGGATTCAAAGAAGTAATAGTTAAAATGTCCATACTAACTAAAGCAATAATACAGATTCAATGCAATCTCTATCAAAATTCCAATAGCACTTTTCACAGAAATGAACAATCCTAAAAGTTGCATAGAAACACAAGGTTCCCAAACAGCCAAAGCAACCTTCAGAAAGAACAAAGCTAGAGGCACCACGCTCTTTCTCTTCAAACTATCTTACAAAGCTATAGTAATCAAAACAGTATGATAGCATTAAAAGCTCAAAGATCAATGGAACAGAACATAGAGCCCAGAAATAAACCCATGCATAAATGTTTAATTAACAAATGCCAAACAAGCCAAGAATATACAACCGGCAAAGGACAGTCTCTTCAATAAATGATGTTGGGAAAACTGGATAGCCACATGCAAAAGAATGAAATTGGACTACTATCGTACACAACACACAAAAGTTAACTCAAAATGAATTAAGGAACATAAGACCTGAAACCATAAAACGCCTCAAAGAAAATATAGGCAGAAAGCTCTCTGATATAAGTCTTGGTGATAATTTTTTAATTGACACCAAAAGCAAAAGCAACAAAAGCAAAAATAAACAAGTGGAATTACATCAAACTGTAACGCTTATGCCAAGAAGAGGAAATCATCAACAAAATGAAAAGGCAACCTACCATATAGGAGAAAATATTTGCAAATCATATACCTGATAAGGGGTTAGTATCCAAAACAACAGAAAGAACTCACACAATAGCAAAAAAAAGCAAAAAACCTGATTAAACAACAGCCAGAGGATCTGAATAGACGTTTTTTGTGTTTTCATTTTCTTCAGAGATATACCCAGAAGTGGAACTGCAGGATAGTAGTTTTTTTTTTTTTTTGGCTGCACCGTGTGGCATGCAGAACTTCCCGGACCAGGGATTGAACCTGCGCCCCCTGCAGTGGAAGCAGAGTCTTAACCCCTGGACCACCAGGGAAGTCCTGATATTTCTATTTTTAATTTTTCAAGGGCCCTCTATACTGTTTTCCACAGTGCTTGCACCAATGTACATTCCCACCAACAGCGCACATGGGTTCCCTTTTCTCCACATTCTCGCCAACACTTGTTACTTGTTATTTCCTATCTTTTTGATAACAGCCATTCTAACAGCTGAGAGGTGATACCTCATTGTGGTTTTGATTTATTAGCATTTCCCTGATTAGTGATGTTGAGCATCTTTTCAAGTACCTGTTGGCCATTTGCATGCCTTCTTTGGAAAAATGTCTATTCAGATCCTCTGCCTGCTGTTTAATCAGATTTTTTGCTTTTTTTTTTTGCTATTTAGTTGTGTGAGTTCTTTCTGTTGTTTTGGATACTAGTCCCTTATCAGCTACATGCTTTGCAAATATTTTCTTCCATCTGGTAGGCTGCCTTTTCATTTTGTTGATGATTTCCTCTGTTGGGCATAAGCTTTTTAGTTTGATGTAGCCCCGAAGGATTATACTGTCTCAATATCCTTTGTTGCTTCAGTTCTTATTTTCTTTGTTTTTCTATCAGCAATTGTGGTAGCAGCTTCTGATATGGCTCCCAATGACCCCTGCCTCCTGGTATTCACAACCTTATGTAATCTCCCCTCCTCAAATGTGGGTTGGAACTAGTGACATGCATCTAAGAAACAGAATACCGCCAAGGTGATCGGGTGTCACTTCCGTGATGAGGTTACAAAAGATCGTCACTTCCACCTTGGTACATTCTCTCTCCCTTGCTTACTTTAATGAAGCCAAGAGTCATGCTGTCAGCTGCCCCAAGGAAAGACTCACATGGAAGGGAATGAGGTGGCCTGACAACAGCCAGCAAGGAACTGAAGTGCTCAATCCAAAACCGCTCAAGGAACGAAACCTTGCCATCACCCCTGTGAGTGAGCTTGGAAGCAGCTCCTGCCCCAGTAGAGCCTTCAAATGGAACCGCACCCCCAGCTGACCCTCAACTTGACTGTAGCTTTGTGAAAGACCCTGAAGCAAAGAACCCAGCTTAGTCATGCCTTTATTCCTAACACACAGAAACTGTGAGAAAACAAACGTGTGCTGTTTTAAGCTGCTAAATTTTGGAATAATTTACCTCAATAGGTAACTAATATTTTAATAGTATGCCATCTGTCTTTTATTGTAAGCTGCCTCAAACTTTACTTGGAAATAGATCTTTAAATACGGAAAGCCGTAAGTAACTGGCCAATCCTTACAGAGCTGTGATAACCTATCACTGAATATTGGCAGTATTAGCTTTTGTGATACCGCAATCTCATATTAAAGCACTTTCTGGCATTTAGGGTTTACAATAAACTGCCTTAATTGTGTTTTGAGAATTCTTTGGAAATTCTCATGGAAATTTGTACCTCTGATCCAGGCAGGATGGAGTAGCTGGCACTGGTTTACCCTCCAACTGTAAACAACTACAAAGCTGGGCGAAATATATAAAAACAACAGTTTACAGACACAGAACAAAAAGTAACAGAAGGCTACATTTTAAGAAAAGGGAAATGCACAAGGTGAAACCTGCATTCACCCTGGCTTTCTTTCTGAGTGCATTTTCAAAAATGGAGTGCAAGGAAATAAAGCCCAAGCAGAAGGCAGTATCTCACTGGGCAAAGGAGATGGAGATTGGAACCAAAAAGGCTAGATTTTAAGGAGTCCAGGGTTGGAGGGAAGTGCAGTAAAGACACTCTAAAAATATGCATCAAAAATCCTCTCAGGTCCTCACCTAACATATAAGCTGCACATGAACAGGGCGCAATTCCAGGAAGCCTAGCAGAACCTCTTAGCAAAGAATTCAGAAGCCACACAGTGTTGGGGAGACAGGTTGCAGTTTGGGCCTAGACAGAGGATAACTTTGGTGAATACTTGGGGCCTTGAGTTGAGACCTCGAAGTCTAGCCCTAGGAGTAAGGACTACATTCTAGGCAATATGGGTAAAGCTGAAATAGACCCACCCTGATAAAGCCTAAAATCAAGCCTAGACTGGATCAAGGTGATCTGCTAGTATTTTAATTGCCAGCCAAAGCTTGACATTTTTGGAGGAAGATAACAAATTCAGAATCTCTACAACACATCATCCACAATGTGTAATACACAATAAAGTTACTAGGCATGTCAAGCAGGAAAATGTCACTGATAACAAAGAGAAAAAGACAACAGAAACAGACCCAGAGATTATCCATGTATTGGAATAGCAAGGAACTCTAAATAACTATGCTTAAGATGGTAAAGAGAGAAAGAGAACACAATAGATGAAAAGAAAACTAGAGAATGGGATAAAACTTCTGTAAGAATAGGGACTTTGTCCTATTCACTGTCAAATCCTTGATGTCCAGAACAGTACCTGATAGACAGCAATTGCTCACAATGTTGGGTGGATCAATGAACAGTTAGCTGGATAGAAGGATGGGAGAGGTTATGCTGAGGGTTGGTAACAAAACCAAAGATTCTTTTTTTTTCCTCCTGCTGCGGAGCACAGCCTCCGGACAGGACGCGCAGGCCCAGCGGCCATGGCTCACGGGCCCAGCCACTCCGCGGCATGTGGGATCTTCCCGGACCGGGGCACGAACCCGCATCCCCTGCATTGGCAGGCGGACTCCCAACCACGGTGCCACCAGGGAAGCCCCCAAAGATTCTTAAATGCCAAGAGAACATTACTGTATTTCACAGTAAATATCAGAATAAATCTCTGCATCAAAATCTCAGATAAACAACTATACATATGTATATACATCTATACAGAGCCACAGAAAACTAGTTACTGGTACATTTACTTCATTCACTATTTCATCCATCCAATCTTGAGGACATTTTAACCAGCAGTTTCCTACTCCCTGAGTAAAAATGAAAGCACAATACTACAAAATATTCTAAAACCTTTATAAAAAGTACAAAAGCTTCAGATTTAGTAATGTCTTACTCCATGTGCCCTGTACAAATTCCTCCCTTGCTGAATTCTCTCCAGAAACAGCCAACACTTTCCACATGCCCCACCCCTCTCTGTGAAATGCTCTTCTTCCTAGGCAATCAATAAGATTCCCCTGGAAGCTGCCATATTTTTATATTACCTCGTCCCCTAGACACCAAAAGAACCGTTCCAACAGATTTTCAAACTCAGGACCAGAGGTTACGTCAAGAAAGCTTTAAGTGGCTATAACTAATGTGATACTCAGGAGTTCGCCAGGTGGAAAATGTAGATCTGGAGAGAGAAGGAGTAAAGCAATAAAGTTTGAAGAGGCAGAGTGGGAAAATCTGATTATCTTTGAGTCCCAGGTCCCACAGGTTCTTAGACCCATCTACATTGTAGTCCTGCCCTTCCTGCACCTTTCTTTTGATTCCAATAAATTATCCCTTTTGATTTAAGATAATTTGAAGTGGGTTTCTATCACCTGCAACCAACAAAATCCTGAGTACAGCTAGATTACCAAGTGACTTCCGTCACCAAGAACTACATGCTGAACTGCCTGAAAACTACACGTTCAATATTGTCTTCTTTCCCAAAGGAAAAGAGTATTAAGTTCTTTTACTTTCTATTTATTTATTTCTGTGTCCTTGGGGAAAACTGTATGTAAAGATGAAAAGAAAAGGAACACCATACCAAACCCAATAAGGTGGCAGAGGAAAACCTAATGTACTCTTGAACCTTGTGGTAGTGCTTCAATGGAAAGCAAAGGAGAAAAGTCACTCACTCCCCATTTCCGAATCAACTGACTGTGAGTCTCCTGAAGGCAAGCAGTATCTCCTAACTGTAAGTACTGAATCAACTGTCTAAGTAACATGATGCAACTGTATTTAGGATAACTGCTCAAGTTAGAGAGATCTAGGAAAACCTTTTTTATTTTAAGTCAATTTCTGTAAGAGTCCACTTTAGCTTTTTTTTTTTTTTTTTTTTTACAACTGCTACCATCTGCTGTGAAGATAAATTACAAGACGCAACCCAGTAATGACTCCTGAAATCAATCTATGGGTCACAACCAGAATTTAAAAAGCTCTCATAGTAGAGTGCATCATATATAACACTACACACACACACACACACACACACACAGCATATGATGCTTCAGGTTTTTACTTTTTTGTCTTGTTTTCGGTGAAATTTATGAGTGTCCCTGCATTTTGCACAATTCCAGGAGGCACATCCATAGTGTAGCAAGCTCTGCAGTAATATACACTTAGGTATGTGTGTACTAGTCATTATGTAAAATTTCTCACTGTGGATCACAGTCAAAACAAATGGGCAAACACTGATCTATCGGAAAGATTAGATATTTGATTTAGAATCTTGCTTTAAAATCCAACTATCAAAGTTTTCATCTGTAAAATGATCTGTAAAAAAAGTTTTCATCTGTAATATGGGGAAATATCTCATACAGCTACAAAGAAAACAAAACAAATAATATATGTCAGTGCCTGATGCCAACTCCAGCACTCTGTAATTACTGGATATGTCTTAGTGCTCTACTGCCTTACCCCAGAGTGCTTCCATTAAGGCTAGCCTAGCCTAGCCTGTGACAAGATGAAATTTTCCTTGACATTTTTCAGGGTAACAAGGTTTTATTTTTATTGCCAATATAACTAAAATGGAATAGTTACAAAACCCCCCAATATGTACAAGGCCATTCTTTGGACTATATCTGATTCCTTTCCTTAGATGAGAAGAGTTGAGCACTCTGAATAGCAGCTCAGTTTCTCAACAAACATATATATTCTCAGCACTCTTAAAAGGGCCAAACACATAGAACACAATTGTGGTCACACAGTCACATGGACCCTGTCCTCAGAGTTTGCAGAGTAGGTAAGCAAAGCATGAGCAACACAGTCATGTGTAAATTAAAGTCTGACATCACTTCCCAGATAGGCTGCAAACAAAACAAAGAACTAGAAATTATCTCACACAAGTTTTGACATTTGCTACTAGCACTTGCATTGCCAAAATTAAATGTATGGAAAGAAAGGTCTAAATATATACTAAATAATTTTATATGTTAGAATTTTTCCATATTAAAAATTGACAAAAAGAAAAAAAACTGATGCAACAAAACTTGTTCAGAGTCCAAAGACTAGCTATTCCCCCCCACCAATGTAAATACGATTTATCCTATTTTTCTTTTGACCAACTTCAAAAACCAGAATATCTGTACTATATATTAAAATGACTATTTCACACTGCTCTCTTCCATATCTTAAAAATCACTGTGAGGCAATAAGCCTACAAGCCCTTACTGCAAACCTAACTTAGAGCACAGGTACTAAATACTGACACAGCATGTATAATTCAATATAGATAAGGACCACATTGAAATGAAATTTATAGTATGTTAATACAGAAGCATTGCTAGAAAGAAGTCATGATATTAAAATAAGGTGTGGGGCTTCCCTGGTGGTGCAGTGGTTAAGAATCCGCCTGCCAATGCAGGGGACACGGGTTCTGGTCCGGGAAGATCCCACATGCCGCGGAGAAACTAAGCCCTTGCGCCACAACTACTAAGCCTGAGCTCTAGAGCCCACGAGCCCAACTACTGAAGCCCGCGCTCTGCAACGAGAGAAGCCACCACAAGGAGAAGCCCGCGCACCGCAACGAAGAGTAGCCCCCACCTGCCGCAACTAGAGAAAGCCTGCACGCAGCAACGAAGAGCCAACGCAGCCAAGAATAAATAAATTTTTAAAATAATAATAAATAAATAAGGTGAGGTCCATAATGTATTTGAGTCACTGATCTAATTACTAAATTTGTCTAGGCTTATTTATCTGTAAAACTGGGAAGCAATTCTTACTAAATTCCAAGGATGCTCTGAGGACACATGATTATAAATCTAGGTACTATAATAAGTCCTTATGCAATCAATTTGACTACAGTATGATGTCATTAGAAAAAGGTAGTATATGCTAATGGGATGTTCAAAAGCACTCAAAACCACAGCATTGAGAAGTATTTCTCATGTTGAGTCAACTGTATCCTGGATTGAACATCTGCTGACATAAAAGAATGTGATAGTCTTCAAAAAATTCAGTCTTCTAACGAAAACACTAATCTGAAAAGATCATTCAGCCCAATGTTCACAGCAGCATTATTTACAATTGCCAAGATATAGAAGTAACCTACGTGTCCATTAACAGATGAGTGGATAAAGACGTGGTGTGTGTGTATGTACATATAGATACATGTGCACACACACACAGCCACACACACCGGAATACTACTCAGACGTAAAAAAAAGCATGAAATTTTGCCCTTTGCAAAAACATGGATGGACCTGGAGGGTATAATACTAAAGTGAAATAAGTCAGAGAAAGACAAATACTGTACAACATCAGTTATATGTGAAATCAAAAAAATAAAACCAGTGAATATAACAAAAAAACAGACTCACAGATATAGAGAACTAGTGGTTACCTGTGGGGAGAGGGAAGGGGGAAGGGCAAGATAGGAGTAGGGGACTAAGGGGGTACAAACTATGTATGAAATAAATAAGCTACAACGATATATAGTACAACAGAGGAGGAAAAAACCTCAGTCTTCTAAAACTGAGTGACGACAAATTCAGAGGCCTGTCACTGGTACTCAGCAGCACAGTTAAAACGATTCAAGTAAATGTTAATCTCTGTTCCACTGTTACCTTCCATCAAACAGTTAGGCTAGAACTCAGATCTTTCAAATCTCAAATGGTTTAAGAATTCAAGATGCCAAATTTCTGATACATAAATTTTATGGCTGGATTATGGAATTATGCTAGACTCCTTAACAAGACTATTGAAAATTCTCCTCTATAAAAAGATAATACCATTGCCATCATTTAACTAATTTTTCCTAAACTGGTCATTCTGCTGCTCCACCTACAACTGTCACCCAGTTCCAGTCTTTTCATAAGCTACCACACACTAGTGGGGCAGTTGGCTGGGGTTATGCTGCAGCAAGCAGCCAAATAAAGTGAAGTTAACTGGAACTGAACCAATGGTCATTTTGCAAGGAGACTTGAACTTTGAAGCACTTTGTAAAGTGCTGGTTACTTCTAATAATATTCCGGTGAAGTTTCAGTATTGAGCCATCCATTATATTTCACTGCCAACTATATGTCACCTTAAAAACAAGAAGACTGCAAGACATTTCCCTGGCTTTAAAAAAAGAAAAAAATCACAAATCTAGTCCAATTCTTTTTAAGTGTAAACAATGGGGGCAGGGCATAACTTAATAAAACTGCACGGTAGTCATAGCGGTTAACCTGGCACCAGTCATCTGGGAACCACAGCTTTAGGTCCTAGAGTCTTAAACTTTTTAAGCTAACCAAGTCCAAACCTTATTTTACAAGTGAGATTTTTAAGTTAAGAGTTTTGGTCTGATTATTATAATAGCTTAACTCTTACACTTCACTATGTACCAGGTACTGTTCTAGGCCCTTTACACCTATTTACTCTCAATGCTCACAACAAACCACAAAGAATGAGGTCAACTAATTTGCCCAAGGTCACACAGTTATTAAGTGACAAAGTCAGAATTCAAATCCAAGCAGTTTAGGTCCCGAATCTATACTCTTAAACCACCAGGCTCTACTGTTTCTCTACAGAATGGTTTAAATCCAGTCCCACACAAGGGTTCTCAGAGTTCCAACGTGAGAAACTAATAATTTTCCACACATCCTTTTTTTCCAATCCCATCATCTCAGCTGAACAGCAAAAAGTTCCTCTTGTCTGTCTGCAACTTTAAGTAACCTAACTTTTGTATCCAAAACAGACGCCTTCTCTGGGAAACCAAAAGATGCCGCGGCCAGGTGGAACGGAACTCGTGTTTCTCGTTGTTGTTTTAATCGCTACACCTGAGGTGCCTAAAAACATAATAAGTGAGGAGCAACGCTGTTTCTGAGAAAGGCAAACATCTACCATATTTTCATGATGCCTAATGAGCTGAAACTGAGCTAAAAACAGGGATGGCCCCGTCTTTTTTTCCCAGCTGTCTCTAATTTATTTGAGAAGGGGAAGTCTCTGTTTATGCATCTGAATACAGGTGAGAAATGGGTGAAGGGAAACGGGGGTCAGACACGTTATGCTCCATCTCTCCACAGTGGGGAGGCTCAGACTTCAGACCCTGTGTTGGAAGTTACAGCCAGTATTACACACCATTTCTGCCCGGGCCGGCTTCAGTGCCTCTCCAGGCTGCATAGAGGTGGTTACGTGGCGCTTGGAGGCATTTCCTCCGGCCTGGAGAGGTGGCACCCCAGCTGGTGGGAGCCCCTCGCCCAGAGCCCTGAGGCAGGTGGCGCCTGGGGGAGGCGGGAAATGGGAGGCGGGAGCTTCCCAGGGATCCCCGAGGGGCCGTCTGCGGTGCCTTGGCCGGAGCCGCTATAGGGCCGCGCCTTGCCTGCGCCCCCAGCCTTCAGGACGACCCGCGCCAAACCCACCCCCCGGCCTCGAGGGTCAGCTGCACGCCGAGACCGGGCTTCTGAGGCAAAGGAGCCCGAGGGCGGACGCAACCCTCTGTGGGCCACTCACCAGGTTGAGGGGTCCTTCCATTACTTCCATAGACCCCGGGGTAAGCGGCGGCCTGAGGAAGGGGAGCGACGGAGCCCGGGCACATGGAGGGTAACAGCTGGAGAGCGCGACGCAGCGGCGGCGACTGCGGCCCCACTCCGCGCCCCGGGAGCCAGCGGCGGGCGCAGAGAGAGCAACAACCGCACCACTTCCTCCTCCGACGCGGCGCCGCGGGCCCGCCCCCCGCGCCGCAGCCACGCACGCGTCACTACGTCACACGCGGCAGGTTCAAGGTGGGAGGGAGGACAGGGAGTGGGTGGGGCTCAGGGAAGGTGGGGCACGGACAGACGTACACTTTCTCGCGGTCCATCTTTCCTCTCGCGAGAAGCATGTCTTCAGCTTCCGCATACGTCACGTGAGGAGGTACAGCCTTGTTGCTGGAATTTAAGTAAAAGTGGTTGACTTTTGCTATTGGTCTCTCCCATTTCCTTCCAGCGTAACTCTTCCCAGATTCACTCTGCTTTGCCACATCCTCCCTTGCTTTCAAGTCCCCACCTTTATTCTTGCACCTGATTTTTTTCCCAGAAATGAGATTGGAGTAATGCTAAACCATGCGCTGGACTAGACCCTGCTGGAGGGAGACAAACAAATGATTCAGGGCTGCGCCCTCAAGTTGCTAACAAACTAATGAAGAAAATAATATGGGTTACAAATAACCATATATAATCCTTGATTCATTTAACACTTATGTGCTAAACCACTATAGTGAGTTCTTTCTGTCAAGGAATACACTGGTAAAAAATAATTGTGATTTATGCTGTAAAGGAAACAGCTGTGATAGAGGCACCATGAATTGTGCAACTTGAAGGAAATAAATTCTTTCAAAAGCCTTGTGAGCTTGGGAATTCCCTGGCAGTGCAGTGGTTAGGACTCCACGCTTTCACTGCGGAGGACCCAGGTTCCATCTCTGGTGGGGGAACTAAGATCCTGCAAGCCGTAGCCAGGAAGAAAAAAAAAAGCCCTGTGAGCTTGGAAGAGGACCCCAAGCTTTAGGTGAGGACTCCCAAGCTTTAGGTGAGACCCCAGCCTTGGCCTACACCTTGATTGCAGCCTTATGGGATCCGGAGCAGAGGACCCATCAAAGCCATTCCCAAATTCCTAACCCATGGAAATTGTGAGGTAATAAATGTGTGTTGCTTTAAGCCACTAAGTTTGTGACAATTTATTATATGGCAAAGAAAACTATTAAGACCCCTTCAAGGGGATGAAATCCAGAGGCAGAGCTTTCTTGATAAACTATAACCATGAGCAGTGAATCCATGTCACTGCGGTACTCCTACAGTGGCTGGCTGTGCAGTGGGCAGGTTTAATATCTCTAAGGGGAACTTCAGCGACAGCTGGACAAGGAAGGAGACTATGTGTTTGAGAGCAACTTCATCCAGATCAGCAAAAGGCAAGACCTGATAGATGTACACAACCATGTCCAAATGGTGACATGGACATTGCATCTGCCAGCCGTATTCTCTGCCACTTGCTGTCATGCTGTTGGCCTGACCAGCCACAGGCTATGAAGATTGTGCTGTTCGTGGCCAGATCATCAAAGGAAAAGGTTTCAGGCCTACAAAGACTTCAGAGCTATCCAAGCTGCTTCTCTTGAAGTACGGGGAACAGCAGCTATGCCTGAAGCTTGCCAGTGGCCGTTTTTTTCTACCTGCAGGTTTGTATCTTTTCAGACACATGGAAGACTCCTTAGCCTATTAGGAAAAGCCCATTTATTTCCTGAGACTATCAATAAAGGGTTGTAGAGACCTCCAGGCCATCCGAGCTGGGAACACAGGTGGACATGCCTATTACTGAAGCAGAGATGAGAAAAGCTCAGCAGTACATCTCTGCTGCAACTCAGCAAGATGGAGCCAGTGGGTTTGGGGGAACATTTAAAAGCTGCAAAGCTTTCAGTGCTTTCTGTGGCTCACCTGGAAAGTGAATTTCATGTAAAAGAACCCAATCCTCAATGGGCCACTGAAACAGGAGGGAAAGGGGCAGGGCACAACCTTTAAAAGAATGACATAGCCCGAAGACACGATGTAAACTGATTAGAACCAAATAGGTCCAAGATGGCAGACTAGTCGACTTCCACTAGACCTTGAACCTCAGTATATGCTCATTGTAGCACATCAGCAAGCTAAATGACACAGCCACAGGCGCCATGACAGTTCCAAGGCCAATCATAAGGTCAAAAAGTGGGCAGTGGCCCAATTCCTGGCAATCCTCACCCCTTCCCCAAAACAGTTGGAATACTCCTCCCACTCATTAGTCTATGAAATTACCCATCCCTATAAAAACTGACAACCCCATACCCTGGAGCCACTCTCATATTCTGAGATAGCCCACACTCTGTCTGTGGAGTGTGTTTCTCTCTAAATAAATCCACTTCTTACCTATCACTTTGTCTCCCTCTGAATTCTTTCTGTGCTGACACATAAAGAACCTGAGCTTCATTAAGTTCTGAGATCAGGTGTGATCTCAGTTAAAATATGGTGGGTTCAAGTCCCAATCTGGGTTTTGGCTGGGTTCAAGTCCCAGCGCATGGGTTCAAGTCTCAGTCTGAGTTGCACAGTTTCACCACCACTTAGGGACTTGCCACATTGGAGAGGTTAGTGTGCTTTTCCAGAGTATACCTCAATGTCCGATTTCAGACATTCCTTAGATATTAGCTGCTCTAACTGAAACCAAGCAGGACCCTGTGGGGATCCCAGGTACAAATCCTTTCCATGTCCCCCATTTCTTTTTTTTTTTTTTTTTTTTTTCCCCCCCTTTTGGCTTGCAGGTTTTTTTTTCCCCCCCCCGGGATTTAACCCCTGCCCCCTGCAGTGGAAGCCCTGAGTCCCAACCCCCGGACCCCCCGGGAATTCCCCCCCCCCACCAACCCCCGTTTCTTGTTTGTAGGAAATAGGCATCATTCAGCCTCCTTGACCTTCCCTGAGTTCCAAAGGGCAGGTTCAAACAGTTGCTAATCAGGGAAGAGAGGGAATACAGAAACAAGGGAGGGGCCTTCAAGAAACAATAGTGCAGCCTTGGGGCAGGGTCCTGCTTCCTCCTCAAGGAATATATAATATCTTTGAGCTCTTCTGCAGAGCTAAGGCCCCCACCCAGGTGGAGAATGGCAACTTCAGGCTGAGAGCAAGATTCCTGGAGCACCACCCTGTTACCTCACCACCAACCAATCAGAAGAAAGGCACACACCCTGCAGCCCTCACCCCAAATTTTGCCTATAAAAACTTTTCCACAAAAGCTACTAGGGAGTTCAGGGTTTCTGAGTACAAGCCACTCATTATCCTTTTTTTTTTTTTAAATACATTTATTTATTTATTTTTGGCTGCATTGGGTCTTCGTTGCTGTGCACAGGCTTTCTCTAGTTGCAGCAAGCAGGGGTTACTCTTTGTTGCAGTGCAAGGGCTTCTCATTGTGGTGGCTTCTCTTGTGGAGCACGGGCTCTAGGCGCACGGGCTTCAGGAGTTGTGGTGCACGGGCTCAGCAGTTGTGGCTTGCAGGCTCTAGAACTCAGGCTCAGTAGTTGTGGTGCACGGGCTTAGTTGCTCCCGGACCAGGGTTCAAACCTGTGTCCCCTGCGTTGGCAGGCAGATTCTTAACCACTGCACCACCAGGGAAGTCCCCCACCCGTTCCCCGTTCTCCTTGTTTGGCCCTGCAATAAACCTTTCTCTACTCCAAACTGCAATGTTTATTTGGCCTCACTGTGCCTCAGGCACACAAACTTTGTTTGGTAGCATAATCTTATATGCATCTACAGCATCAGATTCTCCAGTCTCTTCTTGAACACTTACTACCTCAAAGTGATCTGTTGTGATCCATTTTTTTTTACATTAGAGAGTTCTTTCTTTGTTTGAACTGTAATCTGCCTTCCCATTGAGACAGGAAGGGGGTAGGGAACAACCTTTAAAAGAATGACAGCCATTGAGGACATGACATGAACTGGTTAGAAACAACTAGGTCCAAGATTATGGACAAGTGACTTCCAGTACACCCGTGAGCACCACGACAGTTCTAAGGCTAACCTAAAAGGTCCAAAAGTGGGGTGCGGCCCAACTCCTGGAAATCCCCACCCCTTCCCCAAAATAGTTGGAATAATCTTCCCACTCATTAGCCCATGAAATTACCCATGCCTATAAAAACTGACAACCCGTACCCTGGGGCCTCTCGTCTTCTGAGATGGCCCACACTCTGTCTATGGAGTGTGTATGTCCCTGAATAAACCTGCTTTCACTTTACTGTGGCTCACTCTTGAATCTTACCTGCATGAAGCCAAGGACCCACACTTGGCGGGCCTTCCCAGGGACTCACCTGAGACCTGGCACATGACCATCCTCACGTGCCCCACCTTTGTTTTCCTGAAACACCATGACTGCCATGCCCTGCGTTTGTATTAATCACTATAACATGGGTGTGTGAACATATGCACAATCTGTTGCCTGCTATCAAAATGTAAAATGTGCATGCCCTTGACTGAGCAATCCCTACAGAAATGCTAGAACAAGTATAGAAAATAAAAGTATGTGAAGGGACTTCCCTGGCGGTCCAGTGGGTAAGACTCTGCATTCCCAATGCAGGGGGCCCAGGTTCAATCCCTGGTCGGGGAGCTAGATCCCACGTGCATGCCACAACAAAGAGTTAGCATGCCACAACTAGGAGTCTGCATGCTACAACTAAGAGTCCACGTGCTTCAGCCCACATGCCGCAGCGAAGATCCCACGTGCCGCAGACCCAGAGCAGCCTGATTAATTAATTAATTTTTTTAAAGTTTGTGAAGACGCTCACTGGGGGTATTATAATAGTGCTCTCCCTAGTCCCAGTTCAAACAAAACTAGAAAGATCATTTGACAGAGGTGCTATAGAGGGGATTCCTGCATCAAGGGGATCTTGGATTGACCTCAAAAGTTTTTCTGGTTATAAGTCTTTGATGTGCTCAGTTATAGGAAGAGGGGGGAACAGACCCTTCTGGTCTCCTGTTCTGTTTTCTCTGCCTCTATTATTTCTCTCCCCTTAAGCAGAGGGAGAAGGGGATTAGCACAAGGTCAGCATTAAGAACCATCACATAGTCCTTGAGGTGTGTGTGGCCCCTCCTCTGACTTTACTGTGGGAAGAAGAATCCAGTGTACCTCCCACACCTTCTGTGTTTATAGACTGTCCAGTGAATTCACCCCAAGCACACTGTCTTTGTCACAAAACCTATAGGGTCTGCCAAAGGGGCAATAACAGTGTAAGCAGGTAGTGTTGGGGTTGTGGGGGGAATCCCTGGAGAAAGAGAACCAGGCCTGGCTTTCTTGATATGAGAGAAGCCATTTTTGGCCAAAACCATGACCCTGCCCCAGGACTGCTCCTCCTTTTTTTCTGCATTCCCTCCCTTCCCTGATTAGCCACTGTTTGAATCTGCCCTTTGGAACTCAGAGAAGGTCAAGGAGGCTGAATGAAGCTTACTTCCTACGAACAAGAAACTTGGAAAGGATTTGTACCCAGTAGCGCCCCACAGGGTCCTGCTCTGTTTATACAAGAGTAGTGAGAGAGTGCAAAAATATGTCTAAATCTGAAGAACCAATCTCTTTTCCTACCACAAAATAAAAATTTAAGTGATAAAAATAATGGCTAAACTTCAGAGAAAACCAGTTTGCTGGCATAGTTAGCATGTTAAGTGGATAACACTCTTTCCTGTACTTACTAGGTGTAAGGACTCATCTTGCTTTGTCATTCCTTGATATGAAAGGAACTGCCAAATCCTTCCCCATTTCCAACTTCATCATAAACAAAAGGGAAAGACTGCCTTTAACTTTAAATGGAAACTACTTATAGTTTTAATTGTTTGTTTTTAAGACTGAGCATGGTGTGGAACAGAGGGTAAAAAAGTTGATTCATTTGTTTCTTGAAGATTTAAATTTCTTCTTTTCTTGAAACTATATCCCATTTCCCAATAGCAATGGTTTAACTTTGTATAAGACTTTGCAGGTTTCCAAGCACTTACATGTACAGGCGGGCCCCATTCAATTCCAACAGGTTCAAATTAGTGGCTTGCCCAGTGTCATAAAATTAGTAAACAGCCGAGCTAGGTCTTGAATCTAGGTCTGTCTGGCCATAAGCCCAGTACTCTTTCCACTACAAGCAGCTAAATATCTACTGGAGTGACATCTAAGGTTCGTAATAGCAGAAATAGACTGTTAGGGTAACCCACTGTAATTACATAGGTTATTTTGGGTTTTCCTAAGTTCACAGTCCTGGGTACCAAGAGATTCGAGCTAAGAAGAGAGTTGCTATTGTTAGTGGCTCTGTTCTCCTCTGGGGTAATTGCCAAGAACTATTCACAAACCAGACTGGGCAGGAACAGGCCATGTGAGGGAGGGGGAGGGTAGCCACAAGGTTGTAGTCTCTAACTCCTTGGACTCTGAGCCAAGCTGTCCAGTTGCTTCAGCCTGAGCCAGGATGAAGAGAGCCAAGTTAGGCAGGAGTCAGGCATTCTACTCAACAAAGTTCAACAGAGGGGAGGCCAAGGAAAGTAGAATTTCAGGGCAGGTTTCTTACCAGTAAGCTGACACCAGGGAAAAGTCTGTCAAATAAAGGCAGAAAGGCAATGATTCAACCAACTTTGCATTAGGTGTTTCTCAGCTAACGGAGCAGAAGAGAGCTCTCCAGAATCCCAAATGTCCTTGGACCGTGCATCTTCTGGTACACCAGGAGGGTTGCCTTGCTTCCATCTATAAAAAATAATTCACCTGTTGATCTGTGCTGGGTCAGGTATGAAGGAAACAGTTTTCACCTATATTTTCTTTTCAGCCATGTCAGAACACTGAGGCATCTCTAATCAAGTCCCTTTAGCTATTATAATCACCATCTCCAATTACACAGACCTCAAACTTCCAGCTCTACCTCTTGCTCTGACCCTCTGATGCAAAATGCTGGTCCACTGGACTTTATTTCAAAGAGAGTAGTCACATATTGGGAAAGGATCAAAGGAATCTTGAGATATTAGAAGATGGAGTTCAATTACTTTTAAATAAATGTAAATGAGAGAAGACTTAGAAACTGAATGGTAGGAAAGAAATGATTGAAGTCATAGGCAGAAGTTCAGAGACTGTTCTTCCTTAAGTTTTCTAGGAGAGATTTGCCTCCAGCTTCCTTTAAAAACATTTTCTTCAGTTGCCAAGATTCTCAAGTCCATTGTTAGCCTATTCAGTCCCTCTGTGTTCCATGCTCCCTGCTGCAATTCCACCTAAGCAACACAAGCACGGGAGATCTCTGACTGACAATTCTGGGAAGACATGTGAGGGCTTCAGGGAAAGAAGGGTTCATAGCAAAGCAGCACAGGAAAAGTAAACATTTTACCACTAATTGAATCTTTTGCATCTCACTTTCACTGTATTCTTTACTTCTGAAATGGTCTTTTTTGCAGGTCTTTATACTTTTTCCACCCTTCAGGGAACTGAAAAACCCTTGGGGGGAAATCTGTCTTGAAACTATGTAAGCTTGAGTTTCCAAAATAAACAAACGAAAAGAAAGAAGGGTGGAGAGAAGGGAGAGAGGGTGGGAGGGAGAGAAGGAGGGACAAGGAGAGAGAGAGAGAGGAAAGGAGGACAAAGAAGGAAAGAAAAAGGAAGGGAGGAGGGGAGGGAGGGAAGGAAGGAAGGAATGAAGGAAGGAGGGAGGAAAGGAGGGAGGGAGGGAGGGAAGGAGAAAGAAAAAGGAAAAAGAGAACGAGGGAGGGAGGGAGCGGGGAGTTGGGGGGAGCGGGGGAGAGAGAGAAAGAAAGGAGAGAAAATTTGACAGACACCTTATACACTTTATCCTGACCTGTTTACATCACATGCTGTTGACATTTGGGCCAGAAGCAACTGTGAGAAGAATGATGCAACCTCAGATGTTAGGACACCAGGGCTGCAGCCAAAGAATTCTTACAGCACACATGGAGGCTGGCCAGACTTCAGCTTTATTCCATGCTGAATTCTCCCTTGCCAGCTCTAAAATCCACAGGGCTCTAATTGACTCTTCCACGGCTTCACTACCATGTTGATCACACTCTTCCAGTTTACATTTTGGGGAAAGGGAGAAGAGTAATTGGAGAAATAGACCAATTAAAGAATTTGGGGCCACAATATTGAAATAATTTCCATGATATGGACATAAAGAACTTTCTTGAATTCTTCAATTATCACAAAGCAAATATCCTACTTAATTAAGTCATAATTATTGGCTGCATTTTAATCAAGTTTATTTTGTAACTGTATAAATAACTAAAGCCTTTTTTCCATTTTTATACCTCTTATAATGAAAAATTTCAAGTATATCAAAAAGTATAATAGTATAATGAACACCAATATATCCAAACCCTATATTCAGTGTTAACATTTTTCCATATTTTCTCCATCTATTTGTCTGCTAGAAATTTTTAAGTGAATCTTAAATAATATTTTACTTTCCTCTAATTACTTTAGTATTCATCTCTAAAAAATGAGAACATTTTTCTCTACTATAATACCTTAAGTTGTACATAACAAAATTAACATTAATTCCCTAATATCAGCCTATACCATAGTCAAACTTTCCCAACTGTTTTCAAAATGCCAAGGTTGTAGCAAGTCAAGATCCAATCAAAGTCCACAACTTACATGGAATTGCTGTCTCTAAGTCTCTTAATTTGCTTTTAATCTAGAGAAATCCTGACTTTTCATTTATTTTCGTGATGTTTACTTGTGGAAGAAACTTGGACAGCTGTCCACTCTTCCAGTATATTTTTAATCATTGATTATTCTGTCTTTTAAAATCATTGAATAAAGATATAATATTAAATGTACTTTCTTCAATATTCACTGACAATAAGTCTTTTTTTGTTACCTTTTTATTTTTTAATTTTGTTTTATTTTGGGCTGCCTTGGGTCTTCGTTCCTGCATGCAGGCTTTCTCTAGGTGCGGCAAGCGGGGTCTACTCTTGGTTGCGGTGCGAGAGCTGCTTATTGCAGTGGCTTCTCTTGTTGTGAAGTGCGGGCTCTAGGTGTCTGGGCTTCAGTAGTTGCAGCACGTGGACTCAGTAGTTGTGGCTCACAGGCTCTAGAGCTCAGGCTCAGTAGTTGTGGCACACAGGCTTAGTTGCTCTGCGGCATGTGGGATCTTCCTGGACCAGGGATCGAACCTGTGTCTCCTGCATTGGCAGGCAGATTCCTAACCACTGTGCCACCAGGGAAGTCCTGACAATAAGTCTTAAAGTAAGTAAAACAAGGAATATAAAATTTTGACCTTATAACAATGAATCCTGTGCCATCTATTTTAGTTGGCACTCTTTTCATTGCAAATAGCAGAAACCAACTTTGACCAGATTAAATTACATGGGGAATTTAATTGAAATTTATTAGTTATGAATTGTATTTTCCTGCATATAATAAAAAAACCATAGAATAAAAATAGCTTAAGTAAGGTGGAAGTCTGTAAAGGAAGTGTAGAGGAAGGCAGTCCAGGTCTGGCATGGCAGATTAATAGCAGGGGCCCACACTATCTCTCTGTGGCAGGGAAAAGATGGGGTCATGTCCAAGTGAAACAGGAGGGAAGGGGGCAAGGAACAAACTTTAAAAGAATGACAGAGCCTGAGACAGCAGAAGCAAGAAGAACTACAATTCTGCAGCCTGTGGAAGGAAAACCACATCACAGAAAGATAGACAAAATAAAAAGGCAGAGGACTATGTACCAGATGAAGGAAAAAGATAAAACCCCAGAAAAACTACTAAATGAAGTGGAGATAGGCAACCAAAAAAGAATTAAGTATAGTGATAGTGAAGATGGTCCAGAACCTTGGAAAAAGAATGGAGGCAAAGATCGAGAAGATGCAAGAAGTGTTTAACAAAGACCTGGAAGAATTAAAGAACAAGCACCTAGAAAAATTAAAGAACAAACAAACAGAGATGCATAGTACAATAACTGAAATGAAAAATACACTAGAAGGATTCAATAATAGAATAACTGAGGCAGAGGAATGGATAAGTGACCTGGAAGACAGACTGGTGGAATTAACTGCCGCAGAACAGAATAAAGAAAAAAGAATGAAAAGAAATGAAGACAGCCTAAGAGACCTTTGGGACAACATTAAACGCAACAACATTCACATTATAGGGGTCCCAAAGAAGAAAGATAGAGAAAGGACCCGAGAAAATATGTGGAGAGATTATAGTCGAAAACTTCCCTAACATGGGAAAGGAAATAGCCACCCAAATCCAGGAAGCTCAGAGAGTCTCAGGCAGGATAAACCCAAGGAGAAAAACGCCAAGACACATAGTAATCAAATTGACAACAATTAAAGACAAAGAAAAATTATTGAAAGCAGCAAGGGAAAAACGACAAATAACATACAAGGGAACTCCCATAAGGTTAACAGCTGATTTCTCAGCAGAAACTCTACAAGCCAGAAGAGAGTGGCATGATATATTTAAAGTGATGAAAGGGAAGAACCTACAACCAAAATTACTCTACTTGGCAAGGACCTCATTCATTCGATGGAAAAATCAAAAGCTTTACAGACAAGCAAAAGCTAAGAGGATTCAGCACCACCAAACCAGCTCTACAACAAATGCTACAGGAACTTCTCTAAGTGGGAAACACAAGAGAAGAAAAGGACCTACAAAAACAAACCCATAACAATTAAGAAAATGGTAATAGGAACATACAGATGGATAATTACCTTAAAAGTGAATGGCTTAAATGTTCCACCAAAAGACACAGGCTCGCTGAATGGATACAAAAACAAGACCCATATATATGCTGTCTACAAGAGACCCACTTCAGACCTGGGGACACATACAGACTGAAAGTGAGAGGATGGAAAAAGATATTCCATGCAAATGGAAATCAAGAGAAGGCTGGAGTAGCAATACTAATATCAGATAAAATAGACTTTAAAATAAAGAATATTACAAGAGACAAGGAAGGACACTACATAATGATCAAGGGATCAATCCAAGAAGAAGATATAGCAATTAAAAATATATATGCACCCAACACAGGAGCACCTCAATACATAAGGCAACTGCTAACAGCTATAGAAGAGGAAATCGACAGTAACACAATAATAGTGCAGAACTTTAACACCTCACTTACACCAATGGAAAGATCATCCAAACAGAAAATAAATAAGGAAACACAAGCTTTAAATAACACAATAGACCAGATAGATTTAATTGATATTTATAGCACATTCTACCCCAAAACAGCAGATTACACTTTCTTCTCAAGTGCACATGGATCATTCTCCAGGATAGATCACATCTTGGGTCACAAATCAAGCCTCAGTAAATTTAAGAAAATTGAAATCATATCAAGTATCTTTTCCGACCACAACACTATGAGATTAGAAATCAATTACAGGGGAAAAAATGTAAAAAACACAAACACATGGAGGCTAAAAATAAGTTACTAAATAACCAAGAGATCACTGAAGAAATCAAAGAGGAAATCAAAAAATACCTAGAGACAAATTACAAGAAAACACGATGATCCAAAACCTATGGGATGCAGCAAAAGCAGTTCTAACAGGGAAGTTTATAGCAATACAAGCCTAATTCAAGAACCAAGAAAAATCTCAAATAAACAATCTAACCTTACGCCTAAAGGAACTAGAGAAATAAGAACAAACAAAACCCAAAGTTAGCAGAAGGAAAGAAATCATAAAGATCAGAGCAGAAATAAATGAAATAGAAACAAAGAAAACAATAGCTAAGATCAATAAAACTACAAGCTAGTTCTTTGAGAAGATAAACAAAATAGATAAATCTTTAACCAGACTCATCAAAGAAAAGAGTGAGAGGACTCAAATCAATAAAATTAGAAATGAAAAAGGAGAAGTTACAATGGACACCATTGAAATACAAAGCATCATAAGAGACTACTACAAGCAACTCTATACCAATAAAATGTACAATCTGGAAGAAATGGACAAATTCTTAGAAAGGTATAACTTCCCAAGACTGAACCAGGAAGAAATAGAAAATATGAACAGACAAATCACAAGTAAAGAAATTGAAACTGTGATTAAAAATCTTCCAACAAACTAAAGTCCAGGACCAGATGGCTTCACAGGTGAATTCTATCAAACATTTAGAGAAGAGCTAACACCCATCCTTCTCAAACTCTTCCAGAAAAACTGCAGAGGAAGGAATGCTCCCAAACTCATTCTATGAGGCCACCATCACCCTGATACCAAAACCAGACAAAGATACTACAACAAAAGAAAATTACAGACCAATATCACTGATGAATATAGATGCAAAAATCCTCAACAAAATACTAGCCAACAGAATCCAACAGCACATTAAAAGGATCATACACCATGATCAAGTGGGATTTATCCCAGTGATGCAAGGATCCTACAGTATATGAAAATTAATCAATGTGATACACCATATTAACAAATTGAAGAAGAAAAACCATATGATCATCTCAATAGATGCAGAAAAAACTTTTGAAAAAATTCAACACCCATTTATGATAAAAAACTCTCCAGAAAGTGGGCATAGAGGGAACCTACCTCAACATAATAAAGGCCATATACAACAAACCCACAGCAAACATCACTCTCAATGGTGAAAAACTTAAAGCATTTCCTCTAAGATCAGGAACAACACAAGGATGTCCACTCTCACCACTATTATTCAACATAGTTTTGGAAGTCCTAGCCATGGCAATCAGAGAAGAAAAAGAAATAAAAGGAATACAAATTGGAAAAGAAGAAGTAAAACTGCCACTGTTTGCAGATGACATGATACTATACATAGAGAATCCTAAAGATACCACCAGAAAACTACTAGAGCTAATCAATGAATGTGGTAAAGTTGCAGGATACAAAATTAATGCACAGAAATCTCTTGCATTCCTATACATTAATGATGAAAAATCTGAAAGAGAAATTAAGGAAACAATCCCATTCACCACTGCAACAAAAAGAATAAAATACGTAGGAATGAACCTACCTAAGGAGGTAAAAGACCAGTACTCTGAAAACTATAAGACACTGATGAAAGAAATCAAAGATGACACAAACAGATGGGGAGGTATACCACGTTCTTGGATTGGAGCAATCAATATTGTGAAAATGATTATACTACCCAAAGCAATCTACACATTCAGTGTAATCCTTATCAAATTACCAATGGCATTTTTTACAGAACTAGAACAAAAAATCTTAAAATTTGTATGGAGACACAAAAGACCCCAAATAGCCAAAGCAGTCTTGAGGGAAAAAAATGGAGCTGGAGGAATCAGACTCCCTGACTTCAGACTATACTACAAAGCTACACTAATCAAGACAATGTGGTACTGGCACAAAAGCAGAAATATACATCAATGGAACAGGATAGAAAGCTCAGAGATAAACCCACCCACCTATGGTCTACTAATCTATGACAAACGAGGCAAGAATATACAGTAGAGAAAAGACAGTCTCTTCTATAACTGGTGCTGGGAAAACTGGACAGCTACATGTAAAAGAATGAAATTAGAACACTCCCTAACACCATACACAAAAATAAACTCAAAATGGATTAGAGACCTAAATGAAAAACCAGACACTATAAAACTCTTAGAGGAAAACATAGGAAGAACACTATCTGACATAAATCACAGCAAGAACTTTTTTGATCCACCTCCTAGAGTAATGGAAATGAAAACAAAAATAAACAAATGGGACCTAATGAAACTTAAAAGCTTTTGATAAGCAAAGGAAACTACAAATAAGACGAAAAGACAACCCTCAGAATGGGAGAAAATATTTGCAAACGAATCAACGGACAAAGGATTAATCTCCAAAATATATAAACAGCTCATGCAGCTCAATATTAAAAAACAAACAACCCAACCCCCAAAAGGGCAGAAGACCTAAACAGACATTTCTCCAAAGAAAACATAGAGATGGCCAAGAAGCATATGAAAAGCTGCTCAACATCACTAATTATTAGAGAAATGCAAATCAAAAGTACAATGAGGTATCCCCTCACACCAGTTAGAATGGGCATCATCAGAAAATCTGCAAACACCCAATGGTGGAGAGTGTGTGGAAAAAGGGAACCCTCTTGCACTGTTGGTGGGAATGTAAATTGATACAGCCACTATGGAGAACAGTACGGAGGTTCCTTAAAAAACTAAAAATAGAATTACCATATGACCCAGCAATCCCACTCCTGGGCACATACCCAGAGAAAACCATAATTCGAAAAGACACGTGCACCCCAGTGTTCGTTGCACCACTATTTACAATACCCAGCTCATGAAAGTAACCTAAATGCCCATCGACAGATGAATGGATAAAGAAGATGTGGTATATTTATAGAATGGAATATTACTCAGCCATAAAAAGGAATGAAATTGGGTCATTTGTAGAGACGTGGATGGATCTAGAGACTGTCATACAGAGTGAAGTAAGCCAGAAAGAGAAAAACAAATATCTTATATCAACACATATATGTGGAAACTAGAAAAATGGTACAGATGAACTGGTTTGCAGGGCAGAAATAGAGACACAGATGTAAAGAACAAATGTATGGACACCAAGGGGGGAAAGTGGTGGTGGTGGTGGTGGTGGTGGGATGAATTGGGAGATTGGGATTGACATCTATACACTGATATGTATAAAATAGATAACTAATAAGAACCTGCTGTATAAAAAATTAAATTAATAAATTAAAAAAAAAAGAAATGCTATAAAAGATGTATCATGTGTGACCTGCCCATACATCTATTCTATCCTCAAGAGGGCCCAGAAGACAAAAAGGTATTGGGGAGTAGAGTACCAGCATCTCGAAAAAGCAATTTCATGAGTGATTTCCATAAATCAATGATGCAATTGGATGCAGTTTAAATGGGATCCTTGATTTTAATGGAAAAGGAAAGATACCAGAGTAGAAGGAGTTGATTTCAGGCACTTAACAAAAGCAAGATAATCATGGTAGTTACAGCAGACTGCAGGGCTGGAGTGGTAATCAAGAGTCTGACCTGATTTGGTGGAGACTAATTGATTTTGTTGCCCACCATCAACTCTCTCTGTTCTCTCTAATGAAGACTGCATTTTCAGCCTCCTTTTGGCTCTGTGTGGTTATATGACTAGCTTGTGGCCAGTGAGATGTGTGAAGAAAGAAGAGAAGTAGTCTTTTTTTTTTTTCGCGATACGCGGGCCTCTCACTGTTGTGGCCTCTCCCGTTGTGGAGCACAGGCTCCAAACACACAGGCTCAGCGGCCTTGGCTCACGGGCCCAGCCGCTCTGCGGTATGTGGGATCTTCCCGGACCGGGGCACGAACCCGTGTCCCCTGCATCGGCAGGGGGACTCTCAACCACTGCGCCACCAGGGAAGCCCCAGGGTGTGTCTTTTATTTATTCATTTATTTATTTTTAATTAAATTTATTTATTTATTTAGTAAAAGAAGAAAAAGAATGACAGAGCCCAAGGACACGACATAAACTGATTAGAACCAAATAGGCCCAAGATGGCGGACGAGTTGACTTCCACTAGACCTTGAGCCTCAGTATATGCTCATTGTGACACATCAGCAAGTTAAATGACACATCCACCAGCACCATGACAGTTCTGAGGCCGACCATCAAAGATCAAAGAGTGGGTGGTGGCCCAATGCCTGGAAATCTCTGCCCCTTCCCCAAAATAGCTGGAATACTCCTCCCATTCATTAGCCTATGAAATTACCCACCCGTATAAAAACTGACAACCCCATACCCTGCTGCCTTTCTCACTTTCCGAGATGGTGCACACTCTGTGGAGCATGTCTCTCTCTAAATAATCCGCAGGCTTCCCTGGTGGCGCAGTGGTTAAAAATCTGCCTGCTAATGCAGGGGGCATGGGTTTGAGCCCTGGTCCAGGAAGATCCCACATGCCTCAGAGCAACTAAGCCCGTGCGCCACAACTACTGAGCCTGCGCTCTAGAGCCTGCGTGCCACAACGAATGGAGCCCACGTGCCTAGAGCCCACGCTCTACAACCAAAGAAGCCACCACAATGAACAGCCCACGCACTGCAACAAAGAGTAGCCCCCACTTGCCGCAACTAGAGAAAGCCCGTGTGTAGCAATATAGACCCAATGCAGCCAAAAATAAATAAATTTATTTTTTAAAAAGCACATATCCTAAAAATAAATAAATAAATAAATAATCCACTTCTTACCTATCACTTTGTCTCTCACTGGATTCTTTCTGGGATGAGACGTCAAGAACCTGAGCTTCATTAAGTCCTGAAACCAGATGGGTGATCACACTTAAAAGACCGTGTGTTTTGACAGGGTGTGAGTCCCGGCCTCTTGGGTTCAAGTCCTAATCTGGGTTTAGGCTGGGTTCGAGTCCTGGCACATGGGTTTGAGTCCCAATCTGAGGTACATGGTTTCACCAGGACTTGAGTGAGTCCCTAGAACTGGCCACCAAGTGTGGATCTTTGGCTTCTCGCAAGAAAGAGTTCAAGAGCAAGCCATAGTAAAGTGAAAGCAGTTTATTTAGAGAGATACACATTCCATAGATAGAATGTGGTCTGTCTCAGAGAGTGAGAGTGGCCCTGGGAGAAACACATCCCATAGACAGACTGCTATCAGTTACTCTCCTACCTCTTTCTTTGCTTCTATAATCAGTGTACTTGGAAGGAGTAGTACATCCTTAGGGACCATTCTCGTTAACAGCTTATACCTCTCCTCCTTTTATATGGACCTCAGGGCACAATTCGTTGTTGCTGTTGTTGTTCTTTGTTTTTCAGCGCTAAAATTCAAAACAAGTGGCCAAATGCATTTTGTATTTGTCTAGTTTTTACCTGAGCATAAATGAAATCTTTCCACACATGCTGATGGCAACCAATTTTTTTTAACATCTTTATTGGAGTATAATTTTTTACAACATTGTGTTAGTTTCTACTGTATAACAAAATGAATCAGCTATATGTATACATATATCCTCATATCCCCTCCCTCTGGCATCTCCCTCCCACCCTCCCTATCCCACCCCTCTAGGTGGTCACAAAGCACCGAACTGATCTCCCTGTACTATGCAGCTGCTTCTCACTGGCTATCTGTTTTACATTTGGTAGTGTATATATGTCCATGCTACTCTCTCATTTCGTCCCAGCTTACCCTTTCCCCGCTCCGTGTCCTAAGTCCATTCTCTACATCTGCATCTTTATTCCTGTCCTGCCCCTAGGTTCATCAAAACCTTTTTTTTTTTTAGATTCCATGTATATGTGTTAGCATATGGTATTTGTTTTTCTCTTTCTGACTTATTTCACTCTGTATGACAGACTCTAGGTCCACCCACCTCACTACAGATAACTCAGTTTCATTTATTTTTATGGCTGAGTAATATTCCATTGTATATATGTGCCACATCTCGTTTATCCATTCATCTGTCGATGGACACTTAGGTTGCTTCCATGTCCTGGCCATTGGAAATAGTGCTGCACTGAACATTGTGGTACATGACTCTCTTTGAATTATGGTTTTCTCAGGGTATATGCCCAGTAGTGGGATTGCTGGGTCATATGTCAGTTCTATTTTTAGTTTTTTAAGGAAACTCCATACTGTTCTCCATAGTGGCTGTATCAGTTTACATTCCCACCAACAGTGCAAGAGGGTTCCCTTTTCTCCACACCCTCTCCAGCATTTATTGTTTCTAGATTTTTTGATGATGGCCATTCTGACTGGTGTGAAGTGAAACCTCATTGTAGTTTTGATTTGCATTTCTCTAATGATTAGTGATGTTGAGCATCCTTTCATGTGTTTGTTGGCAGTCTGTATATCTTCTTTGGAGAAATGTCTATTTTAGGTCTTCTGCCCATTTTTGGATTGGGTTGTTTGTCTTTTTGATATTGAGCTGCATGAGCTGCTTGTATATTTTGGAGATTAATCCTTTGTCAGTTGCTTCATTTGCAAATATTTTCTCCCATTCTTAGGGTTATCTTTTCGTCTTGTTTATGGTTTCCTTTGCTGTGTGAAAGCTTCTAAGTTTCATTAGGTCCCATTTGTTTATTTTTGGTTTTATTTCCATTTCTCTAGCAGGTGGGTCACAAAGGATCTTGCTGTGATTTATGTCATAGAGTGTTCTGCCTTTCTTTTCCTCTAAGAGCTTGATAGTGTCTGGTCTTACATTTCGGTCTTTAATCCATTTTGAGTTTAGTTTTGTGTATGGTGTTAGGGAGTGTTCTAATTTCATTCTTTTACATGTAGCTGTCCAGTTTTCCCAGCACCACATATTGAAGAGGCTGTCTTTTCTCCATTGTATATTCTTGCCTCCTTTATCAAAAATAAGGTGACCATATGTGCGTGGGTTTATCTCTGTGCTTTCTATCGTGTTCCATTGACGTATATTTCTGTTTTTGTGCCAGTACCATACTGTCTTGATTACTGTAGCTTTGTAGTATAGTCTGAAGTCAGGGAGCCTGATTCCTCCAGCTCCATTTTTCTTTCTCAAGATTGCTGTGGCTATTCGGGGTCTTTTGTGTTTCCATACAAATTGTGAAATCTTTTGTTCTAGTTCTGTGGAAAATGCCATTGGTGGGATGGCACTGAATCTGTAGATAGGGATAGCATTGAATCTGTAGATCAGTGCACAATTTTGAATTAATTATAATCCTTGATTCACGTCCAACTGTCATCAATAGTCCATGTATGGCGCTTTTATTTATTTGTAGCTAATTTATTTATAATATAATTAATGCCCATGAACCTACCATGACTCCAAAACAAAACTAATACGAACATTCTTGTACATGTTTTCTGGAGCACACACGCAGTCATTTCTGCTGAGCATGTTTCTAGAATTGCTGGGTCATGTGTTATGCAAATATTCAGCTTTAGTAGATATTGTCCTTTTTCCAAAATGCTGAAAAGCTAATTTATACTACCACCAGCAGTGAATGAAAATGCGACTTGCTCTAAATTGTTGTCAATACTTTGTATTTGTTGTCTTTTTAATTTTAACCATCCTATGGGTATGTAGCTTGTCTTACTCTTTAACTCCTTAAAAGTTGCCTTGGTGGAGTGGTTAATAATCCACCTGCCAATGCAGGGGACATGGGTTCTCTCCCTGGTTCGGGAAGATCCCACATGCTGCGGAGCAACTAAGCCCATGTGCCACAGCTACGGAGCCTGCACTCTAGAGCCTGTGAGCCACAACTACTGAGCCCGTGCGCCAAAACTACTGAAGCCTGCACGCCTAGAGCCCATGATCCACAACAAGAGAAGCCACCGCAATGAGAAGTCCGCGCACCACAACGAAGAGTAGACTCCACTCGCTAGAGAAAGCCTGTGCGCAGTAACAAAGACCCAACGCAGCCAAAAAAAAAAAAAAAAAAGTTGCCCTGTGCTCTCATTACTTTATACCAGTAAAGGAAATACTCTTGAAGATGTCACTATTATTTTCTTGATCACCAAGTCTAATGACTTTTTCTTCAATCCTTGCCCTTCATCTCTTAGTAACATCTGACACCACTGACCACCACTTTCTTCTTGAAACTGTATTCCTTTGACTTCCATGATATTGCATTATCCTATAAGGTACATCTTTATTCACAATTCAAAAATCCAGTATACCCTGAAAAGAAAGTTTTATATTACCCATTTCGTGGCAAAACCTATCCTGAACTATCATGAGACTAATCATAGTCCTTCTTTATCCCACTTAGTGGTATATTCACATAATTCATTGACGATTTATTAATGTGTTATTTATTATGATACTGCCCCAGTCCCTGTTCTATAATACAGAGTGTAGGCACCATATTAGCTTTCTAAATCCAAAAAATTGTGAATTCTGACTCAGAGTTGTGTGTAAAATTTTGAGGGCTATAGTAGAAAAGGCATAGCCCTTGGAGTCAGATAAACCTGGGTGTGAATAAACAATTTACTCAACCTCTTGAAACTTCAGCATTTTTTGTTTTTTTACTTTCTTCTCTAAAACAGGGATTGAAATAGCTAGCTGATAAGGCTGTGAACATCTTTACTTGTATGATTCACACATCTAAAACTCGATATATTGAAAACTGAGCTCACCATCCTCCCTTCCCCCTGACCATCTGCTTCTTTGTTTTCTATCTCAGAGCATGGCACCAACTTCCCACCCATCTGCTCAACTCAGAAACCTAAGCATCATCCTCAGTTTTTTCCTCCTTTCCCAGTCCATTAGCAAGTGCTGTCAATTCTATCGATACATCCTGAGACTTGCTCAATTCTGTATACTTCTCTCCATTCCCACCACCATCTTGCCTACCTGATTGGAACAGCCCCCTAAGTTGCCTTTCTATCTCCAGTGTTGCTACTTTTCAGTTCACTCTCCACACAATAGCCAACGTAATTAATGCAAATTAAGCCACTTTCCTGCTTACAGCATTCCACTGGCTTCCTATTGCTCTAAGATAAAGTCCTAATTCTATCATGACTCCAAGGCCTTCCAAGGTTATCTAATTACCCTCTAGAATCATCTGGAAACTACCTTTAGTTTCCTAATGTGCCATATTCTCTCTTATAACCTGGTTTTTGGCCATGCTTTACCTGCAGTCTGAGGCACACTTCTGCTGCACTCTACCTGGCTACTTCTATGAAACTTCAGATCTCACTTTGAATGAGACTGGTTTTTGAAAAGCTAATCTGTTTTGGACTGAATTGTGTTCTTCCAAAATTCAGATATTGGAGCTCTAACCCTCAATGTGGCTCTGTTTGGAGATAGGATCCTTAAGGAGGTAATTAAGGTAAAATGAAGTCATGTGGATGCACCCGGATTCAATATGACTGCTGTCCTTATAAAAGGAAGAAATTTGGACACAGATATGTACAGAAGGAAGACCACGTGAAGACAGAGGAAAAGCAGGCCATCTACAAGTCAAGGAGAGAGGCCTCATAATGGGGGCGCTCTAATCCAATAGTGAAATAGGAGGGAAGGGGGGCATTTAAAAGAATGGCATAGCCATAGGACATGACAAAAACTGGTTAGAACCAACTAGGTCCAAGATGGTGGAAGATTTGACTTCCAGTGGACCTTGAGCCTCCGTATACACTCACTGTAATACACCGGCAGCTAAATGACACACCCACCAGTGCCATGACAGTTCTGAGGCTAACCATAAAAGGTCAAAAAGTGGGGTGTGGCCCAATTCCTGGAAATCCCTGTCCCCTCCCCTGAAATAGCTGGAATAACCCTCCTAGTCATTAGCCTATGAAATTACCCAGCCCATAAAAACCAACCACCCCATATTCTGAGGTTTGTTTACTTCTGAGATGGCCCACACTCTGCCTGTGGAGTGTGTTTCTCCCAAGGCCATTCTCACCTTTTGAGACACATTTTGGAATGTGTATCTCTCTAAATAAGTCCACTTCTTACCTATCACTTTGTCTCTCACTGAATTCTTTCTGTGTTCAGACATAAAGAACCTGAGCTCCATTAAGTCCTGAGGAAGGGGGCAGGGCACAACCTTTAAAAGAATGACATAGCTGTTGAAGACACAACATCGACTGGTTAGAACCGACTAGGTCCAAGATGGAGGACGAGTGACTTCCAGCAGACCTTGAGCCTCAATATACGCTTATTTAATACATCAGCTAAATGACACACCCACAGGTGCCATGACAGTTCTGAGGCCGACCATAAAAGGTCAAAAAGTGTGCGGTGGCCCAGTTCCTGGAAATCTCCACCCCTTCCCCAAAACAGTTGGAATACTCCTCCCACTCATTAGCCTATGAAATTACCCAGCCCATAAAAACTAACCACCCCATATTCTGGGGCCTCTCACTGTCTGAGGTGGCCCACACTCTGTCTGTGGAGTGTGTATCTCCCTTGACTAAATCTGCTTTCACTTTACTACGGCTCACTCTTGAATTCTTTCCTGTGAGAAGCCAAGGACCCACACTAGGCGGCCATCCCAGGGACTCAGATGTGACCTGGGATGTGACCATCCTCTCACACCCCACTTTCTTTCCTGCAACACAGGTGTGTGATCTCAATTAAAAGACCGTGGGTCCAAGTCCCAATCTGTGTTGTGTGGTTTCAATAGGACTAGTGTCCTTTTAAGAAGAGGAAGAGACACCAGGGGTACACACACAAAGAAAAGGACATGTGAGGACACGGCAAGAAAGCAGCCATCTGCAAGCCAAGGAGACAGGCCTTAGGAGAATCCAGTTCTGCCTACGTTGACCTTGGACTTCCAACCTCCAGAACTGTGAGAAACTAAATTTCTGTTTAAGAAATTTCTGTTGTTCAAGTCTGTGGTATTTCGTTATGGCGGCCCTAGCAGACTAATATATAATCCTCCTTGTCTTCTCATATCATGCTATAATTCTTCCATTAGAGTCTTCATCACAGGATATTGTAACTATTTTATTCTCCATGTCTCCTTTTAGAGTAGAAGCTACTCCTAAAAGCAGGGATTTGTCTTTCTTGTTCACCACTGCAGCCCTAGCTCCTCACATATTAGCTAGCACATTGCAGGCACTTGATAAATATTTTTGAATGAATAAATTAATAAAAGGACATTTGTAAATATTCTTGCATGGTTAACAAAAGATATTAATACTCAGTAATTGTGATTTTTATCTTTTTATTTCTCCTGTTCCTAATTGCCTCTCCTTATCACAAACTCCTTTTCCCTTCCAGTAAATGTAACTGTAGCTTGAGACTACTATTTAAATTTAGACATGCCCAAGCACACCTGAAGATCTTATAGGACAGACCCACCATTTCTGTGTATGAGGGGCTATGCATTCTCCTGGGAATCTACACATGACACACTTGACTTTGAAGTAACAAGCCTTGGTAGTCTGTGGAGAGAAGTGACCCAAAGTGTAGGGAAGTATCTGCTACTAGGACAGCCTACCAACCTGGTTCCATTCTAACACAGGCTAGCTCCAAAAAGGGGTGTATTCGTTTGCTAGGGCTGTAGTAACAAAGTACTACAGACTGGGTGACTTAGAAATTTATTTTCTTTGAATTCTGAAGGCTAGAAGTCCAAAATCAAGGTGTTGGCAGGACTGGTTTCTTCTGAGGCCTTGCTCCTTGACCTCACGTGGCCTTCCTTCTATATATATCTGTGTCTGAATTTCTTTAAAAGGACAAGAGTCACATTGGATTAGGGTCCACCCGCAGACCTCATTTTACCTTAATTACCTCTTTAAAGACCCCCTATCCAAATACAGTAATATTCTGAAGTGCTAGGGGTTAGAACTTCAATATATGAATTTTAGGGGGACACAGTTCAGTCCATAACAGGGAGCTAGGCATTCACTCCCACATCCCAACCAAATGTTGCAGTTGTGGCACCACACCAGGGACAGGATCCACAGAAACAGCATATTGTCCAACGGAGGTGACAGGACCACCTGAGTGAGGTGAAGTGGCAAAGGTTTCCAGCAAAGCAAAGGGGAAATGGAAGTTTTCAAGAACTCCCAGAGGGACTTCCCTGGTGGCACAATGGTTAAGGCTCTGTGCTCCCAATGCAGGCGGCCCGGGTTTGGTGCCTGGTCAGGGAACTAGATCCCACATGCATGCCACAACTAAGAGTTTGCATGCTGCAACTAAGAGTTCACATGCCACAACTAAGGAGCCTGCCTGCCACAACTAAAATAATTGTGGAAATTAATTAATTGTGGAAATTGTGCAAATAATTGCAACCAAATAAATAAAATTAAAAAGAAAAAAAAAAAGAACTCCCAGAAACACTTGAGGTAAACTTTGAAGAGAGAGTTGGGTCCTGTTCTGCTGGGAAAGAGCAGCTGTGATGTGTTACATTGGCATTTTCCAAGACTATATCCTGAGACTTCTCCTTTCAACTCCCTCTAGACAATGCACAAACTTTGATGATCACCTCTTCAAAGGCTCTACTTAAAATTATTCCTGGATCCTCAACCTATTTCCTGACCTGATATTCCATCTGTACTTCAGACACAACATAGTTGATCATTTCTAATGCCTGGCTTTCCTATTTCAGTTCATGATTCCACCATTCTTTCATCTTTGACCCTCCCTTTTCCTCACTTCCAAAATTCAAAAAAGTTACCAATCACAGAGATTTTACCTTTATAATTTTTCTCAAGGATGATTTCTTTTATTCATAATTCCTCACCTACAAAATGGCTTCAAAACTTTTCTTGATATTCCAACTAATCCCTCGTTTTTGTTGTTAATAATAATTATGATATAAATGATGTTGATGATAATGATGATTTGGCCTTGGCCACAATTAGCCCCACCCCCTCAGCTTCAATAAAGTAAACAGCTTTAGTCATGACTGGGCTCACAGCAGGACCCGAGAAAAATTGATAAATATTTCTATAGATAGGTATTGAGGCACTATATCGTGATGAAAATGAATAGCAGGCACTTCTCTGGTGGTCCAGTGGTTAAGACTCCACTTCCACTGCAGGGGGCATGGGTTTGATTCCTGGTTGAGGAACTAGGATCCTACATGCCGTGCAGTGAAGAAAGGAAGAAAAGGAAGGAAGGAAGAAAGGGAGGGAGGGAGGAAGGGAGAAAGGGAGGAAGGAAGAAAATGAATAACAGCCATACACATTATAATGTATGAATTTCAACTAAGCTTGAGTAAAAAAGCAAGTCACAAAAGAACTTGTGTGATATAGTTCTGTTTATTGACCCAGTCATAAACAAGAACAAACAATGTGTTTTTTAGGGTACATTTTTGGTACAACTGGAGAGGAAACAAAGGAATGATAAACTCAAAGTGTAGAACAGGGACTGCTTCTAGGGGGGGAAGGAGGGAGGCATGATGGGAGGCATGCACAAGGGGTCATAACAGTGAGGGCAATTTATTTGTATCTAAGCAGCGTGGTGGGTAGGTGGGTGCTTACTGTTGTACTGTTTCCCATTTTACCACCTTTGAAATCAGGTGATCACTGTCAGCCAAGTGGCAGGTGTGATAAAGCTGTATTACTTTAGAAATACTTTAATAGGTATGAAGACTCATCACCCTGCTGGGTCATTCCTTGTCCTGAACAGGAATGCAAACCTTTTCCCATTTTCAACTTCATAGTGTATGAAATGTAGGACTGACTTTAACTTTAAACAGAAACTAACTATAGATTTAGTTGTTTTTGTTTGTTTGTTTGTTCGGCTGCACTGTGTCATACGCTTGTGGGATCTTAGTTCCCCAACCAGGGATTGAACCCGGGCCCTCGGCAGTGAGAGTGCGGAGTCCTAACCACTGCACTGCCAGGGAACTCCCAAGTTGTTAAGACTAAACATGGTGTTGAGTGGATTCTAAGTATCATCTTGATTCAAGTGCAAAATCTTTGACCCTAGATGCCATCTTAATTACCTCTATTTCCCCCATAGTTGTTCACCTAATACTTTCTGTGCAGTGGAGTGTCAGAAATTCTTAGACAAATGAATAAATTTTAATGTAAGAATGATGTTGAACAGTTAAATGAAAGCTGTGTATTTAATGGCCTATACTTGTACTTTCACGTTAAGATGGTTCAAATCAGAATACATCCACTCCCAGGGTACCTCATGGTGTGCCAAAGATCCCCAGAACAGGGAGATAGCGCACCACTCACGGTTCTGTGTTGTCGGTATGACTTGTGAACAAGTCATTGAAAACATTATTTTATTAAACCTCAGACTGTAAAAAACTGGTTTGCTCCAACCTCTACACAAACTACAATAAAATTAACACTCAATATCAAACTCCAAAATATTCTCTAAATATTCAGAAACAATGGAATGGATTTGTTTTTGTAACTCTAGCAGAATTAGTAACTTTGCTTTTCTTTTGTGCCATTTTGTTTAGTTATTTTCTGTTTAATAGAAGTTAAATGAGATTTGTTTTGGGCAACAAGCAATAATCAAGGAAGGCATCCCCAGAACAGAGCTAAACAAGACCAGAGCATTCGGGGCTTAGAATGTAAAATTTTACAGTTACCTCCAAAGGAAATTACTCATACACCCCCAGAGATACAGACAAGACTGAGAACAGAAGGCATATATCACACAACTTGAAATGTGTATCCCCTTCCTGGATGCATGCGTATGTTGCAATATGAGTTAATTTGTTTTGTAAATCTCCCAATTGTCTTTTTTTTACTTTTTAAAAAAAATTTATTTATTTTATTTATTTATTTTTGGCTGCAATAGGGTCTTCGTTGCTGTGAGGGCTTTCTCTAGTTGCGGCGAGTGGGGGCTACTCTTCGTTGCGGTGCACAGGCTTCTCACCGTGATGGCTTCTCTTGTTGTGGAGCATGGGCTCTAGGCATGCAGGCTTCACTAGTTGTAGAATGAGGGCTCAGTAGTTGTGGCTCACAGGCTCTAGAGCGCAGGCTCAGTAGTTGTGGCACACGGGCTTAGTTGCTCTGTGGCATGTGGGATCTTCCTGGACCAGGGCTCGAACCCATGTCCCCTGCATTGGCAGGTGGATTCTTAACCACTGTGCCACCAGGGAAGCCCTCCCAATTAACTTTTGAATAGCGTGATTCAATTTGTTGGATGTGAATATTTAAGCTATGCCCCAACTTTAAGCCAGTTTTTATCATGTCTTCATCATTTCATATGATGAGGCTCCAACCTCTCTCTCTCATCCATAAGGAGTCCTTTAGAACTACTGATTGTCCCGTTTTGTTCCATATTGAATGAACACAACATATTAAGCACTTTATAAAACATACCGGGGACCTCTGTTCCCTGTTGCTCACCAGCCTTGCCTTGAGTGACAACCAAGGTCAAAATATTATTTTCAAAGCAGCATTTCTCCAAACTCCATCTCTGAAGAAACTCAAGTTCTTTCCAAATAGTTCTAGGAGTCCCCAGTGTCTCAAGTGTGTCAAGTGCACTGAGTCCTTTTATCTTGTTTGGGATAAGATGCTGGAAAGCGAATAAGGAATTATATGGATTATATGGCAGCTATTATTTATTGAGTGGTTGCTATGTGTCAAAGCTACACAAGTCACAAGGTAAAGGGTAACCTGGATGATGGCAGTAAAAATTCCCCTTTCCTTGTAGAAACTCTGGGGGAGGGGAAGCTTATCACACATTGGCCTCTGATGAAAACTTGGCCTTAAGATCTTCAAAACCTTGAAAAGACTAGAAGCCAGAAAACATTATCATTTCAAAGTTTTGAGTGATTCTCTAGGTTGGAAGTTGTAGAAACCTGAATTCACTTCTGTGGCCAAATACCTCCTGATCTGGAACCCTTTCCAACAGCTTGTTAGTCCTAAAATGAGAAGTAAAGAACCTCTGCTGACACAGAGACATTTTAAGGGACTTCATTTCTATGGCTGCAAAATTGCTTTGGGGGTGACAATGGTTTTAAAATATTTTCTGTGGGGAAGGTTGAGTTGCATCTGGGAGACTGGGACTTCCACCAGGTCAGCCAACTATTTTCCTACTATCCTTCCCAAGTACCTTCTCTTGTTTACTTTCCAAAGTAATAGTTTCTCCCTTTCTCCCCTCTTCAGAACTCCTGCACACCATACCTTACTCTTACTCTTTTTTTTTTTTTTTTGATGGCTTAGGTGCATTTTATTGGTTTTCTTTACCTCACCCTTACTCGTAATTGACCTTGCTTCAAACTTTACCAGAAAAATAAAATGGTGAGTCATTTGGGAATGATTCCTTTAAATCTCTTTAACCATTTGCAATTTGCCTGTAGCTGTTCCTCCTCTGCTTTCCTTCTCTGTGTCCACAGATCCTAAACTATCACATCACGATCTTCATCTAATCCTAATCAAGCCCCCATCCCACCCCATGTTGAAAGACCTGCCTTAAACCAGAGTCCAAAACCTTATCAGTTCTGACTTTGCCCTCCCCACTCTGAGACACAAAGACTGTGAAGGTGGTGCTCTCTCTTAACACAGTAAGAATAAATTTATCTTATCAACCAGCTCTGGCTCCCCTCTCCCCTCAGGCACTTAGCTCCTTTCTCTTCTGCATTATTATTATTTTTTAAATATTTATTTAGGCTGTGCCGGGTCTTAGTTGTGGCACGCAGGATCTTCAGTTGCTGCATGTGGACTTCTTAGTTGCGGCATGTGAACTCTTAGTTGCGGAATGCAGGATCCAGTTCCCCAACCAGGGAATGAACCCGGGCCCCTTGCACTGGGAGCTCGGAGTCTTACCCACTGGACCAGCAGGAAAGTCCCTCTTCTGCATTATTATTCTCTTTCTCTCTACTGGGTCAGTATACAAATTTACCCTAACAGAGCCCATCCTTAAACAACACTCCCTTTACCCTTTAGCTTTCAGCCACTTTATTGCTTCCCATCACAGCAACATTTAAAAAAATGATGTTTTAAATAGGTAATACATTCACATGCTTCAAAAATTCCAAAGGCTGATTCCCTTTGCTGGAGGCATCTTTTATGTAGTTGGAGAGATATACACATGGAACCATACAGCAATAGCGCCATATTATACACACTATTCTCTACCTTTCACTAAACAACACATCCTGGAAATCTTTCTGTATCTGTATAGAAAGATCATAGCCAAATTTTTGGTAGTTCTTCCCCTCACTCTCCTCTCTTTAATCCATTCTAATAAGGTGGCTTCTGTTATTTCAGATGAAATGACTATCCTCAAGGTCACCCAAGATCTCCACTTGCTAAATCCAAAGGCTGCATTTCAGTCCTCATCTTATTACACTTCTTGGCAGCATCTGACACAGCAAACACTCCCTCCCTCTTGAAACACTTCATTGCCTTGCAGAGGAGAATTTGCTGGGAAGCGAATGAAGTATAGGCCACAGGGCTCCTCACTGTTACCTCCCCCTCCCAAGGACCTACAAGGAGTTCTAGCCATGTATCCACAGGGTCATGTCATTTTGTGAAACGTGCAAAATATTTTCACCAAAATCAGTCAAGACCACTGTGTCTTTTCACTCTGATCTCCACTTCATCCCACTTTTCCCTGTGTCTTGGCATCCAGCTCAGGGAAGCCGAGTTGCAAATACATTTAGTTTGGATTTAGTCATACTGTACGCAGATACAATAGGGGGTCCCTGGAGAAAAAGAACTAGGCATGGCTTTCTTGACATAAGAGAAATCATTTTAGGCCCAAGCCATTTTGTCATCTAAGCCTGGCTCCAATGCTTTCCCTGGAACAGGTCTCAGTAATTAATGATCTTAAGGGAACAAAAGAATGCAGTAACAAAGCAGTCAAGGAACAACAGTTCAGTGATAAAACAGAGTCCTAGTTCCTCCTCAAGGCATATACATGACAACCTGGTACAGAACTTCGAGTTCTGCAGGAACTATGGCCCCCACCCAAGTGGAGGATGGAATGATGATGTTGACCTTTTCTGACCCTCGTGACTTCAATCAACTAAAGCCTGGACTCTGTCAATCTTTGCCCCAATTCTGTGCTGAACTCTATTATACTCAAGCCCTTCATGAATATGCATGTGCCCTTAGCTTAAAACTTCCCCAATTTAGCTGTTCAGGGAGACACTGCTTTGGGGAAGACCCCCAGTGTTCTCCTTATTTGCTGCAAGTAGTAAATCCTTCCTTCCTCCTTTCTTGGCTTGGTCTTTTGGCTCGACACAGACCAAGAGGCAAACCCAGTTTTTGGGTAACAATACCAGTGTAGTGGTACCAGTATGGAAGGAGTTCCAGGGATAAATACTCCATCAGCTCACTATGCCACCTCATCCAGAGTTGTGACATGAAGATGCAGGACCTGAGGTCATATCATGACACCCGGCTCTATAGGCACGTAGGATCAATGTCTGAAACATACAGAGCCAGAAGCTAATCTGTGAGAAAGTCTTTCAATTTTCAGACATGTATATCTGTAAGCAGGAATCAGATTGTCACTGATGACTTATCAAATTAGAAGTCCTCTTCTATCAGGAATATACTTGACCATGCAGCATATGTTACCAAACTCAGGTTCAGCTGCTTGCAGCTCTAAGGCCAATGATCGAGAGCTAAGTATCAATAGAAAGGAAAGATGCTTTAGTCAGAAAAGCCAGCAACCTGGGGAGAAGGTGGACTCATGTCCTAAGACAAACTCAAAGATTCTGCTCAGCCATGACAGTTTTTAAATGGAAAAAGGTGGCTGAAGTGGGGGGTGCCGGGGAATCATCAAGGCAGGAGTTTGGCTTCTGCATCATTCTCCATTGCATGCAGGCTGGCTAACTCTCTCTTCAGATGTCATCTTGCCTGTGAAATCTGCCTGCAGGGTTGTTAAGGGAGCAACCCTTAGTAATTGGTAGAGAGCTGGTCATTATTTAACTACTTCATTCTTCATTGTTACTTCTTTTTATCTACGAAAAGAATCAACAGCATAAGCAAGGCTTGGTGTGCATTCAGGAGAGCCTAAGTCAGGAGTTAGCTTAAATTGCCTAGTGACCTCATTCCTACACTTAGGTTCTTTCAAAGTTAGAGGGGAACAGAAATGGACAAACAGGAAAGGGGCAAAAGAGCTGCTTTCAATTCCCTACTGTCAACATCATTCCATTTCTATGGGATTAGAGGTGAAGGTCCATTTTCTATAACTTCTTCATGCTGACTTAAGGTGCCATATTCTTAGAGTAGAAGATGTCAACATGGGTCTGTAGCATCTCTTTGCTGACAATTTTAGTTGCCCACTTACAGATATGTGCAGAACAAGCTACAATTATTTTGATGCCCACAAAGATATTTATTATTATGAGCAATAATGTTAATTCCATTCTCTTGAGGCCAGTTCTTGGAACTGTGTTAGCCACAGATTCAGTGCTGCTCAAGATAGAGCAGTTTATGTCACGGCTGCAGGCTGGTCATCATGCAGTTAGCTTTTTTCTCTGGTGATAGTTATAGTATCTGTAAAACAACTCAGGAATATGCATCAGACACTGAGTCTGTGACTGTATTGTCCTAGCCATGAACTGCTTGGTTTTGTACTTCGGGGGCCCTGTAGGGTTCTCCTCTGTTCCATATACATTTTAAAAAAGGACTGTGCTTTTAAAAATGGGAATCATGCAAAATAGAATTTATCATAATTCCTGTGTTTGCAGGGCAGGAACTTGAACAGTCCTACTGTGAATACACACGCGTGAAGCTGTGTGTTATATGCATCCTGACATTATTGGACTGCATTTTACTATACTTGCCACATCTTGTCCTTCAAAATCTGGTGGTTCCATAAGAAATGGCACCAAAATTGACACCAAGAAAGTCAAGTGATCTGAAGAAACCAGTGTTCCAGACACAAAACTCCTACCCTTTTTCATCAAGAAATCAATGTATCAGGGCTTCCCTGGTGGCACAGTGGTTGAGAGTCTGCCTGCCAATACAGGGGACGCGGGTTCGAGCCCTGGTCTGGGAGGATCCCACATGCCGCGGAGCAACTAGGCCCGTGCGCCACAACTACTGAGCCTGTGCGTCTGGAGCCTGTGCTCCGCAACAAGAGAGGCCGCGATAGTGAGGGGCCCACGCACCACGATGAAGAGTGGCCCCCGCTTGCCGCAACTAGAGAAAGCCCTCGCACAGAAACGAAGACCCAACACAGCCATAAATAAATAAATTTAAAAAAAAAAGAAATCAATGTATCAGAATAAAAGGAATTTGATTTCACAACTACCTTGCTCTATACACTGTAGCAGCAATTTAAATCACACTGGGGGACTTCCCTGGCAGTCCAGTGGTTAAGACTCTGTGCTTCCACCGCAAGGGATGTGGATTCAATCCTTGGTGGGGGGAATAAGATCCTGTATTGCGTGAGGCACAGCCAAAAAAAAAAACCCCAAACAAACAAACAAACAAAAAACCACATTGGAATTGCTCTTGTGTATGCCTAATTTCCTAATTTTAGATTTTTTTGATGGGGGGTACTAATGATCATTTCACTATTTAACTATGATGATGAGGAGGTATCCTTATGGAAGCCAAAAACATAAACTGAAAGAAAGAAAACAGGTAAAAATTTTTAAATGCCAAAAATATTTCTTATTACATCACAACAGAAACTAAAGGCTCTTGTAATCAAAATCATGAAGATTAGGGAAAGATTCATGATAGCCAACAGAAGAGACTAAAGTGATTATGGGAATCAAAACACTTCTAAACAACAAACAGAAAACAGAATAAGGAAGATGGTAGAAAAACTATGTAGATTCAATAGAACACAAAGAAGGTCAGAAGGTACCTCACTTTGATGAATTCATTGATTTTGATAACTGCCATAACCTTTCATTGTGGTCTGTTTAAGGAGCAATAATTTCATTCAATACTGAATAATCAAAGAGTTCATTTTTTCCACCAAATTTTGATCAATAATATTAACAGAGAATTAAACAGATCATAGGAAAACATATACTTCTCAAACAGATATATACATTTAAAAAATATTTTTAAATGGTCAAACTGCTATGAGAACCTGGGTAGCCTATTCTAAAACTAAAGGTTGCATTTATCATTTTGTTTGTAAACTGTTTTCAACAAGACAGACATTACATCAGACGGGTTTTTAGACTGGATAAATATATTAAGAAGTTTCAAAAGTCAAGTACATTCCACATAGCACGAGAAGGCCATGTTTACTTGAAATATATGGAAGTCCAATAAAAATGCACTAGACCAATTTCTTGAAAAGTAAACAGGAAAAACATTCTGAATTATTTTGAAATGCCATAAAGTGTAGCAGCAGCTATTAAATTTTTAAATAAAAATGGCTTCCAGGGCTTCCCTGGTGGCGCAGTGGTTGAGAGTCCGCCTGCCGATGCAGGGGACACGGGTTCGTGCCCCGGTCCGGGAAGATCCCACATGCCGCGGAGCGGCTGGGCCCGTGAGCCATGGCCGCTGAGCCTGCTCTGGGCCCGTGAGCCATGGCCGCTGAGCCTGCGCGTCCGGAGCCTGTGCTCTGCAACGGGAGAGGCCACAACAGAGGCCCGAGTACCGCAAAAAAAAAAAAAAAAAAAAGGCTTCCAGAGGTCACAGTGAAAAAATTGTGTTCTTTAAACAAAGGCAATTTCATGGAAATCATTGAACTAATTGCTAAATTCTATTCTATTTTTGCATAAGGACTTGGAAAAATGTCAAAATAAAAGAACAATGTGACTTATGTGAAATCATATTAAAAATTCATCAAAATAATGAAAAGGTATTCAAAATTAAGTAGCGAATCAAACAAGCCAGATATCCAATACCATTCCATTACTTAGAGTCTATATTGGAGTGATGAACGCTGATCGGATGGTGATTATTGTTTTTTCTTTTTTTTTGGCCGCATGGGGCAGCACGTGGGGTCTTAGTTCCCCAACCAGGGATCGAACCTGCGCCCCCTGCAGTGGAAGTGCGGAGTCTTAACCACTGGACCTCTGGGGAAGTCCCTGATTATTGTATTCTACATTAACAATAGAAACACCCGTGAACAATTTTTAACTTTTCTCTAACTGAAAACCATCTATTTGTGCCTTTATTCAACAACTGCAATTTTCCACTGAACAGTATTCATGGTCAGTTATGCTATTATGTAACTGTTAGGAAAGGTGAGAGCAAAGGGCTACCAGCATTCTTTTAAAACATAAAGTATGTGGAATTTTCGTAATTTTGGTGGAGAAAAATCTGCCTTGATAGTACCTGAAGTTATTGACTACTTCAGTATTTTGTAACAGTTAGGAAGATGATAGAAAACCTTTTGGGTTCCTCTCACATATGGAGCATTTGAAACAAACATCCTTGGATTTTTCTTTAAGAAATCTAAGTGTAATGAGATGATCTGCCTGTTTTAAGGCTGTTCTAAGCCTTGCAATATGGATACGACAATGTTTCAAGGATTCCAACACATATTTTTCAAAGACTCAGAAAGCCTAGCACAACCAGATGCAAAGAGTTTATTCAAAAATTTGGTGAAATTAGACTATGTTGTTTTAATTGCAATTTAGAAAAGTGTTTTGGAATATTTCAAAAAACAAGTGAGAAATTACAGACTTTTGATTCGGATTTATATAAAGGATATTATGTCATTTAAAATTTATGTATACATTAAATAATGGAGTCAAAATTCAGAAGAAAAGATAATGGAATGCAAAACAAAAGTGGTGGATTAATTATTCTGATACTGAGAAGCAAAGTGTAACAAAAAGCCTGCAGATCATACTAAAAGCAGTAACACATAAGGAGGAAGAGCTACACTTTGACTAGAAGGAATGAATAAACTTGCGGATTGTTTGGAAATTCCACTAATAAAGAGAAGTGAATCATATAAGTTCATTGTGAAAAGATTTAAATTTCTTACTAATTTTCACCGGAAAACTGATGCTGATGAAACTAACATAAAACTTCTTATATGACACTACAACAAGGACGTTGATGACAACTGGTTAATGAGTATTGTCAATTCAAAAAACATTTAAGGTAGCTATTGCAGAAGAAAACTTAAAATGCCCTAATGTCTTACAGCTTGTGAAACAAACTTGATAGATGTTTTCCAAAGTTGACATCAGTCCTAAAAATGTACATGACATCATGAATTGTGACGCTGAAACTTTAAAAAATTAGCAATAGCAATAATAACAAAATGAACCCAATAAAAAATGCTATAAAAATTATGTGTGAGGTAGATTGTCTCATCTATTAATTTCATTTTAGAGTCACAAATGCTATTATATTTGTTATGAATAGAGGCTATTGGGTTTGATAAGATTAAATACTGAGTTAATCCAGGATAGCTTCCCAGCCTCTTCCTATCGCATCACATTGTTTTGTTTTCATCATGGCAGTTATCACTAGCTAATAGTTTTGTGTTAATTGGTTTGATTGTTCTCTGCCTACCTGCTCTAAAATGCAATTCTTGTGAGAGTAGTGACCTTATCTGTCTTATTTAATGTTTTATCCTCAGTGTCTAGAACAGTGTCAGGCACAGAGTTGGCCTCAATCAGTGGTAATCAAATGGATGGGTGGGTGGATGGATGGATGGATAAATGAATGAATGAATGAATGAAGAGGATGGTGATAGTGTCTGTTTCCTATTCACCCCTCATATTGAATTTGAATCTCTCTCGTTTAAGAAGTGATGATCAGAAACTGACAGAAAGGCTAAGTGAAATTCTGAGCATGGGCTGAAAGCCTTCTATGGGAGATTTTGGCAGATTCTGGATGCAGACAGAGCTGTGTGGGGCTCAGGTGAGAAGATGTGGCACAGAATTGGGAGGAGACATTCTCCTTCACTCCGCATCACTCCCGGTGTTCCTATGTAACTCTGAGGACTCGTGGCTTTGGTGGCTTCCAAAAAGCTTTGGCAAGGCTTCTGTAGTTATAGGAGAAGCCAGTGATGTTGGCAAGTTGGAGCTGGAGAAGGAAGGGATGGAACACCATATGGTACCTAGAACTACCATCTGGGTTGTAGGCACTTGGGAGGCTCCCCTTTGGGGATTTCCAGAAATTACTTGTGTTGTGGGCAGGTAAGTTCTGCCTGAGCAGATACGGACTGGATGGTAAGTTCTGCTTGAGCAGATAGCAGATACTTAGAGTCATGGCCATTTGTGCACCAAAATTAACTTTGACCTCTTGTTGAGTTTACAGGCTGATGGGGCAAGCAAGGTACAGATTACATACGTATTACCCCTCATTTTACGTCATCTAGATCTTTGACATAATCTATAAATACAGTTCTGTAAGAATCAGTATTGAGCTATGTGATAATTGTGTTGTCTCTTTCTCTTGTCCTTAATTTGGAGCCGCCATACATAGTTGTAAATATCAAGGGCCCCCAGGCTGAGGGATTCTGGGGAGTTGAAATCCAGTCCTTGCTTCGCTTGCCAAACCTTATGCCCTAGCATAGGCTTCTTCTGCCTGGAGAAGAAGTACTTTTTCTTTTCTTTTTTTTTTTTTTTTGCGGTACGTGGGCCCCTCACTGCTGTGGCCTCTCCCATTGCGGAGCACAGGCTCCGGACGCGCAGGCTCAGCGGCCATGGCTCACGGGCCCAGCCGCTCCGCGGCATGTGGGATCTTCCCGGACTGGGGCACGAACCCGTGTGCCCTGCATCAGCAGGCGGACTCTCAACCACTGCACCACCAGGGGAGCCCCAGAAGTACTTTTTCTTAATCAACACACAAATACTATCTGCTCACTGAGACTTGGGACTGCGGTCCACCTAAAAGGATATTTTTTATTTGCATGAAATATGTGTATATGAACTAGTGGAATCCCTGCAGGGGAAATGACATGAACCAGGGCAGAGAAGTGGGGGTAAATGCAAGGTCTGTGAGCTGTGGGGAGGGGTGGAGACAGTGCAAAATGGCTGCAGAGGATCTATGTTGAAACATAGTGGGATTTTTGCAGCAGACTAGTCCCAGAAGAGGGAAATTATAGAAACTACTACATCAAGGCTCAGTGAGGAAGGAGGTAAATATTTTTTAAAAGTCCCTGTTGGGGAGGGTGAGGAAACAGACACTTTCCTATAATGCTGGTTCAATATAAACGGTATAACCTCTTTGGGGGAACTTTGGCAGTTTCTACCAAAATTACAAGTGCACATGCCCTTTGACCCAGAATCATTTTCTTTTTTTCTTATTAGTCATCCATTTTATACCCATCAGTATATACATGTCAATCCCAGTCTCCCAATTCATCACACCACCACCACCACAACCCCGCCGTTTTCCCCCCTTGGTGTCCATAGGTTTGTTCTCTACATCTGTGTCTCAATTTCTGCCCTGCAAACCGCTTCATCTGTACAATTTTTCTAGGTTCCACATATATGCGTTAATATACGATATTTGTTTTTCTCTTTCTGGCTTACTTCATTCTGTATGACAGTCTCTAGTTACACCCACATCTCTACAAATGATGCAGTTTCATTCCTTTTTATGGCTGAGTAATATTCCATTATATACATGTACCACTTCTTCTTTATCCATTCATCTGTCAATGGACACTTAGGTTGCTTCCATGACTGGGCTATTGTAAACAGTGCTGCAATGAACATTAGGGTGCATGTGTCCTTTTGAATTATGTTTTTCTCTGGGTATATGCCCAGTAGTGGGATTGCTAGATCATATGGTAATTCTATTTTTAGTTTTTTAAGGGACCTCCATACTGTTCTTCATATCGGCTGTATCAACTTACACTCCCACCAACAGTGCAAGAGGTTTCCCTTTTCTCCACACCCTCTCAAGCATTTGTTGTTTCTAGAATTTCTGATGATGCCCATTCTAACTGGTGTGAGGGGATACCTCATTGTACTTTTGATTTGCACTTCTCTAATAATTAGTGATGTTGAACAGCTTTTCATGTGTTCCTTGGCCATCTGTATGTCTTATTTGGAGAAATGTCCATTTAGGTCTTCTGCCCATTTTTGGATTGGGTTGTTTGTTTTTTTAATATTGAGTTGCATGAGCTGTTTATATATTTTGGAGATTAATCCTTTGTCCCTTGATGCGTTTGCAAATATTTTGTCCCATTCTGAGGGTTGTCTTTTCGACCTGTTTGTAGTTTCCTTTGCTTTGAAAAAGCTTTTAAGTTTCATTAGGTCCCATTTGTTTATTTTTGTTTTTATTTCCACTACTCTAGGAGGTGGATCAAAAAAGATGTTGCTGTGATTTATGTCAAAGAGTGTTCTTCCTATGTTTTCCTTTAAGAGTTTTATAGTGTCTGGTCTTACATTTAGGTCTCTAAACCATTTTGAGTTTCTTTTTTGTTTATGGTGTTAGGGAGTGTTCTAATTTCATTCTTTTACATGTAGCTGTCCAGTTTTCCCAGCACCAGTTATTAAGAGACTGTCTTTTCTCCTTTGTATATCCTGGACTCCTTTGTCATAGATTAGTTGACCATAGGTACATGGGTTTATCTCTGGGCTTTATATACTGTTCCATTGATGTATATTTCTGCTTTTGTGCCAGTACCATATTGTCTTGATTACTGTAGTTTTGTAGCATAGTCTGAAGTCAGGGAATCTGATTCCTCCAGCTCCGTTTTTTTTCCCTCAAGACTGCTTTGGCTATTCGGGGTCTTTTGTGTCTCCCTACAAATTTTAAGATTTTTTGTTCTAGTTCTGTAAAAAATGCCATTGGTAATTTGATAGGGATTGCATTGAATGTGCAGATTGCTTTGGGTAGTATAGTCATTTTCACAATATTGATTCTTCTTATTGATTCTTCAATCCAAGAACATGGTATATCTCTCCATCTGTTGGTATCATCTTTAATTTCTTTCATCAGTGTCTTACAGTTTTCTGCATACAGGTCTTTTGTCTCCCTAGGTAGGTTTATTTCGAGGTATTTTATTTTTTTGTTGCAATGGTAAATGGGAGTGTTTCCTTAATTTCTCTTTCAGATTTTTCATCATTAGTGTATAGGAATGCAAGAGATTTCTGTGCATTAATTTTGTATCCTGCAACTTTACCACATTCATTGATTAGCTCTAGTAGTTTTCTGGTGGCATCTTTAGGATACTCTATGTATAGTATCATGTCATCTGCAAACAGTGACAGTTTTACTTCTTCTTTTCCAATTTGTATCCCTTTTATTTCTTTTTCTTCTCTGATTGCTGTGGCTAGGACTTCCAAAACTATGTTGAATAATAGTGGTGAGAGTGGACATCCTTGACTCGTGCCTGATCATAGAGGAAATGCTTTCAGCTTTTCACCATTGAGAGTGATGTTTGCTGTGGGTTTGTTGTATATGGCCTTTATTATGTTGAGGTAGGTTCCCTCTATGCCCACCTTCTGGAGAGTTTTTTATCATAAATGGGTGTTGAATTTTGTCAAAAGCTTTTTCTGCATCTATTGAGATGATCATATGGTTTTTCTTCTTCAATTTGTTAATATGGTGTATCACACTGATTTGCATATATTGAAGAATCCTTGCATCCCTGGGATAAATCCCACTTGATCATGTTGTATGATCCTTTTAATGTGTTGTTGGATTCCATTTGCTAGTATTTTGTTCAGGATTTTTGCATCTATATTCATCAGTGATATTGGTCTGTAATTTTCTTTTTTTGTAGTATCTTTGTCTGCTTTTGGTATCAGGGTGATGGTGCCCTCATAGAATGTTTGGGAGTGTTCCTTCCTCTGCAATTTTTTGGATGAGTTTGAGAAGGATGAGTGTTAGCTCTTCTCTAAATGTTTGATAGAATTCACCTGTGAAGCCATCTGGTCCTGGACTTTAGTTTGTTGGAAGACTTTTAATCACAGTTTCGATTTCATTACTTGTGATTGGTCTGTTCATATTTTCTATTTCTGTCTGGTTCAGTCTTGGAAGGTTATACCTTTCTAAGAATTTGTCCATTTCTTCCAGGTTGTCCATTTTATTGGCATAGAATTGCTTGTAGTACACTCTTATGATGCTTTGTATTTCTGCTGTGTCTGTTGTAACTTCTCCTTTTTCATTTCTAATTTTATTGATTTGAGTCCTCTCCCTCTTTTTCTTGATGAGTCTGGCTAATGGTTTATCAATTTTATCTTCTCAAAGAACCAGCTTTTAGTTTTATTGATCTTTGCTATTGTTTTCTTTGTTTCTATTTATTTCTGCTCTGATCTTGATCATTTCTTTCCTTCTGCTAACTTTGGGTTTTGTTTGTTCTTCTTTCTCTAGTTTCTTTAGGTGTAAGGTTAGATTGTTTACTTGAGATTTTTCTTGTTTCTTAAGGTAGGCTTGTATTGCTATAAACTTCCCTGTTAGAACTGCTTTTGCTGCATCCCATAGGTTTTGGATCGTCGTGTTTTCATTGTCATTTGACTCTAGGTATTTTTTGATTTCCTCTTTGATTTCCTCAGTGATCTCTTGGTTATTTAGTAACATATTGTTTAGCCTCCATGTGTTTGTGTTTTTTACGGTTTTTTCCCTGTAATTCATTTCTAATCTCATAGTGTTGTGGTCAGAAAAGATGCTTGATGTGATTTCAATTTTCTTAAATTTACTGAGGCTTGATTTGTGACCCAAGATGTGATCTATCCTGGAGAATTTTCCATGTGCCCTTGAGAAGAAAGTATAATTTGCTATTCTTGGATGGAATGTCCTATAAATATCAATTAAATCTATCTGGTCTATTGTGTCATTTAAAGCTTGTGTTTCCTTATTAATTTTCTGTCGGGATGATCTGTCCGTTGCCGTAAGTGAGGTGTTAAAGTCCCCCACTATTATTGTGTTACTGTCGATTTCCTCTTCTATAGCTGTTAGCAGTTGCCTTATGTATTGACGTGCTCCTACATTGGGTGCGTGTATATTTATAATTGCTATATCTTCTTCTTGGATCGATCCCTTGATCATTATGTAGTGTCCTTCCTTGTCTCTTGTAACATTCTTTATTTTAAAGTCTATTTTTTCTGATATGAGTATTGCTACTCCAGCCTTCTCTTGATTTCCATTTGCATGGAATATCTTTTTCCATCCTCTCACTTTCAGTCGGTATGTGTCCCTAGGTCTGAAGTGGGTCTCTTGTAGACAGCATATATATGGTCTTTTGTATCCATACAGCAAGCCTGTGTCTTTTGGTTGGAGCATTTAATCCATTCACTTTTAAGGTAATTATCCATCTGTATGTTCCTATTACCATTTTCTTAATTGTTGTGGGTTTGTTTTTGTAGGTCCTTTTCTTGTCTTGTGTTTCCCACTTAGAGAAGTTCCTTTAGCATTTGTTGTAGAGTTGGTTTGGTGGTGCTGAATTCTCTTAGCTTTTGCTTGTCTGTAAAGCTTTTGATTTCTCCATCGAATCTGAATGAGATCCTTGTCGGGTAGAGTAATCTTGGTTGTAGGTTCTTCTCTTTCATCACTTTAAGTATATCATGCCTCCCCCTTCTGGCTTGTAGAGTTTCTGCTGAGAAATCACCTGTTAACCTTATGGGAGTTCCCTTGTATATTATTTTTCATTTTTCCCTTGCTGCTTTCAATAATTTTTCTTTGTCTTTTATTTTTGTCAATTTGATTACTATGTGTCTCCTTGGGTTTATCCTGTATGGGACTCTTTGTGCTTCCTGGACTTGGGTGGCTATTTCCTTTCCCATGTTAGTGTAGTTTTCAACTATAATCTCTTCAAATATTTTCTCCGGTCCTTTCTCTCTCTTCTCCTTCTGGGGCCCCTATAATGCGAATGTTGTTGCGTTTAATGTTGTCCCAGAGGTCTCTTAGGCTGTCTTCATTTCTTTTCATTGTTTTTTCTTTATTCTGTTCCACAGCAATGAATTCCACCATTCTGTCTTTCAAGTCACTTATCCGTTATTCTGCCTCTGTTATTCTGCTATTGATTCCTTCTAGTGTAGTTTTCATTTCAGTTATTGTATTGTTCATCTCTGTTTGTTTGTTCTTTAATTCTTCTAGGTCTTTGTTAAACATTTCTTGCATCTTTTCAATCTTTGCCTCCATTCTTTTTCCGAGGTCCTGGATCATCTTTACTATCATTATTCTGAATTCTTTTTCTGGAAGACTGCCTATCTCCACTTCATTTACTTGTTTTTCTGTGGCTTTATGTTGCTCCTTCATCTGGTACATAGCCCTCTGCCTTTTCATCTTGTCTATCTTTCTGTGAATGTAGTTTTTGTTCCGCAGGCTGCAGGATTGTAGTTCTTCTTGCTTCTGACCCAGAATCTTACTTCAAGGAATTTATTCTGTAAATGTAGGTCTATATTTTTTATACAGGTATACACAAAGTTATTCACTGTACCATTAAAAAAATAAATTTATTGATTTTCATTTATTTATTTTTGGCTGCATTGGGTCTTCATTGCTGTGTGTGGGCTTTCTCTAGTTGCGGCGAGTGGGGGCTACTCTTTGTTGCAGTGCACGGGCTTCTCATTGCAGTGGCTTCTCTTGTTGCAGAGCACGGACTCTAGGCACAAGGGCTTCATTAGTTGTGGCACGTGGGCTGTGTAGTTGTGGCACCCAGGCTCAGTAGTTGTGGCTCACAGGCTCTAGAGTGCAGGCTCAGTAGTTGTGGCGCATGGGCTTAGTTGCTCTGTGGTATGTGGGATCTTCCCGGACCAGGGCTCGAACCTGTGTCTCCTGCCTTGACAGGTGGATTCTTAACCACTGCGCCACCAGGGAAGCCCTTTACCTTTTTTGTAATAGCAAAGCCTAGAAACAAGATTTGGAAACAATTTGAATATTCACTAATAACGGTTCACTGAACAAATTATGGTACATCCATACAATGGAAAATGATACAGCTATAAAAAAGAATGAGAGCTCTATGAACTTCATGTTTTCAAAGATATATTAAGTGGAAAAAGCAAGGTAAAGAATACATTGTTTAGAATGATGATGCAGGTGTAGAAATTAAGGGAAAGAAGTGTGTGTGTGTGTGTGTGTGTGTGTGTGTTTATATGTATAAAATAAAGGATACATAAAAAACCATAATGGTTGCTTCTGAGTCAGGTTGCTAAGAGACAGCAGTGTAAGGAAAACTTTTTATAGTGTGTCTTATTCTTCTACCGCAGATTTGAACTCATGTGTATTATGTATTTAAGAAGAAAATTTAAATTGAGATATGCTTTAGACTACTTAAAAGAAAAAAATAGCATCCATGATCCTAGATGCTCTAATCATGTAAGATACTTTTTAAGAGAAAAAAGTTTTGATTAGTTTATTTCTTTAAAAATTAGGCCTTTGTTACTTCTGCCTTTATGAGTCTTCTGGATTCCTGTTTTCATATTAACTATTCCAGCAATGGTCACTTAGTTCCACTTTCATTCAAAATTCTTAACAGCATCTGCACTTAATCAACCATCCAAAAACATTTGATTGTGCTTATTTTTCAAATGGATTTTAATGAATTGTATCATTCAAGCCCCAGACTGAAACGCATTATGTAAGGACTTCAAAATTATTCACATCATTTAACTCTGTCTATTTTATGTAGGTGCTCAATAAAGATTGAGCAATAATACCATCCCCATGTGTATTAATAAATGTTCCTCCTGACTTTGGTGGAACGAACAAGTCTATTCATTTTTTTCCTCCTTGAAAAAGAAATTGAAAACTGCCAAATGCACATTTTCCCCAGTTCCAAGTCTACGTCCAACCACACCCTGTCTGGACATAAAAATGCAGCCTCATACTCAAGTTTGTTATTGTTAAGTACTTCCAGACACTGGTAAGCAACTTCTTCCTGTCCCCTGATCTCTATCCCCAAAAAAGAGAAAAAGAAATTTAGCCAGAAAACTCAAGTATTTTTAATCAATAATTGGGACAATAAAGCAGATGTTCCTGAAGTAATACCCTTGATCAATACATACTCTAATCCCTTTGCAACAAAGGAAAAGGAAAATTTCTCTTAAAATAGTGTGATACCTCCACAGAAAGCCCTTTATATTCCATTATAAAGGAGTGCTAGACACAGCCTGCATTCTTGTAATAAATACTGCTTGAAATATTTAAACTTCTCTCGGCCATGGAATTTTGTGTCAAAAATAGTTGTTCTTGTTATAGTTGTAGCTATGTGTTAACAGATCAGTACATTTGTTATAAGTGCATGTTGTTGCCCACCCAGACTGTGCAAGTCCAGGATCCTAAAGCAGTAAAGCAGTGTCTCCACCAGCCTGCAACTTATTGGAAAGAATAATGGGAGGTCAATGGGCCAAAGAAATATGATGGGTCATCTCTCCTAAGTCCCAAATCTGGGTCTTCTGGTTAAGCCAAAGGGGAGTTTTCAGTGGTCTTAAAATAAAATTTTTTTTTTTTTTTTGGCCACGCGGCTTGCAGGATCTTAGTTCCCAGACCAGGGATTGAAGCTGTGCTCCCTGCAGTGGAAGCACACAGTTTTAACCACTGGACCTCCAAGGAATTCCGTAAAATAACTTTTTAAAGTTTACTAATCCATAGGTACAGGTATTGTAGCATTAAGCAGTAGGAAATCACAATAAGGCATCAGAATAAATGCAGCAAAGACTTTTTTGCATTCTTTGACCACTATCAACCACAATGGAGGTTTTCAATGATTTTCTTTTTTAGCCAAGGACACTCATTCTTACCTATTATATCAGGAATATCACTTAACATGCTCTTAAGGAGCTAATGTAGCACATTAAGCATCATGAAAAATTACGCTGGCATGTGCTGAGGATCTGTTCTCCCAGTGTTCAGTACCAGAGTCCCAATTCCCGACCGCTCCCCGCCTCCCTCCAGGTCGCCTTAATAAACACTCCATAAACAGAGTATTTGCTCCCATGTAGTTTATGCACATGTCCTCTAGGTGTCTTCAGTGACCAGCTTTCGAGGAGATTTTCACGCACATGGGCCAGCTGGCAAGGGAAGAGCTCAGCTTGCAAGAGTAAGTTCTCAATGAAGTACTGTATTCTGGATTCCACATCTGTCTCTTGTGCAATAAATACTTCTAGACATTTAAAAAACGTTTCAAGTTCATCTTTTCTAACTAATAAAAAAACCTTTTTGCATTCATCTTAGGTAAATACTGGCCTCATAATGCTACAATGTGACTACTCAGGAAATATTCTCCCAATGTAAGTGGTTTAAATTAAGTTGTTTAAAAAAACCCCAAAACAACCTTCAGGGAATTCCCCGGTGGTCCAGTGGTTAGAGGACTCTGAGCTTCCACTGCAGGGGGCCCAGGTTCGACCCCTGGTTGGGGAACTAAGATCTCACAAGCCACGCTGTGTGGCCAAAACAAAAAAACCCTCAGTGGCTAAAGCAAGCACATTTCTTGGGGAAGGGGGTTAGGAGATACAATGTGTAATTATTGTCTGTTTTCCTTTGCTATTACAGGCTTGCACTTAGGGAAAATTCTAAAAATATATAGAGTGGGAAGATGGTGTTCTTGAAACCCAAGGAAAGAGTTTGAAGAGAGGGCTGCGATCTGGGATTTGACACTGATAAATGTGGGTGGGGTCAATGTACCTTGGGCTGGGAAGTTTTTGTTATAAGCCAGAAGATCTGTTGACTCTGTTTCCAAGGCTCCATGCCACCTAGTATAAGATATTGAGGGCCAAGCAGAGGTTTGCAACATCTAAAAATGTCACTTTCAAGTAAGTGTTCTTCAAATATTTTTCCAAAGATTTTTTACATTCAAACAAGTAAGCTGGAAAATTAATTTGCAATGATAGTGAGAAGACAACTATACAGTATTCCATGGAGTCGCTTCCTCTTACTGCTTTGTCCTTAGAGCTACAGATTATCAAAACCCTTCTGTTTTTAAGCTTATTTGGAAATAGTTTCAAACTTACAAAAAGTTGCAAAAGTTAAGAGAGTTACAAGGAACACTCTTAGACCTTTCATCCAGATTCATCTACATAACGTTTATGCCATTTGCTTTGTCATTAGTGCTCAGTATCTGTCTCTGTCTCTGTTTCTCTCAGTCTCTGTCTCCTTGATTTTTTCTTGAAATGTTTAAAGGTAACTTACAAATATCACGGCCCTTTACACCTAAATTCTTCAGTGTGTATTTCATAAGAATGACTAAAATTATGGTCATTTATGTTTTAAATTCACATATCCATATTCAAATTTTATCTGTAATCTAGTAATGTCATTTTATAGTATTTTTTTCCTTTCCTGTGGATCTAGTCTAGGGTTAGGTATTATACTTAGTTGTCAAGTCTCTTTAACCTCAATTAATCGGGAACAAATCCCACAACATTTCTTTGTCCCTTATGATACCTATAATTTTTTAAAAATATACTTGACCCCCTTTAAAAAATGAATACAACACTCCTCATTTTGTGTTCATCTGATGTTTCCTTTTGATTAGACTGAGGTTGTACATTCTCAGCTGGATTACTGCACAGGTGGTGTGTCCTCTCTGGATATCACTTCTGAAAGCACACGATGTCCATCTGTCTCTTGTTGGTGATACTAATTTTGGTACCTTGGTCAAGGCGTTGCCTGGTTTTCCCATTATATGATTACTTTTTTTGGTTTTTTTTTGGCTGCATCGTGCAGCTTGTGGGATCTTAGTTCCCTGAACAGGGATCAAACCTAGGCCCTCAGCAGTGAAGGCATGGAGTCCTAACCACTGGACAGCCAGGGAATTCCCTACAACAACTTTTCTTCTCTCTCTTGCAACTGATAGGACTATGCAAATGTCCCTATCTCATCAAAATTTCCTCCAAGACTTAACATTCATTGACAATTCTTTCTTAGCTTGATTTTAACCATGATAGTTGCACAATGATAATTGTCTAACTCCAGCACCACGTCTAAATCTATTTGGTCTCTGCATTCTACTGTAAGCAAGAGACTTCATTTTTCATATTTATCTATCTATCTATCTATCTATCATCAGCTATCTACCTATCATTATAATCACCACTATCATCTCTATGTGTTTTTGAAATGGGTACATTAATTCCTATTTATTCACTGGTTTAAAATTCATGATTGAGGGACTCCCCTGGTGGCACAGTGGTTAAGAATCTGCCCGCCAATGCAGGGGACACGGGTTTGATCCCTGGCCCGGGAAGATCCCACCTGCCGCAGAGCAACTAAGCCCAAGCGCCACAACTACTGAGTCTGCGCTCTAGAGCCCATGAGCCACAACTACTGAGCTCACACACCACAACTACTGAAGCCTGCGCTCCTAGAGCCCGTGCTCCACAACAAGAGAAGTCACCGCAGTGAGAAGCCCGCACACTGCAACGAAGAGTAGCCCCCACTCGCCACAACTTGAGAAAGCCCGCGTACAGCAATGAAGACCCAACGCAGCCAAAAAATAAATAAATTAATTAAAAAAAAAAAAAAGGACAAGCAGCCAGCTGCCTTGCACTGTAGGATTTTAAACACCATGTCCTGTGTGACTCAGGGTCGTTCAATGTGTTTTCTGTTATGATGTGGGACAGGAAGAAGACAACAGGAGACTGAAACAAGGAAGCCAGGAACCTGTGGTGAGAGAGAACTGGTACTTGAAGGTGGTTCCAAGAATGGACCCAACTGGGTGTGGTCTCTGCAAATCAGCTTTAGAACTGTTCTTAGATAAGCATGCACCTCAGTCTAAGTTGGAGTTTTTGGTATCAGGTCATAGAAGAATTTCTTGAAAAGAAAAGGCTATTTCATTACTGAAGGTGAATAATAGTAGTTTTACCTCCCTGAACTTTTAAAATGAAAATAGATTGCTTTTAGTTTAGAATAGTTTGGGGAAAACCTCTCTAAAGGTTGATAGCTGATAGAAGTATCCCCAAGTCCTTTCAGCCCTTAAGATTCTGTCATCCTATGAATGAAGAGATAACGATATCAATTACTGAGTTAGTTTTGCAATTGTATTATTAAAGTGCAGACATTCCCTTCACAAAGAATTACTGCCAGACTTCCATCTATAACTACTCAAGTCTTTTGACCTTTCTGTTCTTACATGCCTTCTGATTCCCTAGCTACTCTCTGTGCTGCAGTGAGACATCAGGAAGGGGTCGCTGCAACTCTGATTCTACCAGTTCTAGACTCAGCACAAGGTAGGTCCTGGAAGTATTCTTCTTTTGATGCTCACCCCCTTTCTGTGCACCCACCTCCTTTTCTTCTGAATTCAACTCTTTCCTGTTTTTCTGATACCTTTTCTTCCTCTCACTCCCCAGGTACCAACTTGCTTCTACCATGACTAATGAACAGGGTTCCCCAGTGTGGTATTCATTCATTCTTAAATTTCACAGGACTTGCCTTGATACTGAAGATCTGCATGCCAGATTCCACAGAAAGAAAACTTTCTTTCAGCTTCTTCAGGACTGGGCTCCTTTTGCCTTCAAGAGACACATAAAGTACTTGGTGAGTTTGCGACAATGCATGAGAACTAAAGACCACCCCATCAAGCTCTACGAAGTGTCTTGTAGAAACAGTTTTCATTCATTCATTCATTCACTCATTCTTTCATCCATCATCCATCCATTATTTATTGAGCACATACTATATGCAAAGCAGAAGATGGACAATAAGTATTAAACAAGTAAATGAGTTAAAAATAAGGTAATAGAAGTCTATGATAAATCTTATGAAGGAGATAAGTAGGGTGATAATATAAAGTATAACTGGGGTAAAGGTTTCATTTCTTAGTCTTTACAGAAGGAAAAAAAAAAAAAGGTGAAGGTGGGGATCATAGACCAGAAAGGAGGGTCTCCATCATCTGACTCTGCTCTATCAGTTATTTTGTACCGTTCTTCCAATGCATTCTTCTAATCAGACATGTCTCATTTTCCTAAGAAAGCCCCCTTTATTACCTCCCTGTGCCACTGCACATTTTTTTTTTTTTTTTTTGCGGTATGCAGGCCTCTCACTGTTGTGGCCCCTCCCGTTGCGGAGCACAGGCTCCAGACGCGCAGGCTCAGCGGCCATGGCTCACGGGCCCAGCCGCTCCGTGGCATGTGGGATCCTCCTGGACCGGGGCACGAACCCGTGTCCCCTGCATCGGCAGGTGGACTCTCAACCACTGTGCCACCAGGGAAGCCCTGCCACTGCACTTCTTGATCTCTTGTCCTTGCTTCTTACCCAGGTTGTCATTCTAGATCCTATTCCTCCATTTGTTTGCTCATTCATTGGCAAAGTCCTCCATGACTGGTCCAGTTCTTTCTTCCTTCACTTAATTCTACAGCACTTAAAAGTTTACCACACAATTTAAATTATATATTGTCTTCATGTATTTAATATCTCAACTACTTTATTTTTGTCCCTCTGACCTATTGTTAGGTCTTAAAGTCAGGGACAGTATCTCACATTTGCTTTTATGTTCAGCAATCGTTGGGCACAGAATGAGTGTTAATACCTATATATAAGTGTTATGCTTATCGGTTAATACTGATTGGTTGAGGAGACTAGTGGGCTGTTGCAGGCTTGTGGAAGAGCTATTTTATAGCCAGCAGGGCTTTGCTGTACGCTTCAAATTACGCCATGTAGGTGGGTGCCCTTCTACACGTAAGGCTGGCACTATGCTGACTTACCCAGTCTACCCTTTTTTTGGAAGAAAAAGCCTTCTTCCGAAATGCAGCACCTGCCAATGACTTCTTCACTCACTTCCTGACAGGGTGTAGACCAAAACTCCATACAAACCACAATTTGTTTTATTTAATTGTATCGCCAGTCTTCACTGTTCCTCCCTCTATGAGATAATTCAGATCTCTAGAGCACAGTTGGCTTACATAAAAATGCAGCTATTACTTCTCATGAAGTTGGGAGAGGAGGAGAGAATTGCTTACTACTTTGTTTTACTGTGGAAAGAAGTGACATTATCTGAAATAGGAGCCTATACAAGCAAAGCTATACTTTCCCAAGTGTTATGTTAGATCATAACACTTGGGTAATATAGATATAGATATCGGTGACTAAATCAAACATCAACTATTTGAAAGACAGAATTTTAAGTGGCATGAGCTGATGAACCATTTGTCAAACCTGAGTACATTCTTTATTCAGTGGAAGTATTATTTGCATTATATTTTAAGGGTAAGTTGGAAAACAATACCTATATAAAAATTGTATTGTATCAGCTTTTCCTAATTGTTCACTCATTCACTGACATAGCCTTCCATGATTGCTCCAATTCCTTATTCCTTCCCTTAATTCTCTAGCATTTGAAATTTATCACTGTTTTAATTTATATATTGTCATATTTTGTTTGATATAAATTGTCTTAAATTTGATATAGTCTTAATTTATTTGATATCGCCTCATAGAAAATCCATTTATTTGTGGGATTTTATATAGTTTCATTCTTTGTCCAAGTGAGAATACTTTGGTTCTGTGTTTCTGAACACAGCTGTGTTAGACAATAATGCAAAGCTTAGGGGAACACATGTCCTGCTCTACTGAGGCCCTGCTCAGTTAAATTTCCTTATAATCAATGTTTAGTCACTGCACATTGATTCTGTACTTGTTGTTGGATAATTGATGTTTCATCTCATTTTACAGAAAACAAAACAAGGTAAAGGTAAATGATTAACTGCCAGGGTAGTAAGAGGGAAAAGTTATAGATTTCCTGTAGTTACTATTGAAAACATTCTGAAGTAGTGCCTGCTGTATTAGAGGTTTGTTTGCTTCCTTCTTAAAAAAGAGCTTGGTTATGAATGGACCCAAAAGTGGAAGAGGCTCCTGCAAAACCAGTGTTTCCAGCATGGAATTTGTGAGTGGGCAGGAAATGCTTAATTGCTATTTACCTGCCGAATGCTGCCTTTGACACACATGATGAGCCAGCGTCATTTGACTGTCACCTCCTCAGGAGGCAGGATTCTTCAGCCCACACTCTGCTCAGCGCTGACTTCTTCTCTGTGCATGCTTTGTGTGTGTTTTTTGCTCAGACTGTGCATTTTGAGGGAAGCACCAACCCAAGACAGGCTCCTCAGTTTTGTCATTGTAGGGAGACTGGCAGAGCCTCCCACACAGCGAAGTGCTCAAAGGGATGCAGGGATGCCGATTCCTTTGAAGAAGCATTTCTTAAACAAAGGGATTCCCCTATGTGCTGGTGTGCCTGACAATTCTTTCTTTCCCACAATATCAGGCAAAACTCACTGAAGGATGGCTGTTTATTTGTACTTATTAGGCCATATGTTGCTAAATAAATAAATAGCAAGCCAGCCAGTCAGTCTTGGATGTTTAGGGTCTGGCTTCAACTCATTTAAAAATTCAAGTTGCAAAGATGCCAATTGCAGATTTATCAACAGACTAAATGTGTTTTAGAAATAAAATAGACCAGCACCCAATATGATACCTCTGGCTAGGGCACGGATTATTATTAATTAATTCAGGTATACCACGGGTCAAATTTTATTCTCTGCAACATGACAGAACTGCATAATCAAAGCAAAAAATAGCAAGTAGGATGCATGACACCTGCTTTCTACATACTGAATATCTTCTGTAACCCTCAGTAGAACTGTACCTCTGACAAACCACACTGCCGATGTCTTGCTAGTAAGAATGGACCTGAACCACCAGGTCAGTATCAAAATAAATTCATTCTCATCGCGGCTTCCCGGGAAGGGGACAGCCCCCGGCCAGGCCAGACCTCTGCGGCCTCTGTGATCCGGATGAGACTACTCTGCCCTCACAACAATCCTGCAGCCCGACCTGTAACCCCCAAGTCCAGGTGGGAACTAAATCAGCTGTCACAGCGGTGTGGTGCCCGGGAAAAGCCGTGATTCTCGCAGTGTTGGCCCACGTTCTGCTGGCTCCCCTCTCCACAAAGAGGCTCCGCTGGGCAGACTGAAACAATAAGAGGCCCAAGCCAGGTCCCACAGCAGCTCCCACCCCCTGCGCAAGGTGCTGGGTGAGAGTCCCCAAGGGCCTGGGCGGAAGTTCTGGCTGCCCCGGCAGGCCCAAACGTGAGCTCCGCATCAGCTCTGCAACGTTTTTTTTGGTTTTTTTTTGCGGTACGCGGGCCTCTCACTGTTGTGGCCTCTCCCATTGCGGAGCACAGGCTCCGGACGCGCAGGCTCAGCGGCCATGGCTCACGGGCCTAGCCGCTCCACAGCATGTGGGATCTTCCCGGACCAGGGCACAAACCTGTGTCCCCTGCATCGGCAGGCGGAATCTCAACCACTGTGCCACCAGGGAAGCCCGGCTCTGCAACTCTTTATCTTACTTCTCTACTTGTTCCCGCCACCCCCTCCTTTGGGCCACACCTTCTTCATCTTGACATCCAACTCACCTGCAAACTCAAAATTTCCTTGCTGACGCAGCTCCCATCACAATAGCTTTAGGCTCCCTAGCAGTCTAACAAATTGGTGGTGTGCTTTCTTCCATTCTCAGAAAATTCTATTTCCTGCTGAGTCCCTTGCTTTTTTTTTTCTCTGATGGATTCTTCTGGCCCATAGATGCTTTTTTTACAAGTGATTGTAGATATCCAATGGGCCAGTGCACTGGCGGCCCTGTTGTTCACTTATTAGTTTTTAAAAACATCTACCTACTTTTGAAACATAAAGACCTCCTTTAGCCTTATCCTAAGCAATGCTATCCATGAAATCACAGGTTTTATGTTTTCTAACATAATTTTTAGTATGTAACTGCCAAAATAAAAAATAAAATTATAAAAATGAAAAAAAAAGTGCTAATTCATGAAGCTTCTGTAGGACACCTTCACCTCCCTTCCCACATCCCACCCTGAGGGCCCAGGTAATTGGAGGTGTCTTCCACACCCTGGACCAGCCTGGTATCAGATAAAAGGAAATCAATGTTCTATTCTCACAGTTCTGTTCCTCCTCCGCCATTTTGGGCCAGATTGCTGATTTAGGTCCACAAAAAGGATCATTTGTGGAATTGTTATTGGTGGACCAGAGGAAGGGAGACAGAGCCAAGACATCCTGGTGTCATGTGACAATCCGCTAGCTCAGGAAGGAGGCATTATGCCCAAGGGTAGTGAGCAAACTGCAATTCCCGCAGGAGTTCAGAACCAGAATGTACTGTGAACTCCCCTGGGTCAAACTAAAGGCAGAAGGATGGGGAGAATTGTGAGAAAAGCAAAATGGCACCTTTATCTAAATATAGTATAGCATAGAGGCAGTGAGTGATACTAACATTAAGGTAGTTTTTAGAGTTCTTGATCAGGGCAAGCCACTTCTGAATTTCAGTTTGTGCTGAACACCTCAATACGTGGGAGGTTGGATCAATCTGCCTGTCTCTGCATTTTTTACACCACCTTTCACCAGAGAACCCAGGTGCTCTGACTGCACCCAGTTGGATGGCTTGCCCCCTCCCAAAAACCTGGCAGGGGCCTAGGCTAAACATGCCAGCAGTGTTTGAGCAAGAGAGGCTCTACCCCTGCACAGGTTCTGCCTCTCTTCTCCTCCCCTCATCAGCTAAAAGCACCTGGGCCCCTTATGGGATGAATTAAACAATTGGGTCAGCTTCTGATAATGAGATCATGGGCTCCAATAAGAAAAGGAGACTGAGATCAGCTCTTAAACACTATTCATAGCCCTGTCTGGTGGCCTCTGCACTTTCATTGATTGCTGACTGATGCTGGAAGGAAAACTTTGAGCAGGGACGACATGTCTGCCTGGGCCACAGATGAGGTGTGTTCCTTTCATCATACTGTCCAAAGGCTGGCGGGAAGGAAGCATAGCTGGCCACCTGTCACTACAGGCACTATCCCTGCTTGGAGTGTTCCCTCCATGGCTCAGGGTACAACCTGGCATCATGTTCTCTGCTTCATTCATGATTTTTGCCATATGAGTACACAGGCTGCGCTGCTGTATACTTGCCTTATCCTAAGCAATGATATACATGAACTCACAGGTTTGATGTTTTCTAACATACTTTTAAATATGTAACTGCTAAAGCAAAAAATAAAATAAAGTATAAAAATGAAATTAAAAGTGCTAATTAATTAAGCACCTAAAATTATTTGGAGTAGCACATTTTAGGAAAACTGGAGTTGGGTATGTTGGCCTTGGAGGATAGGATACATTATCTTGTGTCAGTGTGAGCAGGTTGACATTGAGTTGATTCCAGATTGTTCTAACATGAGACTCAAGATTCCATTCTTCATGAGAAGAAGAAGAAGAAGAAGAAGAAGGAGAAGGAGAATGAGAAGGAGGGGGAGGGGAAGAAAGTAGCGGGAAGAGAAAGAAAAAGAGAAGTAGAAGTTTGGTAGTTAGGAGGCTAGGTATTGTAGAAGATGGTTTTCAGTTAATGAGGCTAAGGTAAGAAGAAATTTTGATTATCAGAGACCAATACTTTGGGCTTGTAGCATTAATCCTGACCAACCATATTTCAAGTGTCCAGCAATGTAGTAGGCAGACCAGGCTAGACAATCCTGAAGTAACATGAATCTCAAGTCCCAGTAGCTTAATATACACTAGTTTACTTCTCCCTCACAAAACACCTGCTGTAGGTGAAGTGGGTCCTCTGAAGCATCTTCCTTCCAAGGGTGACTCAGAGATCTTATCTTGTAAATTCATGACCTCAGCACATGATTGCCAGGTGGCTACAGTGGAGGAACAGGACATCGAGAGTCTCATAGGGGCATCTCACTGCCTGAGCCCCAAAGTGACCTGCGTGGGTACCACGGCCCTGCTTGGCAGCAAGAGGGGCCGGGATGTGTTTCCTCTGGGAGTACAGGAAAATGAGGAGAATGGTATGAGTGCTAGAAATCTCTACTGTAAGTAAGAACAATACAACTTTGGACCGACAGTCTTTCTTGGCACTCAACAGTTATGTGTCTCTTCATATATAACACCTGTATAAGGAGGCCCACTTTGTGACTTTGCTGTGAAGTTAGGCGAGATATCACATATCAAGTGCCCAGAATTTTGTCATCAGTAAAGGCCACTGGGGTCCCTGGGAAAAATAAGATGGAATCTAGGTGTTAAGATAAAGGCTAGCCTCTTCTTTTGTGCTTAGTCTAGTTTCACTTGCCTTTAGGGGCACGTGTGCAGAGGCCTTGCACCTTCCATGTTGGATTAGAGTTCCCAGCACAGAACCGCTGTGCCCGACACTTCAGCTTGGTGGACCGTTTGCAGAGATGCTGCACCGGCTCTGCAATCTGGAGCAGAGCATGTCTTACTCTCAAGGCATTCAAGTAAGGAGATGGGAGAAGAAAGTCTCAAATCCATCTCCCTGAAGGCGAAGAGCTCAGGTGATTTATAGGATAAAGCTGAGGCATGGGGAACATGGGGAAAGGTGACTGGAGATAACAAAAAGACAAGGTAAACATCATTAGGATGGAGTTTTTTGCCCTCTGATGTCAAAAGGTCATGGATCTCGGGACATTTCGCATATGCCCAGTTGGAGGGTCGGTGGTCCCAACCCGCGTGAACTCAAACTTGACAGAGCTGACCCCAAGTTCCTGAAAAACAACTCGGGCAAACATCTTATTGTCTAGGCTATGAGATGCTTGGAGGACATGCATGTTTTGCAAAAACAATTAAAACAAGCTTGATCAATGAAAGCAGGTTACAGTTCATTATTTACTAAGGGAGCTACAGTTTAATGGCTCCAACTGATGACCACCCTCAAATTTCATACCTGTCACCCAACGAATGAAAGTTCTCATTTTCTTCCCTCCTTGGCAAGACTGAAGACTCTTCCCTCCTTGGCAAACCTCCTTAGGTTCTAAGTTCTTTTTAAAATGCAACAACAATGCTTATAACTTTTTAAAAAACTGTGGAAAAACACATAATATTAAATTTACCATCTCAACTATTTTCAAGTGTATACCTCAGTAGGGTTCAATATATTCACACTGTTGTGCAACTGATCTCCAGAATTTGTTCATCTTTCAAAACTGACACTGTATACCCATTGAACAACTACTTCCCATTCCCCGTTGCCCCAGCCCCTGGAAGCCACATTCTACTTTCAGTTTCTATTACTTGACTGCATTAGATACCTTGTATAACTGGAACAGCAGCAAATTTTAGTTAAAAACAATGATTAGAGAAAAAACAACAAACAACCATGGATAACGAATAGGCCCCTCTCACTGCAAACACAGTTTTTGAAGCTGAGAAAGGGAATTACAGGATCTGTGACACTGATACACTTGATGGATCTAATGTCTCCCCTGGTGGCCATAAAGCAATTAACAAAACACAACTGTGGAAGTTGAGATCCTTATATTTCCTCATAAAATTTACTTCTTGTGCTTAATCTGTTACTCTCAGTAGTGAAGTTTGAGAGTCATCAATATGACAGTACAGCAATATTGCCTCATCAGTCATGATTTACTTAATGTTTTCTGAATTTAGTAATATTTGATTAAAATTTAATGTGAACATATCATATCATGCCATATATATTATTGCATCCATTAATCAGGTAACTATAGTAATGAAATGCCGGAAGGTTGGATGAAAAAAGAGCCAAAGTCTTGATATATGTTTGACATAATTCTGTGAGTGATTAACCAAAAAAGGAAAAAAGTCACTGTACAAAGCTTCATTAATATATATTACTTTTACAATCATCTATTTATCACCAGATATTTTTAACCTTTGTTAAGCTTGATTTTTTAATTTACTTAAGGACACTAAGTATTAATAACCATGAAAGATAGACATTGTTCCATTGAATCACAAGTTGACAGAATGATTTATAGTTTATTCTAAATTTTTTTGTATAACGACGTGTGTTAAAACATTATCTAAGTTATTTAATCAGTTTGTCATGGGGAAATGGCACATATTTAACATGTGGCTGTGCAAAATACTAATTTAAATATCATGTTTTTGCCATTTTCAACTTCCATGTCATTGACCATAGCCAGTAATCAGTATGATGATACATAATTTATGTCTAACACAGACTGTTTTTCATGTGCAAAAATTCTCCTTTTCCTATTAAACACTGAATTTGTCATAATTCATTTCTTTTCATACTGTCATTTAAATCAATCAACTAATAAAGGACCAACTGGTGTATAAACACCTATCTGCAAGATAGTTTAATTTTGACTCAATAGAGGAATGTTGATTATAAAACACAATTATCCTCCAAGTTGTTCCCTTTTTAAAATCCTGTCGAATTGCACTCCATTCAATCATTCATTCATCACATTTTTTTATTGAAAACTCATGACAAGCATTGGGCTAGCTTCTGGGATACAAAAATAAAATGATATGGTCTCCGGTTCCTAGTCGCTAACCATCTAGTGATGAGTGGAAGCTTACACAAATGCAAGCAGGGGTGAGCTCCAAAGTGGAGTCTCAACAAAGTGCAGTGGGACACAGAAAACTGTTAAGAGTCACAGCCTGGGGTGTGTGGAAAGGACTCTCAGGGCGGCAGCTGCCTTGAGTGGAGACCGAAGGTGTGAATAACAGTTCCCCAATCACACATATGGCGATGGGAATGTGGGTGAGGGGTGAGGATGGGCGGATTCTAGAAAGCATGAACAGAATGTGCAAAGGCTGAGAGACATGTAAAAGCATTTTCAGGAAGAAAAGAAATTCACAAACCTTTATCTTGTTTACATATATTGTTTTATCTTTACATATATTAAAAAGACAGAGAGAAGGCTTCCCTGGTGGCACAGTGGTTGAGAGTCCGCCTGCCAGTGCAGGGGACATGGGTTCGAGCCCTGGTCCGGGAGGATCCCACATGCCGCGGAGCGGCTAGGCCCGTGAGCCATGGCCGCTGGGCCTGCGCATCCAGAGCCTTTGCTCTGCAACGGGAGAGGCCACTACAGTGAGAAGCCCGCATACCACACACACAAAAAAATTCATAGTAATTATAGACAGAATCAGGGGGTCTAGGACTATGATACACGCTGTAGCTGAATTCAACCTTAGTAGGGAATGCACCATAAGAAAGTAGAGGTTAAGAAGGGCTTTCAAGAAAATGGACATTTGGATTAGCTGTGTTTTGGAAATGGAATCATTTCTAGGATAAATTGGTTTGAAGTGAAGAGTAATAGAGATAGAAAGAAAGAAGAGTGATACCCGGAAGGAAAGCTCAAACCTGCCTGTCATCTGTATCCGAAATGCTTGACCCTGTCCTTGGGAGTGGGAAGTTGCTCCCAGTTGGAAATGAATGCTGTTCGTGGATGGATGAGTCCGGTCCATGGTGAGGTCAAACATCATTTTCAGTGACTTGTTGCATCGTTCATGGTTAAGGTTGATTTATTACTCGATCATTGTGTTATGTAAATAGGCGGCAGTCTTTGTGTGTGTGTCTTGGTGCGATGCTGGTTTAATTGAGTTTGGGGATGGGAGGGAGGAGGTGGGAGGTTCCAGGGTTAATACTGTTAGCTTCTTCCTCAGTAGCAAACTCTTCTCATGATGGATGAAAGAGCCAAACTCTTAATGGAATTCCACGTGGAAAGGAGGGGTTCTATTATTATAATAATTTTATGACAGTAACAGAGAAGGGCCTATAAACTAAAGAAAGTTAGTTATAAGTGTTACCATGAATCAAAAACTGCAACAAAGCATATGCAAATTTGCTGACTCCTTAACCAAACTTAAATTTTATTATTTTACTGAAGAGTGAGCTTATTTAGTTCAACACAGACACACACAGATACACAGACAGACAGACCGCTCCCCACAGACATTCCAAATTAGAAGCCAACTTATACATTTTCCAAAATGACTGAAGTTTACGCCAGATAAAAATGAGAAACCCCATATTTATTATAAGATTTCTGCAGTGAAAATGGAATCGTTTCATAAGCAGAAAAATTTAATTAAATCCAAATTGAACCAGTATTCTATTTAAGTATCTAGTTTATTATCTAGAAGCTTCAACTGGGGATTTGAAACTCAAAGTGGAAACAACTTTTATATCCCCGAAGAAAACACTCACCTCTAGGATTTGCTTGGTACTAAGAACTACAAGTGATGAGAAAAAGACTCACTACCCTAAGATTTTAAGATTCTGAATGGATACCTGAGTTTCTAACAACCAAGTAATCTTTACTACCAACTGCCCTTGCCCCTGTGGAGCTGCTGATACGGAGTGTGGGAGGTGAGTAGGACAAAGCCTCTTCAACTGTGATCAGAGAGCTGTTCACAGATAGGTCTTCCCCAAGTTTGCTGTAGAGAAAGCACAACCCACACATCATCATTATTCATTCTTCCAGCTTAAGAGGCTTGTTTTTCGCAGATGTGCCCCTCCTGTTTGGCATTTGTTAACTGTGGACTGCTGTTCAGTTGAAGAAAATGCATCATCTAAATACAAGCTGAGATTTCGAGCTGATTCATGAACACCTTTTGTCAAGTGAAACATAAAAAGGAGTATCATTGCTGAGAGTGAGGTACGCAGCCAGGCAAAATTCTACTACAGTATGCCAGACCCGGCATAAAAGAGGAACACAGCCGGTGGAATCAAGGGAGCCTTTTACTCAGGAAAAGTAAAATATGAAGGATAAGAACTGTCCTAGAGAAAATTAATAGACAATATGCTGTAGCTTCCATTTTCCTGTGTACACACTCTGTATTTCTCTTGAAGCTTTTCCCATAGAGATAGGTGCATTATTTTTAAAGCAACTCCCTGGTTCATTCTTGGAAGCAAATTAACCTTCCTCCTACGCTTTGATTGAGACATTTGCTTTAGGGAATGTTGTATCTACTGAGGCAGTAGAAGAAGGGGAGTTACTGACTCAGTCAAAATGACAGGAGGGAATCCTGTAATTACAGGGGATGTATTCATTCATTTAACATATATTGAGCGCCTATTGTTAACTAGGCAGTGTGTGCAATAAATGTTTGTGGAATTGATCTCTTGCCACTTCCACAGCACTTCAAACTTCCTGTGTCAGATGGTTAAAATAAATGTGACTCCAGCAAATTTGGTCTAAAGATTCAGAGTGCAGGATCTTGTGACTACTAGAAATCGTGAAGATGGTAACAACACCTCAAGGAATATAATATTTTTATCAGGCTGAACGTTTGCTCAGAGTTGACCTATTAGCTATCATCAAAGTGGGGTCATTCTAATAAAGAACACATATTTTCTCTCTTATGTCTTTTACTGTTTCCACAGTGAATCATCATCATCTAAGTTCACATTTGCATTTCACCAACAGGTAGGAAACAAACACTGCTACCTCATTTTCTAACCAGTGTTTTATAGAAATGGTCTAGTTTGGTCAAAGTTCTGGGTTGGAGTCCCAGCTACTTCTCAATTCTGTGACCCTGGACAAGTCACTTGTTTGAACCTAAGTTTCCTCAAAAAAAAAAAAAAAAAGAGATTAATACACATGGAATGAGATCATGATTATAAATTACTTTTAAAACTGTAGAGCCCTATGAAAATGTACAGTACAGTAAGTTAAAAAAAAAAAAAAAGGGTAGCTCAAAGCCAACTAAGCCAAAGGCAGAGAACAACTTGGTTAGGTAAAATTTACTTTAACTGAACTTAATCCTATCCCTCTTAAATAGAATCTGCTGGATGCTAAATTCCTAGATGAAATTAATTACTGGTTAGTGCCTGAAAATCTACCTCAAAATGTAGTGGTTATCCCTGTCAAAATGTAAGTACACCCAAGCTGACTGTTAGTCACTTACATCTTAGTATAACTGAGAAAAGGTTAAGAAATTCTTTTTTTTTTTTTTTTTTTGCGGTACGCGGGCCTCTCACTGTTGTGGCCTCTCCCGTTGCGGAGCACGGGCTCCGGACGCACAGGCTCAGCGGCCATGGCTCATGGGCCCAGCTGCTCCGCGGCATGTGGGATCTTCCCAGACCAGGGCACGAACCTGTGTCCCCTGCATCAGCAGGCGGACTCTCAACCACTGTGCCACCGGGGAAGCCCAAGAAGTTCATTTTAAGAAGGAAAGATGAAGTATGCGAGCACTGCCTTTCTGAAGAAGGCTGAACACCACTAATAGGAGGCTGAGGTGTTAGAAAACATGTCCACATTCTCTTAAACTGTAATTCTGAAGTCTTCAAGCCATAAGATTTAAAAAAAATAATTCATTTGGCAAAAAAACCTGCCCTGAATAAATGTGAGCCTGTTTAGAGTCCTTATTTTTCCCACTCAGTGTAACTGAGTGTTCATATGCTTTGCTGAAGAATATTAATGGGTTTGATTTTGCGGTGGTTTTTCCCAGGCCCTGCTGGGGATGTTATGTAGCATACAGTATATGCACAAAATCCAAAAAAGTTTAAATTCTGAAAAATATCTGTTCCCGATGATTTCAGTGAACCTATACAAATATGTTGCACTGCCCAGTTTACTTCCACATTATTGTCTAACCCAGCTGAGTCCTTTTACAAGCTTGCCTATTAGCAAGAGAAATAAGCCAAACGGCACATAAATTAATGCCCTAAATGGAGATCTAAAGAACATAGGATTAGCTTCAGAACTGCCCCACATTAACTACTTGCACCTATTTGTTCTCCTGGCCATTTCATTAGACACCCTCAGCTTTCTAGATTCTCTTCTACCTGTGTGCTCCAATTCACTGTATTTTTACTTTCTGAACTTTGGTTTATCTCTGGATTCTGTTTATCTCTGTCACTGTGTCTGCCTGGATTGACAGCTTCATAATGACAATGTCACTGGAGGGATCATGGGCCTCTAATCCTGATGCAGTGAAACAGGAAGTGATCCTCACTGGGAGCTGCCTGCCCTGCAGTTAGTCCTCCAACACCACTGATCAGCATGTAAGGTCACTGAAGTAAGTACTTAGTGGTCTAAGGCTTTGCTTCTCAAAGTATGATCCCTGGGCCAGAGTAGGCATCACCTAGGAGTTTGTGAGAGATGCAGAATCTCAGGCCCCGCCCCAGACCTTCTGAGTCTGCATTTCAATGAGATCCCACACTGTGTTCACTCACAGTAAAGTCTCTGAAGCTTTGCCCTAGACCAGTGTTCGCACCATGCCTAGCATGACTGCAGACTGCTCCGTGTGGAAGTCAATTTCTACTGAGAAGCTTATACAATTTAAAACTGGCAGCTTAAATTAAATTTCTGCATTTATTTTTATGAGAAATTCTGTCTCGTTGCCTTTCTCTCAGGATCATCAGGCAAATAATACTTTTAAGAAAATTTGTCTCTTCTTCTAAGAGTCCTGTTTTCAATATAAACTACTCCTTTGCTCATTTTTGAACAGAATCTACTTCTTGTGAGGTTACACACACTTGTAGAATTTGATGAGGACCAATGATTAGTTTACCTTTTAATACTCAAGACTCCAAAACTTTCATGTATATAAAACATCTTATCTGTTCTTAAAAAAGGTTTCAGGAGGCAGAAGTCCCTCCCTTTCTCCTGCTTTGGAATTACAGTTTGCCTAGAGGTGATCATAAGGAGTATTTTAAAATAATAATTTACGGTAGAAAATTGACACTTTCCTTGATTTACAAAGCACATTAATAAAAAAAACCTCTCACCTTAAAAATAATATATTTTCTCGGGCTTCCCTGGTGACGCAGTGGTTGAGAGTCCGCCTGCCAATGCAGGGGACACGGGTTCGTGCCCCGGTCCAGGAAGATCCCACATGCCGCGGAGCGGCTAGGCCCGTGAGCCATGGCCGCTAAGCCTGCGCGTCCGGAGCCTGTGCTCCACAACGGGAGAGGCCACAACAGTGAGAGGCCCACGTACCGCCAAAAAAAAAAAAAATTTTCCCAAAACTGTTAGTTTTTAAATCCCTAAATTAATTAATTTTTTCACAGCACTTACTATAGACCCTTTTGCTAAGTCACAGATTGCTGCTCAGATAGCATATTTTGTAAGCAAACCACCAAATTCCAATTCATCAACTGTTCATTCTAATTTATGGATAAGGTCTTGGGCTTGGTGGAAGCACAAAGGTACAAAAGCTCCAGTGCCTTCCCTCATGGAACTGACAGTACTGAATGACTGTGTTATGAAGAGAATATAATAATTGCTATAAAAGCATAAGCAGGCCACCAGGCAACTCTGGAGAAGGTTTGGGTTTGGGGGGTGGGGCACATCTAGAAAGCCTTTACTAAATATGAACTTTTACCACACAAACTCTTTCTTTTTTAAAAAAAATGTGCATATAGATGCTGAACAGAAGTATAAATTTTACAGTAGTTTCACTGCCTGAAATAACTACAAAAACAAGAGTAAAGAAACGTGACTGACAAAGAATGATTAGGGGGACTTCCCTGGCGGCTCAGTGGTTAAGAATCCGCCTGCCAATGGAGAGGACCTGGGTTCGAGCCCCGGTCTGGGAAGATCCCACGTGCCGCAGAGCAACTAAGCCCATGTGCCACAACTACTGAGCCTGCGCTCTAGAGCCTGCGAGCCACAACTACTGACCCTGTGTGCCGCAACTACTGAGCCTGCGCTCTAGAGCCCCTGCTCCACAACAAGAGAAGCCACCGCAATGAGAAGCCTGCACACTGCAACAAAGAGTAGCCCCCTCTCGCCACAACTAGAGAAAGTCTGCGCGCAGAAACAAAGACCCAACGCGGCCAAAAATAAATAAATAAATTTATTAAAAAAAGAAAAAAAAAGAATGATTAGGAACCCAGTTTTCTGCCTGGTTATGACATGCTAGCATGTTCTCCCCACCTCCATTTCCCAATGCACAACCTTCTCTTCCACTACTTTAGACACTGCTCATCTTTGCGGCACCCATGTGTCTTTGTGCGCCCAAGCTGAGTCTTTGTGCGCCCAAGCTGAGTGTGACTAGGAATTTAGCATTCCTCACCTGACCTGGTCATTTCTTCACTTTCCAATGATTCTTTTCCCCCTTCAATATTTCTTCTTTTCTCTCTTCTTGCACTTTTTTTTTTAATGATTCTCCACTTTCATAATGAAAAAAATAATAAAATCCAACAACCTGCCTATATAGTTGCTATTTTTTCTTGCTTTGTCGTCTACCTTGTGCTTATCCCTTCCAAGATTACCACTGGAAAGGAAGAGAGAGAGAGAAAAGAACTGTTCGCTGGTTGCTTTATTTCCATGACACAAAAGATCCCAACACCTGGTCTGCCCAATCACTTTCCTGACTAGCTCGAGCAGTTGGGACACCATGAAGACAAAGTTCTGCTCTCTGGGGACTCCCTCCTGGCCCCTCTGCTGCATTTGGAAGCTGGAGGTTCCCTGTAGCATGGTGCCAGTGTTGGTCTTCAAAGATGGGGGTTTAACCTTCAAGAAGGAAGGAGATGAAAAGAAAGGAAGTGCGGGCGTGGGAGAACTCTGAAGACCCACAGGAGGAGGCCAAAGGCCATCGACCTACAACAACTTCAAATGGGCCAACTTTGAAAACAAGACTTTTCATTGTCTTTCACAGTTACTGAAGACATAGGATATACACTACATTTATTATATAAAGCAACATAATATCTTTGCTCCCCAGAAGTCTGGTCCCTCTAGCATGTATCAAGGAATCAGGAAACCTGACCTCAGGCTTCATATGTGCCACTGCCTGGCCGACATTAACTTCCCTGTCCACTCCTCTTGTTTATATCTTTTACATGCAAGTGATGACTCCTGAGAATAATATATCTAGAAGGTTTTTTAACCCTCTGGCCAAAGCAGTCTCCTTAAACCCAATGCAATATAGGACTATGTTTAACAGTGAAATATGAAAATCTGATAATAGAAGGGAAGCAGAACTCACCAGTGAGGCTGCTTCCAGTTTATCATGGAATTCTTGAATGACTGGTATTTATACAAGCATCTTGTTTTTATTATTCATAGAGAAACAGACCCATTAAAATACTTGTTGAGGCTAATCCTAAAATGTAGTCGTTTACATGACACAGGAAAATACATTTACAAAACTGTAAAATAAAATACCTAAATTATTCCATTTTTAAACACGTTAAATGAAAACAGATTTGGGAATGTAAAATTTATATTTCCACAAAGCATGAGAAATCCAAAGTCTAAACCGTTTAACTAGAAATTGGGGATCAAAATAAAACAGATTGTCACCAAAAACTCAACCTATTTGTTTTTGGCTATGCAGTATAATTACATATTTATACACTTCAGAATCTTGCCTGACAATTGAACATTCAGAGCAGAAGCATAGAAACCAGACTGGAGCTAATAGAGAGTTCCTTTCTACTTGCAAAAGCTTGCCGGGTCAGGCAATGTGGGAAATTTTACAAGACTCACACTCTCTTCTTATTCTAAGGAGAAGTAAATGGCTTGAGTGCCCTTGGGCATTCTTTGGGAGGAGTGTGGTCCCAGGACTTTCAAAAATAGGGCTTTTTCACCATGAACTCATTTGTTAATCCTCTTCCAGTCTGTAAATACATGCCTTCCCCTGTTTCCCTGAATAAATGCTGAGCTAAAAAGCTGTTTAAAGGGAGGTGCTCCACTCATAAAAGGGAAAAAAAAATTTACTGAGGTACTAGTAAGCATAGCAAGGTTGTGGGGCTCCTAGGCGAGTTACTAACACTTTTTCTGCATCTCCGTTTCTCCATCCATGAAATGGGGATAACAGTACACATCCTGGGACTTCCCTGGTAGTCCAGTGGTTAAAACTCTGTGCTCCCAATGCAGGGGACCCGGGTTCAATCTCTGGTCAGGGAACTAGATCCCACATGCCGCGACTAAGACCCGGTACAAATAAATAAATAAAAAATAATAACAACACATGCCCTTCTACCTCACAAATAATTCCCTGCTAGGGACCAAGGGATCTCCTAGGAAAGAAAGGAGGGCCCTTCCAAAATGAATGCTTGTGTGTTCATTCATTCCACAAAAAACTGCTGTATTGAGGGCCTTCTATACGGGAGGTGCTTGGACAGTTCTGGGGACATAACAGTGAGAAGATACAGTAGACTCTCTCTGAGCAAAGCAGAGACAAGGCAGAATGTCCTTTGGCCTGTATGGACCTGTGCCTGATTCCTAGGGAAAGGGGCTGTGATTTAAAAGTAACTATGGGGCTTCCCTGGTGGTACCGCGGTTAAGAATCCACCTGCCAATGCAGGGCACATGGGTTCGAGCCCTGGTCCGGGAAGATCCCACCTGCCTCGGAGCAACTAAGCCTGTGCGCCACAACTACTGAGCCTGCGCTCTAGAGCCTACGAGCCACAACTACTGAGCCCACGTGCCACAACCACTGAAGCCCACACCCCTAGAGCCCATGCTCCACAACAAGAGAAGCCACCACAAGAAGCCCACACACCGCAACAAAGAGTAGCCCCCGCTCGCCACAACTAGAGACAAGCCCGTGTGCAGCAAAGACCCAAAGCAGCCAAAAATTCAATCAATCAATCATACCCTAGAAATAGTCTATTTTAAAAAAAAAGTAACTATGATTGTCTTAAAAGTAACCCCATGGTCAATGGGAGCCTTACTATAGGATTCATGTGACAGAGTATGACCCCAACTTCAGGGGCATTAGTGCCCCACCAATAGCAGACATAGCAGCTCTCAGCTGGGCCTCTGGGACTTTCAGGAGCTTCACCCATGGCCACAGGAACTGAAGCAAGAGAGAGTTGTCTTAGTTTGGGCTGCTGCAACAAACACTGTAGACTGGTGGTCTTGAAACAACAGACATTTATCTCTCACAGTTCCGGACTCTGAAAGTCCCAAGATCAAGGTGTAGCAGATTCGGCTCCTCACACAGACCCTCTTTCTGGCTCTCAGATCACTTCTCACTGTGTGCTCACTTGCGGGGGTGAGACAGGGAGAGCTCTGGTCTCTCTTTCTCTAAGAGTACCACTCCCATTGTGGGGGCCCCACCCTCATGACTTCACCTAAACCTAATTACCTCCCAAAGGCCCCATCTGCAAACACCATCACATTGGGGATAAGAGCTTCAACTTAAGAATTTTGGGAGGACATAAACATTTAGTCCATAATAGGAAGGAAATGGTAAGTGATGCTCAGAGGTAAGAGCTTGTGAGATACTCTTGGAAATTTCCAGAAATCATTGTGCATGAACTTTCCAGGGAGTGCTGGTGGTACCAAAATGATGAATGAGCTAAAAGCTGGAGCTGGAGAAATACCGTTCCTGCTGTTATAGTGGCTAACTACTACTACTAATATTAGTATCTCTGCTACTGCTACTGTTACAACTGCTACTGCTGCTACTACTATTACTACTGCCATTAGTACTGCTACCACAATTTTTTTTTTTTCTCTTTTGGCACAGGGAAATTCATCCTCTGCAGCAGAGAACCACAGCTGTGAAAAATAAGAGACACAAAAATCAAACTAATGTGTAAGAAATTGACTTCAGAATTCTATCAGATATACGGCTGGAAATGATATATCAAGCTCAGTTAGTACTTTCATGGTTGATACTCTTAATCATGGTAATCAAGAGTAATTTTTGATACTCTTTTCAAAAATAATAAACCATTACTCTTCAAAGAGCTAAAACTAATCTTTGACTTTTCCTAATTATCCTTTTGTGTGTGTGTTGTATCTTTACCACAACACACATTTTCACCTATGTAAAGAACATTGTTTCAGCCTATTTTTTGGTTTGTGTGTAAATGGCTGGTTGGACTTCCATAAAATTTGGAGAATATCACTGATATGATCTGGCCCTGAAATCCTCTCAGTGGGTGTGGTTTAAGGAGTAATTAGAACTCATGCCTCTGCAGATGGAGAAAGAGATATGCTTTTCAGAGTTAAAGTCCTATGAGAGACAAAGATAACCATCCAGAAGTGTGGAGATTTTTATTAACAGACTGATGCTTGGAATTCAGACATTTTTAAAAAAGGAAAATCAGTATTCACAATCCAGATTCCAAAATCACAGTGATTCCCTGAAAACTGCCTCTTCAATTTTAAGTGACTGCAGTTTCCACAAACCCATAATTGGTGAAATAACTGTAATTAGGTTACATGTAGCCAGATATACTTCTTTTTTAAAAAAAATTATTTATTTTATTATTTTATTTATTTATTTTTGGCTGTGTTGGATCTTCGTTGCTGCGCGCGGGCTTTCTCTAGTTGCGGCGAGCAGGGGCTACTCTTTGTTGCGGTGCGCGGGCTTCTCATTTCAGTGGCTTCTCTCATTGTGGAGCACGGGCTCTAGGTGCGTGGGCTTCAGTAGTTGTGGCATGTGGGCTCAGTAGTTGTGGCTCACGGGCTCTAGAGCACAGGCTCAGTAGTTGTACACTGGCTTAGCTGCTCCGTGGCATGTGGGATCTTCCTGGACCAGGGCTTGAACCCATGTCCCCTGTAGTGGCAGGCAGATTCTTAACCACTGCACCACCAGGGAAGCCCACCAGATGTACTTCTAATTGATACTGCCTGCACTAAGGCATGACCATATTCCTGTAGTGCTGTTAAGGCCCTTATCATACCACATTGGAACCAGGGATTTTACTGCTTATCTTTCCTGTTGGACAGGAAGCTCCTTGAATCCGAAGATTATCACCATTGCACCCCTGGCATCCTAGCACCTCCTGGCAAAAAGGTGGAGTTAAATAAATGTTGGGTGAACAAATTTCACTTATATATTCATTATGACATATATTCTATTGTCTCATTGCAATTAAGGTGCTCTGAATGAGAAATATTTAGGAGATAAAATATATTTGGTGTCAAGCCTTGCTAAATTTAAGAAAATTGAAATCATATCAAGTATCTTTTCCAACCACAACACTATGAGATTAGAAATAAATTACAGGAAAAAACTGTAAAAAAGACAAACACATTGAGGCTAAACAGTATGTTACTAAATATAAATGGATCACTGAAGAAATCAAAGAGGAAATAAAAAATACCTAGAGACAAATGACAATGAAAAAATGATGATCCAAAACCTATGGGATGCAGCAGTTCTAAGAAGAAAGTTTATAGCAATACGATCTTACCTCAAGAAACAAGAAAAATCTCAAATAAACGACCTATCCTTACACCTAAAGCAACTAGAGGAAGAAGAACAAATAAAACCCAAAAGTAGTAGAAGAAAAGAAATCATAAAGATCAGGGCAGAAGTAAATGAAATAGAGATGAAGAAAACAGCAAAGATCAATGACACTAAAAGCTGGTTCTTTGAGAAGAACTGATAAACCTTTAGCCAGACCCGTCAAGAAAAAAAGGGAGAGGACTCACACCAATAAAATTAGAAATGGAAAAGAAGAAGTTACAACAGACACCACAGAAATCCAAAGGATCATAAGAGATTACTACAAGCAACTATATGCCAATAAAATGGACAACTTAGAAGAAATGGACAAATTCTTAGAAAGATACAACTTTCCAAGACTGAACCAGGAGGAAATAGAAAATATGAACAGACCAATCACAAATACTGAAGTTGAAACTGTGATTAAAAATCTTCCAATAAACAGGAGTCCAGGACCAGATGGCTTCACTGGCAAATTCTATCAAACATTTAGAGAAGAGTTAACACCTACCTTTCTGAAACTCTTCCAAAAAACTGCAGAGGAAGGAACAGTCCCAAAGTCATTCTATGAGGCCACCATCATCCTGATACCAAAACCAGACAAAAATATCACACAAAAAGAAAATTACAGGCCAATATCGCTGATGAACATAGATGCAAAAAAAAACACAAAAAAAACAAAAAAAAAACACTAGCAAACCGAATCCAACAACACATTAAAAGGATCATACACCATGATCAAGTGGGATTTATCCCAGGGCTGCAAGGATTTTTCAATGTCCGCAAATCAATCAGTGTGATAGACATCAACAAATTGAAGAATAAAAACCATATGATCATCTCAGTAGATGCAGAAAAAGTTTTTGACAAAGTTCAACACCAATTTATGATAAAAACTCTCCAGAAAGTGGGCATAGAGGGAAGCTACCTCAACGTAATAAACGCCATATATAACAAACCAACAGCAATCATTCTCAATGGTGAAAAACTGAAAGCATTTCCTCTAAGATCAGGAACAAGACAAGGATGTCCACTCTCACCACTATTACTCAACACAGTTTTGGAAGTTCTAGCCACAGCAATCAGAGAAGAAAAAGAAAAGGAATCCAAATTGGAAAAGAGGTAAAACGTTCACTGTTTCCAGATGACGTGACACTACATAGAAAATCCTAAAGATGCAACCAGAAAACTACTAGAGCTCATTGATGAATCTGGTAAAGTTACAGGATACAAAATTAATACACAGAAATCTCTTGCATTCCTATACACTAACAACGAAAGATCAGAAATAGAAATTAAGGAAACAATTCCATTTACCATTGCATCAAAAAGAATAAAATACCTAGGAATAAACCCACTTAAGGAGGCAAAATACCCGTACTTAGAAAACTATAAGATACTGATGAAAGAAATCAAAGATGACACAAACGGATGGAGAGATATACCATATTCTTGGATTGGAAGAATCAACATTAACAAAATGACTATACTTCCCAAAGCAGTCTACAGGTTCAATGCAATCCCTATCAAATTACCAATGGCATTTTTCACGGAATTAGAACAAAAAATTTTACAATGTATATGAAAACACAAAAGACCTTGAATAGCCAAAGCAATCTTGAGAAAGAAAAATGGAGCTGGAGGAATCAGGTTCCCAGAGTTCAGACAAAGCTACAGTCATCCAAACAGTATGGTACTGGCACAAAAAACAGAAATATAGATCAATGGAACAGGATAGAGATAAACCCATGCACCTATGGTCACCTAATCTATGCCAAAGGAGGCAAGAATATACAGTGGAGAAAAGAAAGCCTCTTCGATAAGTGGTGCTGGGAAAACTGGACAGTTACAAGTAAAAGAATGAAATTAGAACACACGCTAACACCATACACAAAAATAAACTCCAAATGGATTAAAGACCTAAATATAAGACCAGATATTATAAAACTCTTAGAGGAAAACATAGAACACTCTCTGACATAAATAGCAGCAAGATCTTTTTCCATCACCTCCTAGAGCAATGAAAATAAAAACAAAAATAAATGGGACCTAATTAAACTTAAAAGCTTTTGCACAGCAAAGGAAACCATAAATAAAATGAAGACAGGACTTCTCTGGTGGCGCAGTGGCTAAGAACCTGCCTGCTAATGCAGGGGACACAGGTTTGATCCCTGGTCTGGGAAGATCCCACATGTCGTGGAGCAACAAAGCCCGTGTGCCACAACTACTGAGCCTGCGCTCTAGAGCCTGCATGCCACAGCTACTGAGCCCACGTACCTCAACTACTGAAGCCTGTGCTCTAGGGCCCGCATGCTGCAACTACTGAAGCCTGTGCACCTAGAGCCCATGCTCCACAAAGAGAAGCCACCACAATAAGAAAGCCCGTGCACCACAATGAAGAGTAGCCTCTACGCACCAAAACTAGAGAAAGCCCATGTGCAGCAACAAAGACCCAACACAGCCAAAAGAAAAAGAAAAGACAACCCTCGGAATGGGAGAAAATATTTGCAAATTAAGCAACTAACAAGGGATTAATCTCCAAGATATACAAACAGCTCGTGCAGCTCAATATCAAAATAACAAACAACTCAATAAAAAAATGGGCAGAAGTCTAAACAGACATTTCTCCAAAGAAGACATACAGATGACCAAAAAGCACATGAAAAGAGGCTCAACATCACTAATTATCAGAGAAATGCAAATCAGAACTACAACGTGGTATCACCTCACACCAATCAGAATGGCCATCATCAAAAAATCTACAAACAATAAATGCTGGAGAGGGTGTGGAGAAAAGGGAACCCTCCTACACTGTTAGTGGGAATGTAAACTGGTATAGCCACTATGGAGAACAGTAAGGAGGTTCCGTAAAAATCTAAAAATAGAGCTATTATATGATCCAGCAGTCCCACTCCTGGGCACATATCCAGAGAAAACCACAATTCAAAAAGATACATGCACCAGGGACTTCCCTGGTGGTGCAGTGGTTAAGACTCCATGTTCCCAATGCAGGGGGCCTGGGTTCGATCCCTGGTCAGGGAACTAGATCCCACATGCATGCTACAACTAAGAGTTTGCATGCCACAACTAAGACCCGGTGCAATCAAATAAATAAATAAATGTTTTTTAAAAAGATACATGCATCCCAATGTTCACTGCAGCACTATTTACAATAGCCAGGACATGGAAGCAACCTAAATGTCCATCAACAGAGGAATGGATAAAGAAGTCATGGTACTTATATATATTGATACAATGGAATATTACTCAGCCACAAAAATGACAAAATAATGCCATTTGCAGCAACATGGATGGACCTAGAGACTGTCATGCACAGAGAAAGATAAATATCATATGATATCACTTACATGTGGAATCTAAAAAAACGCTACAAACAAACTTCTCTACAAAACAGAAACGAATATAGAAAATAAACTTATGGTTACCAGGGGGTAAGGGTGGGGAGGGATAAACTGAAAGATTGAGATTGACATATACACACTACTATATATAAAATAGATAACTAACAAGGACCTACTGTATAGCCCAGGAAAATCTACTCCGTACTCTGTAATGGCCTGTATGGGAAAAGAATCTAAAAAAAGAGTGGATATGTGTATATGTATAACAGATTCACTTTGCTGTACACCTGAAACTAACACAACATTTTAAATCAACTATACCCCAATAAAAATTTTTAAAAAGTAGATTTGGTGATTCATTGATGTGGCAAGAAAAAGAGAAAGAGAGCTCAATTGATCTAGGATGACTCCAAGTGTGTGGATTAAACAATTATAAATGCATTGCCTGACTATCACCTAAATAAAAAATATGAGGTGAGTAGTATTTTGGGGAAAAACAATGGAGCTTATTATTCCCACTGACAGATAAGAAAAGTGAGGCTTACAGAATTAAATATCATGCCTAAGATCAAACGACCAAACAGTGTTAGAGCTAGGATTCAAACCTAGGCAGCTGCACAACTGTCCTGACATCTATTATTAAAACACTTCTTAATCTTAGGCCTTGCCTTCCTGCCATGCATTTCAGCCAATGCATTACTACTGGAGAGACTAAAATGTCTACCCTCTAACACTGTGAGCATCTGTGAGCACAATTAGAAGCTATGCCCAGTACACATTTAGGTATGCCAATATTATTAGTGTTAGATCTTTTAAAACATCATCAACTTTTATTTTTTCAAAGAAAACATATTGAGAAATTAGTCCTAAATATCTAAGTAAAGAAAGCCACATTGCTGGGCTGAAATATTCCACATATGTGTGTATATATGTATGGGTGTTTATGTGCTTGTTGCTCAATTCTAATTTATACCATCGAATTTTCTTAATTAATTTTATGGGGGAGAATTTCACATTATAGGCTAAGAATGTATAAGTGCTTACAAAGCTTCCCAAACTAAAGGCAACCCAAAGAATTTTATCGGAGACACCCATCATTTTATTGTTTTTATCTGTAAACTAAGAATATTACTTAATATTACTTAATTTTTAATGAGTTAATATATTTAACATGCTTAGAACAATGTCTGGCACATAGTAGGAACTTCATAAACATTAGCTACTATTATTGATAATCATTTTTATTCCAACTCCACAACTATTTTTTAAATATCTACTCTGTACCAACCACAGGATTTTGGACTCAAAATCCTGCTGTGCTTAAAAACAGCCTTTTCAGTAAAATAAAGGTTCAAAATAATCACTGTTAAAACTGATGGTAGGGACAGGATTTTTTAAATCATTAGCATTAGACTGAAAAAATGCTCTTCCCTAAGCCACGTTTAAGATAAAATTTTTCATAAGAAATCAAATTTCTTTCATAAGAAATCAAACTTTCAGGCATAAGCCAATTGCATGCCATAATTGAACAAAATTCACTTCAAATTTATATGTAACAATGTACATTTCTTTAACAGGCTGTGAATCATATATTTGTTTAAAGAACTGAAAACTTTACAAAATCTTGTATTTAAGATATTACTTTTTAATATCTTTGCATTAAAATGAACATGATTACTTTTTAATATTATTGGAAAACACCCTATCCCCAATTGTAAAGATATATTTCTTGTGTGATTTTATTATATGCTTAATAATAGTACCTGTGAGCTCAGATTTCTTTTGAATAAAACTGATTGGAAACAATATCTACCCTAAAGCATCTTTAATGTCATTATAGATGGGTAGGAGTAAATTAAGCGGTATTTAGGCACCAAAGTCTTTAATTTCATTGCATTCGAGTAGGAGTTAGACATTATGAGGTCCAATTAAAAAAGTCGCTAATGTTTTTACATCTGAGTAGGAGTAAATTAAACAAAATCACTCCTGAGCTGCTAATATCATTTTAATTGAATGTCATTCAGTTTCTAACTGCTGTTACAACACTACTGATAATGAGCTGTTTCAACAAAGCATCTGAGACTCTAGGGCTGTGGCAGCTGAAAATAAAGTTGCAGGTTAGGAGATGACAGGGTGAGCACTGGGGTGTGGAAAAAGAAGCTAGCGACATGATGAGAGAGGTGACATCCTGTTTGATGACGTGACCTTCATGTATTAAAACTACTGGATCAAGGATCCCGAAAACCTGCTGGCTGCAAGTTGGATTGTTATTCCTGGGGGATCAGCATTGGAAAACTACATCTTCCCTGACCATAAAATTTGTAGACTCTGAAAGCTAAAGCACTAATCCCATTTATTTAGCCACTATGAATTATTCATAGAGTTTGATTCAATGGAAAATTTCAAGTTGAAACAATAGTTAAGAAAGACATTCTGAAAAAATAGAGTAGTAACTTTAAGGCAGTCAAAGAAATGCAAGGCTTAAATAAAGTTTCTTCTGTACCTAAGGTTATTACTTGAGATGTTGAACGATTTTAAGAGTTGGAAGAGGAAGAATTCTGAAAGGAAATCCAGTTTGGTATATAAGCCATGTAGCATCATTACTATTATTATTATTATTTACATTAAAGTTTATAAAGTGTTGACTGGGGAATTGAAAGATTTATGAATAAAAACTGCTATTCATCCTTTAAAAATTTTTTTGAAATTATCAAATTATGTTGATATACATTGCATGTTTACATACATTTATACACTTAAAATATACATTTATATATATTTAAAAGTCAAAAGTTTATAAAACAAAACACCTGCTGCCTATCCCTCCCCATTTAAAATAATGACTTTCAATTGGTTAGCTATTTCTTTTACCATTTTCCTCCATATTTCTAAATATTAGTCTTATAGTGTTATTTCTTGATTTTCAGAGTTAGAAATTGCCTGTTGACTTTGAATTATGCAAGATGAGGAATTTGTACTCTTTCTCATCCCCCTTTCTACACTCCTTCTCCTAATATATGAAAGAGTTTTTGTTAAATCCATATTTGGTGTTTGATTTTTATAACAATGTAAATAATACATGTAGTGTAGCAGTGTTGCATTTCCTTTTAAATACAATTTTATTTTACTATCCCTGAAATGTATAACGGCCTTTAAAATATATATTTAATTTTCTAAGAACCTAGCACTAGCTGCTTATAATTGTCCATTCTTCCCCTCTTTCACAACAGCAGAATTGGTAGAGTTTTTAGCTGGTGACATGACTGCTGATATTAGCAATGGACCCTGGATTTTCTAGCCTCCCTATTCTAGGTGGGGTCATATGGCCACATTCTGTCCAATGGGATGTAAATGGAAGTCCTATGTAATAGATTCTGGGAACTTTGCTTAAGAAACAATTTGTATTTGTTCTATGGCCCTTTTTTGAAACTTTGTCCATTCTGTTACCTAAAATAAGAATGCCAATTTGAACTAGGAGGATGAGCCCCTGCCTAGGGATGCCAAGAGTGGAGGGCCGTTGAGGACAATTACAGAGCAGCTCTTCATACTTCAAGATTTTTCAGCGTGAGAAAAATAAATGCCTATCTAGTTTGTCTTTTTTTCTTTGCAATTTTTTACTAAGAATTCACATAAAATTCAACATTTGAAAGTTAAATTCAGTGGTTTTTAGTTTATTCACGAGGTTTTGTAGTCTCCTCACTATCTAATTCCAGATCATTTCCATCATCCCCAAAAGAAACCCCTTGCCTGTTAGCAGTCCTTCCCAATCCTTCTCACCTCCAATCCCTGGTAAACACTAATTTCCTTTCTGTCTCTATGGATTGGCTTATTCTGCACATTTCATATCAATGGAATCATACAGTATTTGTCCTCTTGTACCTGGATTCTTTCGTGTAGCATAATGTTTTCAAGGTTCATCCATGTTGTAGCATATATCAGTACTTCATTCCTTTTATGGCTGAATAGTATTCCATTGTATAGATAAATGTGGTATATCCAGCAGCAGATCGAGATTTGGATTCATACCCTTTTTGGCTATTATAAATAATTCTGCTCTGAACATTGTTATATATACTCTTCTATGAACATGTTTCAATTCTCTCAGGTATACACCTAGGGATGGAATTGCTGGGTTATTTGGTAATTCTATGTTTAACTTTTTGAGAAACTGTCAAACTGTTTTTCACAGTAGCTGAACCATTTTATATTCTCACTGCAATGTTTGAGCATTCCTTCTAATGAATTAGTGTAACTTTCAACTCAGTTAGTATAATTTTCATTTCAGTTAGTGTAATTTTCAACTCCAGAATTTCTATTTGGTTCCTTTTAAATAATTTCTATCTCTTTATTAATATTCTCTATTATATTAGATATCATTCTCATTCCAAAGAACTACTTTCCTTTAGTTCTTTAGACATGGGTTCCTTAGTGCTTCAAATATTATTTAAAATAGCTGATTTAAAGTCTTTGTTTAGTACATCCAGTGTTTGGGTTTCCTCACAGACAATTTGATGGCTTTTTTTTTTTTTTTCTGTCTAGGGCCGTATTTCTTTGTTTCTTTGAATGCCTTCATATTTTAACTGAAAACTAGAAATTTTGAATAATACAACGTGGCAACTCTGGAAATCGTCTTCCACCTCCCTCCCAAGATTTGTTGTTGCTGCTGCTTATAGTTGTTTGTTTAGTGACTTTACCAAACTAATTCTGTAAAGTCTGTATTCTTTGTCATGTGTAGCCATAGTAGTCTCTGTTCCAGTAGCTTAGTGGTCAGTTAAGAATTAGACAGTTTTTCTTTAATGTCTGGAATTGAAAAATCTCCTAGTCTTTGGAGAAGGGCTCAGTGTATGTGTTATGGCATGCCTTCAACACTCAGCCAGGTAATTTAGAACTCTGTCTTACCTTTACTTCCTGTTTGCCCAGAGACTTAAGCTCAGCCAGAGGTAAGAGCTTGGGGCCTTCTCTGGTCTTTCCTGAGCATGTGCATAGCCCTGGATGCACACATAAGCTTCTAGATTTCCAGAAGTATGTTGGACCTTTTCAAAACTCATATGAAAATCTCATTCCTCAGCCTTTCCTCCTTAGATTTTTGGATAACCTATTGTTTGCCCTAGCTGTTATCCATTGCCTCAAGCAGCAGTAACTAAAACATTTATCTATAAGTGTTTTGGACAAATGCCCCTGAGTAGCTGCTTTAGAACTGGGTTCCCAATCAGGCAAAATGAAGATAAGCCTTTTCAGTGGGTCTCCCAAGGAGTCACCAGACAGATCAAATAAGGACAATTCTTTGTATGTGAGGACTGTTTGCTCCTTAAGTTAATGGGAATGTGTGCTGTTATTTTCAAGGCTACTGCTTAGTTAGGGAGTGGGGTATGAATTTAGGGTAAGTTAAAATACCATCAAGCTCACTGTGATTGCCAAGAGTCAGTTGTTTTTCTTGAAAATCAGAAAGTTCCCCCATGCCTCTTCGCAGTCAGTTCCTCTCCTCCTTCCACCCAGAAGCAATCACTGCTGTGATTTATATCACCAGAGGTTAATTTTATCTATTCTAAAAATTCACATAAGTGGAATCATAATTATGTACATTTTAAAAATTAAGCATTTTATTTTAGGATAACTTTAGATTCACAGGCAGTTCTAAGAAATAATACAAAGTGATCTTGTATAAACTTCACCCTGTTTCCCTCAATGGTAACATCTTGCAAAACTATAGTATAATATCACAACAAGGATATTGGCATTGATCTAACCAAGATGCAAAACATTTCTTTCACCACAGGAATCTCTCATGTTGTCTTTTTATAGACACATCCACCTCCCTTCTGCCCCTCCCCCATCCTTAACCTCTGGAAACCACTAATTTTTTTCTCCATCACTATAATTTTCTCGTTTCAAGAACGTTGTATAACTGGAATCGTACAGGATGTAAGCTTTCAGGGTTGGCTCTTTTTTCACAAAGTATAATTCTCTGGAGATTCATTCAGAATGTTGTGTATATCAATAGTTTATTCTTTCAAATTACTGAGTAGTATTCCATGGTATGGATTATCACCTTTTTTTGACATTTAAAAATTGACATATAATTGACATACAACATTAGTTTCAGGTGAACAATGATAATGACTCAGTATTTGTATATTTTGCTAAATGATCACCACAACGTCTAGTTAATATCCATCACCACACAGTTATAATTTTTTTCTTGTGATGAGAACTTCTAAGATCTACTCTCTTACCAGCTTTCAAATATATAACACAATGTTATTAACTATATGGTATGATGCAAGATGCTGTACATTACACCTCCATGACATTTACTTTATAAGTGGAAGTTTGGACCTTTTGACCCTCCCCTACCCCTGCCTCTGGCAACCATCAATCTGCTCTGTATCTATGAACTTGATTTTCCTTTCTCTCTCTTTTCTATTTTTTTTTGAGATTCCACATATAAGTGATACCATATGGAATTTGTCTTCATCTGGCTTCTTTCACTTTGCATATTTCCTTGAGGGATAGCCCTCAAGGTCTACCCATGCTGTCACAAATAGGAAGATTTCCTTCTTTTTTTATGGTTGAATAATATTTCATTGTGTATATATATATACACACACACACAATGTGTTTATTCATTCATCCATCAGTGGACACTTAGGTTGATTCCATGTCTTGGCTACTGTAAATAAGGCAGCAATGAATACAGGGGTGTATATATCTTTTCAAATTACTGTTTTTGTTTTCTTCGGATAAATACCCAGAAATGAAATTGCAGGATCATACAGTAGTCCTACTGTTAATATTTTGAGGACCCTCCATACTGTTTTCCATAGTGGCTGCAACCAATTTACATTCCCATTAAAAGCACACAACAGTTCCCTTTTCTCTGCATCCTTGTCAATCCTTGTTATTTCTTTTTTTTTTTTAACATCTTTATCGGAGTATAATTGCTTTACAATGGTATGTTCGTTTCTGCTGTATAACAAAGTGAATCAGTTATACGTATACATATATCCCCATTTCCCCTCCCTCTTGCGTCTCCCTCCTACCCTCCCTAACCCACCCCTCTAGGTAGCCACAAAGCACCGAGCTGATCTCCCTGTGCTATGCAGCTGCTTCCCACTAGCTATTTTACATTCGGTAGTGTATATATGCCAATGCTACTCTCTCACTTCGTCCCAGCTTACACTTCCCACTCCCCATGCCCTCAAGTCCATTCTCTACAGCTGCATCTTTATTCCTGTCCTGCCCCTAGGTTCACCAGAAGCATTTTCTTCCTTTTTTTTTTTTAGATTCCATATATATGTGTTAGCATATGGTAATTGTTTTTCTCTTTCTGACTTACTTCACTCCATGACAGTCTCTATGCCCAGCCACCTCACTACAAATAACTCAATTTCGTTTCTTTTTATGGCTGAGTAATAGTCCATTGTATATATGTGCCACATCTTCTTTATCCATTCATCTGTCGATGGACACTTAGGTTGCTTCCATGTCCTGGCTATTGGAAATAGTGCTGCAATGAACATTGTGGTATATGACACTTTTTGAATTATGGATTTCTCAGGGTATATGCCCAGTAGTGGGAATTCTGGGTCGTAAGGCAGTTCTCTTTTTAGTTTTTTAAGGAAACTCCATACTGTTCTCCATAGTGGCTGTATCAGTTTACATTCCCACCAACAATGCAAGAGGGTTCCCTTTTCTCCACACCCTCTCCAGCATTTATTCTTTGTAGAGTTTTTGATGATAGCCATTCTGACTGCGGTGAGATGATATCTCATTATAGTTTTGATTTGCATTTCTCTAATGATTAGTGATGTTGAGCATCCTTTCATGTGTTTGTTGGCAATCTGTATATCTTCCTTGGAGAAATGTCTGTTTAGGTCTTCTGCCCATTTTTGGATTGGGTTGTTTTTTTAATATTGAGCTGCATGAGCTGCTTGTAAATTTTGGAGATTAATCCTTTGTCAGTTGCTTCGTTTGCAAATATTTTCTCCCATTCTGAGGGTTGTCTTTTCGTCATGTTTATGGTTTCCTTTGCTGTGTAAAAGCTTTTAAGTTTCATTAAGTCCCATCTGTTTATTTTTATTTCCATTTCTCTAGGAGGTGGGTCAAAAAGGATCTTGCTGTGATTTATGTCATAGAGTGTTCTGCCTATGTTTTCCTTTAAGAGTTTTATACTGTCTGGTCTTACATTTCGGTCTTTAATCCATTTTGAGTTTATTTTTGTGTATGGTGTTAGGGAGTGTTCTCATTTCATTCTTTTACATGTAGCTGTCCAGTTTTCCCAGCACCACTTATTGAAGAGGCTGTCTTTTCTCCATTGTATATTCTTGTCTCCTTTATCAAAGATAAGGTGACCATATGTGCGTGGGTTTATCTCTGGGCTTTCTATCCTGTTCCATTGATGTATATTTCTGTTTTTGTGCCAGTACCACACTGTCTTGATTACTGTAGCTTTGTAGTATAGTCTGAAGTCAGGGAGTCTGATTCCTCCAACTCCATTTTTCTTTCTCAAGTTTGCTTTGGCTATTTGGGGTCTTTTGTGTTTCCATACAAATTGCAAAATATTTTGTTCTAGTTCTATGAAATATGCCATTGGTAGTATGATAGGGATTGAACTTAATCTGTAGATTGCTTTGGGTAGTACAGTCATTTTCACAATGTTGATTCTTCCTATCCAAGAACATGGTATATCTCTCCATCTGTTGGTATCATCTTTAATTTCTTTCATCAGTGTCTTATAGTTTTCTGCATACAGATTTTTTGTCTCCTTAGGTAGGTTTATTCCTAGGTATTTGATTCTTTTTGTTGCAGTGGTAAATGGGAGTGTTTCCTTAATTTCTCTTTCAGATTTTTTATCATTAGTGTATAGGAATGCAAGATATTTCTGTGCATTAATTTTGTATCCTGTTACTTTACCAAATTCATTGATTAGCTCTAGCAGTTTTCTGGTGGCATCTTTAGGATTCTCTATGTATAGTATCATGTCATCTGCAAACAGTTTTACTTCTTCTTTTCCGTTTTGGATTCCTTTTATTTCTTGTTCTTCCCTGATTGCTGTGGCTAAAACTTCCAAAACTATGTTGAATAATAGTGGTGAGAATAGGCACCCTTGTCTTGTTCATGATCTTAGTGGAAATGGTTTCAGTTTTTCACCATTGAGAATGAGGCTGCCTGTGGGTTTGTCATATATGGCCTTTATTATGTTGAGGTAAGTTCCCTCTATGCCTAATTTCTGGAGGGTTTTTATCATAAATGGGTGTTGAATTTTGTCAAAAGCTTTTTCTGAATCTATTGAGATGATCATATGGTTTTTATCCTTCAGTTTGTTAATATGTATATCACATTGATTGATTTGCGTATATTGAAGAATCCTTGCGTTCCTGGTATAAACCCCACTTGATCATGGTGGATGAACCTTTTAATGTGCTGCTGGATTCTGTTTGCTAGTATTTTGTTGAGGATTTTTGCAGCTATGTTCATCAGTGATATTGGCCTGTAGTTTTCTTTTTCTGTAACATCTTTGTCTGGTTTTGGTATTAGGATGATGGTGGCCTCATAGAATGAGTTTGGGAGTGTTCCTCCCTCTGCTATATTTTGGAATTGTTTGAGAAGCATAGGTTTTAGCTCTTCTCTAAATGTTTGATAGAATTCCCCTGTGAAGCCATCTGGTCCTGGGCTTTTGTTTGTTGGAAGATTTTAAATCACAGTTTCAATTTCAGTGCTTGTGACTCGTTTGTTTATGTTTTCTGTTTCTTCCTGGTTCAGTCTTGGAAGGTTGTACTTTTCTAAGAATTTGTCCATTTCTTCCAAGTTGTCCATTTTATTGGCATACAGTTGCTGGTAGTAATCTCTCATGATCCTTTGTATTTATGCAGTGTCAGTTGTTACTTCTCCTTTTTCATTTCTACTTCTGTTGATTTGAATCTTCTCCCTTTTTTTCTTGATGAGTCTGGCTAATGGTTTATCAATTTTGTTTGTCTTCTCAAAGAACCAGCTTTTAGTTTTATTGATTTTTGCTATCGTTTCCTTCATTTCTTTTTCACTTATTTCTGATCTGATCTTTATGATTTCTTTCCTTCTGCTAATTTTGCGGGGTTTTTGTTCTTCTTTCTCTAATTGTTTTAGGTGTAAGGTTAGGTTGTTTATTAGAGATTTTTCTTGTTTCCTTTTTTTAACATCTTTATTGGAGTATAATTGCTTTACAATGGTGTGTTAGTTTCTGCTTTATAAGAAAGTGAATCAGTTATACATATACATATGTTCCCATATCTCTTCCCTCTTGCATCTCCCTCCCTCCCACCCTCCCTATCCCACCCCTCTAGGTGGTCACAAAGCACCGAGCTGATCTCCCTGTGCTATGTGGCTACTTCCCACTAGCTATCTATTTTATGTTTGGTAGTGTATATATGTCCATGCCACTCTCTCACTTTGTCACAGCTTACCCTTCCCCCTCCCCATATCCTCAAGTCCATGCTCTAGTAGGTCTGTGTCTTTATTCCCGTCTTACCCCTAGGTTCTTCATGACTTTTTTCTTTCTTAGATTCCATATATAAGTGTTAGCAAGGTTAGGTTGTTTATTAGAGATTTTTCTTGTTTCTTGAGGTAGGTTTGTAACCCTATAAACTTCCCTCTTAGAACTGCTTTTGCTGCATCCCATAGGTTTTTGGCCATCATGTTTTCATTGTCATTTATTTCTAGATATTTTTTGATTTCCTCTTTGATTTCTTCGTGATCTCTTGGTTATTTAGTAGCGTATTGTTTCACCTCCATGTGTTTGTATTTTTTACAGTATTTTTCCTGTAATTAATATCTAGTCTCATAGCGTTGTGGTTGGAAAACATACTTGATATGATTTCAATTTTCTTAAATTTACCAAGGCTTGATTTGTGACCCAACATATGATCTATCCTGGAGAATGTTCCATGAGCACGTGAGAAGAAAGCATATTCTGTTGTTTTTGGATGGAATGTCCTATAAATATCAATTAAGTCCATCTCGTTTAATGTATCATTTAAAGCTTTTGTTTCCTTATTTATTTTCACATTGGTTGATCTGTCCATTGGTGAAAGTGGGGTGTTAAAGTCCCCCACTATTATTGTGTTACTGTCGATTTCCCCTTTACGGCTGTTACCATTTGCCTTATGTATTGAGGTGCTCCTATGTTGGGTGCATAAATATTTACAATTGTTATGTCTTCTTCTTGGATTGATCCCTTGATCATTATGTAGTGTCCTTCTTTGTCTCTTGTAATAGTCTTTATTTTAAAGTCTCTTTTGTCTGATATGAGAATTGCTACTCCAGCTTTCTTGTGATTTCCATTTGCATGGAATATCTTTTTCCATCCTCTCACTTTCAGTCTGTATGTGTCCCTAGGTCTGAAGTGGGTCTCCTGTAGACAGCATATATACGGGTCTTGTTTTTGTAACCATTCAGCCAGTCTATGTCTTTTCGTTGGAGCATTTAATCCATTTACATTTAAGGCAGTTATTGATATGTATGTTTCTATTACCATTTTCTTAATTGTTTTGCGTTTGTTATTGTAGGTCTTTTTCTTCTCTTGTGTTTCTTGCCTAGAGAAGTTCCTTTAGCATTTGTTGTAAAGCTGGTTTGGTGGTGCTGAATTCTCTTAGCTTTTGATTGTCTGTAAAGGTTTTAATTTCTCCGTTGAATCTGAATGAGATCCTTACTGTGTAGAGTAATCTTGGTTGTAGGTTTTTCCCTTTCATCACTTTAAGTATGTCCTGCCACTCCCTTCTGGCTTGCAGAGTTTCTGCTGAAAGATCAGCTGTTAACCTTATGGGAATTCCCTTGTATGTTTTTTGTTGCTTTTCCCTTGCTGCTTTTAATATTTTTCCTTTGTATTTAATTTTTGATAGTTTGATTAATATGTGTCTTGGCATGTTTCTCCTTGGATTTATCCTGTATGGGACTCTCTGCAGTTCCTGGACTTAATTGACTATTTCCTTTCCCATGTGAGGGAAGTTTTCAGCTATAATCTCTTCAAATATTTCTTAAGTCCCATTCTTTTTCTCTTTTTCTTCTGGGACCCCTTTAATTCGAATGTTGGTGTGTTTAATGTTGTCCCAGAGGTCTCTGAGAGCATCCTCAATTCTTTTCATTCTTTTTTCTTTATTCCACTCTGTGGTAGTTATTTCCACTATCTTTATCTTCCACTATTTTATCACTTACCCATTCTTCTGCCTCAGTTATTCTGCCATTGATACCTTCCAAAGAATTTTAAATTTCATTTATTGTGTTTTCCATCGTTTGTTTGCTCTTTAGTTCTTCTAGGTCCTTGTTAAATGTTTCTTGTATTTTCTCCATTCTATTTCCAAGATTTTGGATCACCTTTACTATCATTACTCTGAATTCTTTTTCAGGTAGACTGCCTATTTCCTCTTCATTTATTTGGTCTGGTGGGTTTTTACCTTGCTCCTTCAACTGCTGTGTGTTTCTCTGTCTTCTCATGTTGCTTAACTTACTGTGTTTGGGGTCTCCTTTTTGCAGGCTGCAGGTTTGTAGTTCCCGCTGTTTTTGGTGTCTGCCCCCAGTGGGTAAGGTTGGTTCGGTGGGTTGTGTAGGCTTCCTGGTGGAGGGGACTGGTGCCTGTGTTCTGGTGGATGAGGCTGGATCTTGTCTTTCTGGGGACAGGGCCAGGTCCGGTGTGTGTTTTGGGGTGTCTGTGAACTTAGTATGATTTTAGGCAGCCTCTCTACTAATAGGTGGGGTTGTGTTCCTCTCTTGCTAGTTATTTGGCATGGGGTGTCCAGCACTGGAGCTTGCTGGTCGTTGAGTGGAGCTGGGTTTTAGCGTTGAGACAGAGACCTCTGGGAGAGCTCTCGCCAGTTGATATTATGTGGGGCCAGGAGGACTCTGGTTGTCCAGTGTCCTGAACTCAGCTCTCCCACCTCAGAGGCTCAGGCCTGACACCTGGCTGGAGCACCAAGACCCTGTCAGCCACATGGCTCAGAAGAAATGGGAGAACAAAATGAAAGAAAGAAAAATATAATAAAATAAAGTTATTAAAATAAAAAATATTATTAAAATAAAATTTTTTAAAGTAATAAAGAGAGCAACCAAACCAATAAAAAAATCCACCAATGATAACAAACATTAAAAACTAAACTAAGATAACCAAATAAATCAGAAACTAGTCAGTCACATACAGCAAACCTCAAGTCTACAGTTACTCCCAAAGTCCACTACCTCATTTTGGGATGATTTGTTGTCTATTCAGGTAGTCCACTGATGCAGGGTACATCAAGTTGATTGTGGAGATTTAATCTGCTGCTCCTGAGGTTGCTGGAAGAAATTTCCCTTTCTCTTCTTTGTTCACACAGCTCCTGGGGTTCAGCTTTGGATTTAGCCCCGCATTTGCATGTAAGTCGCCCTCTGGCGTCTGTTCTTCACCCAGAGAGGACGGGGTTAAAGGAGAAGCTGATTAGGGGGCTCTGGCTCACTCAAGCTGGGGGGAGGGAGGGGTATGGAATGCGGGGCAAGCCTGCGGCGGCAGAGGCTGGCATGACGCTGCAACAGCCTGAGGCGTGCCGTGTGTTCTCCTGGGGAAGTTATCCCTGGATCTCGGGACCCTGGCAGTGGCGGGCTGCACAGGTTCCCGGGAGGGGAGGTGTGCATAGTGACCTGTGCTTGCACACAGGCTTCTTGGTGGCTGCAGCAGCAGCCTTAGCGTTTCATTCCCACCTCTGGGGTCCGTGCTGATAGCCACGGCTCGTGCCCGTCTCTGGAAGTTGTTTAGGCAGTGCTCTGAATCCCCTCTCCTCGTGCACTCCAAAACAATGGTCTCTTGCCTCTTCAGCAGTTCCAGATTTTTCCCAGACTCCCTCCCGGCTAGCTGTGGTGCACTAGCCCCCTTCAGGCTGTGTTCACGCAGCCAACCCCAGTCCTCTCCCTGGGATCTGACCTCCGAAGCCTGAACCTCAGCTCCCAGCCCCCACCCGCCCCGGCGGGTGAGCAGACAAGTCTCTCGGGCCGGTGAGTGCTGGTTGGCACCAATCCTCAGTGCGGGAATCTCTCTGCTTTGCCCTCCGCACCCCTGTTGCCACACTCTCCTCCATGGCTCTGAAGCTCCCCCCCACAACCCCCGTCTCTGCCAGTGAAGGGGTTTCCTAGTGCGTAGAAACTTTTCCTCCTTCACAGCTCCCTCCCAGAGGGGCAGGTCCCGTCCCTATTCTTTTGTCTCTGTTTATTCTGTTTTCTTTTGCCCTTCCCTAGGTACGTGGGGAGTTTCTTGCCTTTTGGGAAGTCTGAGGTCTTCTGCCAGCATTCAGTAGGTGTTCTGCAGGAGTTGTTCCACATGTAGATGTATTTTTGATGTATTTGTGGGGAGGAAGGTGATCTCCATGTCTTACTCCTCCACCATGTTGAAGGTCCTCCCCTTTGGGAAGCTTCTTCCTTTCTTCCACCGCCCGCTCACTTTGTTCCTCTTGGCTTCTGAGATCACCGCCCAGAAACGTGGCGTAAATAGACTTTTATTTACAAATGTCTGATCACCCTATTCACTAGCTAAATAGTATGCATTTTACAATAAAAGCTAAATTTTACTTTAAAGATATTAAATATGAAATCAAACCCACAATATACTTAATAAGCACCTACTGTGTGCCAGGCAGTGCTCTGAACAACAGACCTACAACAGTGAATAAAACAGAGTAACAACCACAACAAAAACCAACATCAACAACCAATAAACAAAATAAACCCAAGAATATTTGCAAAATAGAACTTTTCTTTAGGCCAAATTCAGTGATCCTATCATTCTTCCTAATTTGCTGAGCATTGTTTTTCTTTGTGTGTTTGTCATAGCTTACAAAGTCCTTCCTGATATTAGATATGCATAGATTACTATGCACAAGTGCGTCCAACACTCTCTGTGGACTACTTTTTTCTTCCAGCCTTGGATGAACCATTAAGTAGAATTCATAACTTTTAGATCTTATAACTTTTATCAATCTCAGAGAATAAATCTTCTAATAATATTAAGCCATAAGAACAGGCTCATTTCAGTAATCGATTTGTCCAGCCAGGGTAATAATCAACATGTAGAGCCTCAATCTAGTTGCTAGATAACCTAGTTAAGTGCTCTCTCTTCCCTGCAGTATGGGCCTCCTTTAGGTTGGCAAGCCTGCAGGTGGAGAGGTGGAATGTGGCTGGATTCTTCCACTTGTCTCTACCTTGTTCTTCTCCTCCTGCTCTCCCTCTCACATGATTATTTCTGGCTACTCCAGGGTTGAATAGGGAGCAGGAAGAGAGGTGAGGCTCATGAAACATATCTAATACCTGGCATACACATAATTCAGTCATGGTGCCTGCTGGGTATGTAATGTAGAATATTTTTCCCTCTCACTTGATGCTTTCATGGGTTCCTCTCAAGATATCCATGCTGAGAATCCCTGTGCACAGTTTCCATGGCATGAGAAAGTCCACTTGTCCAGCTGGTCCCTCAGAATTCCTTCCCCAGCCCCTGGACGTCCCATGGTCCACCCCCTCACTCGGTCACTTCATTACCTGAGGAAGTTCTCTTGGGCAGCATCCAACCCAGCCACAGGGATGGATCTCTCCCATCTGATCCACAAGAAACATTCATACATTTTTGCTTTGCCATTAGTAGAGGTGTCATCAACAAAGTCCATTAACAATTCCCAGGAAATAAAAAGAGAATCTGGGTAACAAAATTAAGTCTAACGTTTTTTGTTTTTTGTTTTTTTTTGCTTAGTTGAGTTTCACTTGCTCATAGGGTGCCACATGCAGAGGCCTTGGACACTGCACTTCAGACCAGAGTTCCTAGTCTAAAATGGCTGCACCTGACACTTCAACTCCGCTGACCGTGTGCAGAAACCCTGCGCATGACACTGCAATTCAAGATGGCAATGGTGTGCCATGTGCAGAGATGGTGCACCTGGGACTTCCACCTGAAGCACTGTGAGCTCCAGTTGCACACCACCCGCAAGAACTCCACCCCGCTTCCCTGCCAACAGGAACCCTAAAAAGAAGCCCCACCGGTGGCCTGTCAGGGAGAGTGTGTTCTCTGGAGAGTGAGCTCATACTTCTGCATTCTTTGATCAAAGAATAAAGCTTTCCTTTGCTTCTGAACCAAACTCAGTCCCGAATGACAACTGGCAGGAGGACCTTTGTTGGGGGCCTGACTCAGGAGGGTCAGTAATAAAATTTTGGTGACCTTTTTGCCTGCACCTATCTACTAGGCTCTGGGCTCTGCCCAGCTCAAGCCAGAGGGCAGCAGAGGCTTTGGGAGGTTTGCATGAGGATGACTGACTCTGGTCTTTGAGTATACTCTGATGGTAGAAGGGCAGCAGGCTTCGGCCAAATTCATAACATCTCTGCCCAGGAACCTGATACCCGGGTGTGGTGCACACACAGTGTAGCCCCCAAGTAATCTGGAATGTGCCCCGTTGAGCAGATCATACTGTGGCTAAAGACCGAAGCTTTGGGGACTAAAGACTGAAGCTCACTCATGTATGCCCCCTGCCTTTGACTGTCCTTCCCACAGTTCCAGATGCCCAAGGGATGGTGGGGACCTGTGGATGAGAAGAAGCCGGAGCAGTTGTGCCCACTGTCTTGCCAGTAGGGCTGTCTGCCTGACCCCTTTCCAAGGCAGTATCAGTCTCACCAGGACTTTTGCCCTCCTTGCCAACCTCCAGGGGTCAACAGTTGCATCCTCCATGGTCACGTTCAGTTTGGTAAAGGAAAGTGGCTAGCCTCATGAGCCAAGAGGCAAGACTGGGAAAAGGCTCAGGTAATGAGGACCCTGGATGCTTGATCCAAGTTTGGGAAAAGGCACCTGAGATGCCCAAGTGTGAAAGGATCCCAAGGTAGGTATGTGACTGGTGACTTGACCTCTTCTGGTCAGAACTAATTTCTCTGAAGTGGGCTGGGGAGCCCTTTGAGCCCCTCACGTGACCAGGAGCCCCATTATCGGGAAGCCCTGAGCTGCTGTCAAGAACAGGAAACACCCACTGGCCTACCTCTCTTCTGATCTCTTTTCTAATACTATCACTCTGGCCCATCCTTCTAATCTTCCAAGCTCCTTCCCCACTCTGCTCAAGAGGCAAAACATGGGTGATTTTTCATCACTGAGATTCCATGGGCTGTCCTTCCAGTATCAGCATAGAATACCAGCTGTCCCCAGCGATCTGGTGAGTACCCATTGGGAATCCCTTGTGCTTTTAGGTCTCACCCAGTGGGAAGTCTGAGAACTCCTTTTCAAGCAAAAGGAGGAAATAAAAGACCACCACCACCACCACCACCACCCCGCCCAGACAGCTGTGCCACTGCCTAATGGACCAAGTTGGTCAGGAACTAATATGGCTAAGCTGCTCTGGCCTGGAGGCAGTCTCATCTCACCATCTGTGGGATGTTCTGACTGAGGAGGGGCTGTCTCAAGCACGGGCTGTTACGAATTCAAGGGGGATCCCCAGTTATATCAGAGTCCACACCATCTGGACGCATCCTATTATGGTCTTTTAAGGAATCCATTAAGTTTGATGCTGGTTCAAAAGTTCCTGCCCTGCAATCTTAATTGGGTCAAATCTTGTAGCATTTGCATGCCAACACATCACTCCAACTGGCACCCTTGGTAGTTGGAAACAAATCCCAGACAGAACATCTACAGTATGGGGAACCAAACCTCCACCATACTGAAGGATATCCCATTAGAATGCATCATGCAGAAGCATTTAATCTTCCTATGCAATATAGCCTGGCCCCAATACTGGCTGGGAGATGGGGCAAGTTGTCCCATCAATGGGTCACAAACTAGAGTGACCTACCTAGACTTCATTATCATGGAAAGTCAGAGAAGCCTACCCCATGAAAGGAAAGAAGCCATTTGCAGCCTCATCGCTCCTAAAACTAGAAGACAATTTAGGGGTTTCCTGGGGATGGCCAGGTTTTGCCACATCTGGATCCCTAACTATGATCTAATAGCTAGGCCTTTATATGAACTATTGAAAAGAAAGGATGATGATCCTTCTGAACGGAATTCAGAAAGCAGAGGGGCCTTTCAAGGATTGACAAAGCAATTACCTCAGGCCCCTGCCCTGGCCCTCCCTGATTTAGCTAAACCCTTTAACCTTTACATTCATGAGAGAAAGGGAATTGCCCTTAGTGTATTAGCTCAAAAACCGGGGACCCCTTACTTGGGTGGTTGCTTATTTCTCTAAACAATTTGATCAAACTGCTAAGGGATGGCCTCCTTGCCTACGGGCATTGCAGCTGCTGCAACTCTGCTAAAGGTTAACATTTGGTCAGCCAATCCCTTATGGACTCCATGCTGGGTTCAGGCTTTAGCAAGTTCTAAGGAAACAGAAACGCTATCCCCCAGAAGGTTGATTCAAGTTCAGGCTATGCTTTTGGACAACCCAGTGGCTACCATAAAAACCTGTCACAAGCTAAATCCTGCCACCCTGCTACCCACAGAAACAGGCCCCTGGAGCATGATTGTATAGAAACCATAGACATGATCCATTCCAGTCACCCCAACCTAAGAAGTGAGCCTCTCCCGATCACCAAAGAGGAATGGTTCAGATGGGAGCAGTTTTATGTGAGTGAAAAAGCCTGGTGCGATATGCAGAAACCTCCCAGACTCAAGTCATAGAAGCAAGACGCCTACCCCCAGGGACTTCTGCCCAAAAGGTGGAGCTGATAGCCCTCACCTGAGCCTTAGAGCTTGGGCCAGGAAAGATCTTAAATGTTATGCTTACTGTGGAGAATAAACAGGTAAAACATGGCTTAAGCATACTGAAGCTCTTAGAAGCAGCACAGCTTCTAAAAAAGGTGGCAGTGATTCATTGTAGGGGGTCACCGAAAGGGAGATGCAGAGATAATAAAGAGAAACAACAAAGTGGACACAACTGCCGAAAGGGTGGCCCTAGAACCAGTAACTTGGCAACTATCCCTCATATCTTGAAGGCCAGATCCATTCAATTATTCCTCAATCTACACAAAGGAAGAATTAGACAAAACCCGAAAATGGGGCTTCAGGAGAGATCTAGGAGGTCATGGATGGCTATTTAATGAACATGGACAATACTTCTTTTCCCCAACTGCAGCTTGTCAAGCCATCAGGGAGGCTCATCAAGGAACTCATTACAAGCGGGAAGCCCTATATAATTGGTTAGCTGAGGTCATGGTAACTCCTGGCATGAAAAGTAACAACCCCAACATGAGAGGCCCCCAGATAAGGCCTATTCACACCAGAGGGACATATCCTGAGAGGACTGGCAGATTGATTTCACTGTCACACCAAGAGCATTGGGCAACTTCAGATATCTGTTGGTGCTAGCCAACAGATTTTCTGGGTAGATTTTCTGGGTAGATAGAAGCATTCCCCACTAGAACTGAAACAGCAGCTGAAGTGGCTAAAGCATTACTAAAAGAAATAGTCCCCATGTTTGGGTTCCCTGGATCTCTAGAAAGAGATAATGGTCCAGCATTTGTGTCTCAAGTGACTAAGGGGATAATGAGTGCCCTGGACATAAAATGGACTTTGCATTCAGCCTGGAGGCCCCAATCATCAGTGAAAGAGAGATCCAGTCAGACCTTGAAATAGGCCTTACCCAAGTTACGTCAGGAAACTCAAGAATATTGGATTAAGTTGCTTCTGATTACCCAGCTCCACATGCAGTTAGCTCGAAGGGGGTAAGTTAAAATTGAGTGCATTCCAGAAATCTCTGGCATTCCTATACACCAACAATGAAAAATCAGAAAGAGAAATTAGGGAAACACTCCCATGTACCACTGCAACAAAAAGAATAAAATACCTAGGAATAAACCTGCCTAATGAAGCGAAAGACCTGTACTCAGAAAACTATAAAACACTGATGAAAGAAATCAAAGATGTCATAAACAGATAGAGAGATATACCATGTTCTTAGATTGGAAGAAACAATATTGTGAAAATGACTATACTACCCAAAGCAATCTACAGATTCAATGCAATCCCTGTCAAACTACCAATGGCATTCTTCACAGAATTAGAACAAAAAAATCTTACAATTCGTATGGAAACACGAAAGACCCGGAATAGCCAAAGCAATCTTGAGAAAGAAAAACGGAGTTGGAGGAATCAGGCTCCCCAACTTCAAACTATACCACAAAGCTACAATAATCAAGACATCATGGTATTGGCGCAAAAACAGAAATATAGATCAATGGTACAGGATAGAATGCCCAGAGATAAATACACGCACATATGGGCACATAATTTATGACAAAGGAGGCAAGAACATACAATGGAGAAAAGACAGCCTCTTTTTTTTTTTTTTTTTTTTTTGCGGTACGCGGGCCTCTCACTGCCGTGGCCTCTCCCGTTGCGGAGCATAGGCTCCGGACGCGCAGGCCCAGTGGCCATGTCTCACGGGCTCAGCTGCTCCGCGGCATGTGGAATCTTCCCGGACCGGGTCATGAACCCGCGTCCCCTGCATCGGCAGGCGGACTCTCAACCACTGCGCCACCAGGGAAGCCCCCAGCTCACTCTTGAGTGGCGCAGACTCCACTTGGCGATCCTAACCACCCATTTTGCCCCGAAACTGCAGGGGGTCACTCCGTGGGTGTTTCACACTCCAGTGAAGAGCATCCCAACCTTCGGAGAGACAACCTGGGGCAATGGACCCCCTTGACTACCCTCTCTGACCTGAAGCTTCTCTTCCCAAAATCAACAAAAGTGTGACCAGGGAGATTCAGGCCATGGCAGTGAGCCTCCACCTCAGGGCACACTTTCACCTACAGACAAAAGACCTAGAAACCTAAATTTTTAGGAAAAACTTGACATGTGAGCATTATTCTCCTGCGAATATTTGGTCCATGAATCTTAAATTGTCTGGTGTCCTTGTCTGCAAAAGGTTAGAGAAATGGTGGTCACTTGCAATACTGTCAGGGCTGAGACCTGATGATAATCAAACACATCTAAAGGCAGCTGGGAGAAGTTCCAATCCTCTACCTGCGGCTATGATGATGCCCCAAATCAGCAGAAAGCAGTTACAAAAGACGGACCTGCACCCCTCAGCGCCCCTCAAGGATGAAGAGCAGGACACGAGACAAAGGAGGGATTAGTCACTGGCAAAGTTCATTAATAATTCCCGGGGAATAAAAATAGAATCTGGGTAATAAAATTAAGTCTAACCTTTTTTCGCTTTTCCTTTGTGCTTTGTGTAGTTTCACTTGCTCGTTGAGTGCGTTGTGCAGAGGCCTTGCCCTGGGCGCTGCAGACCAGAGCTCCCAATGCGAAACGGCTACGCCGCACCTCAGCTCCCTGGTCGCGTGGAGACCTGCTGCTCCGGGCACCCAGTTCAAGATGGCGGTGGCGGCGGCAGGGCCACGTGCAGAGACGCTGCACGGCACCGAGATCTGGAGCGTGAGCAGCACAGCTGTGCGCGACCTGCGAGAACTCCGCCCCCTGCTGCTGCCGAGAACCCTATGAAGTAGCTGTGTCCACAGCCTGTGGGGACAGCCTATTCTCTAGAGCAGGAGCTCCCACCTCTCCATTCTTTGATCAAAGAATAAAGCTTTGCTTTGCTTCTGAACCAAACTCAGTCTCGTTCTATTGGCTGTAACAACACGGGCCAGAAGGACCCTTGCTGGGGACCAACTCGGGAGGGCCGGTAACACGGGTACAGTTTTCTTTCAATGCGACCACACAGTCCTTTGCTTCCACATCTCCAGAGACACACTGGGCTTTTTCAGTGGTATAGAAACTCCCTTTCTCACTTGGCTTAACTGAGGCATCCTTTCCCTCACTGAGAGAGGGACAGAACACCAAAAACTCTCCAAATAAATCCTGTTTCTTCCTTTACAACTTCAGTTCTTTTATATCCTTAGGTGGGGTGATGGGTTAGGGGTCCACAAACTGTTTTTACTTACTGCTTTGGCAAATCCTTCCTAGATGGTCTAGCTTTAACTAGAAGTGCCACGAGCTTTAGCTCTTACTGGCCATTGGGCCTTATCCAAAATTAAGGCAGAAATTGCGCCATATTAACATCCTATTGCATTGACTACAGTGTTTGCATTCTGGCACAGTGAGAAGGAAAATACTGCAATTTATAAAAACTAACTGCATCTGCTACTTCTTTTTATCTTACCAGGGGAATGTCATAGTTCATCTCAGGGAAGATGGATTTTTTTTACTTATTTAGGAAAATAATCTGAAGGATATCTTTCATTTGAAAAGGTGATTCTGGCAGTTCAGTAAGAAGGTGAAACAAAGAGTGGTGATGTGTTGTGCTCAATAGGTGAGAGGGATCCTTGAGTTTCCCAGGAAAGATGGGCAAAAGGGGCCTGGAAAAGGATCTCAGTGGGGAGCTGTGAAGTAGTCTGGTAAGAGAGAGGGCCTAGTAGCCTATTGGGAGGTCATGGCCTAAGGAGAAAGGATGATTAATGACAGGGATGGTCAAGGAAATTTTAAAACAAGGATGCCTAACATTAACTGTTGAAGTGTTTTGCCCTAAGCCTTTATTAAGAGTAGGCTATAGATAGTAAGCTTGTGTTAGAGGTGTCTTTGGGAAGTTAAAGCAAAAAAGGTCTTGTGCAATGTTTGGGATGATGTTAAACACAGGAAACAAACAGACCAAGTGGGAGCAGGAAATCAGAATGAGAGTTGATCATGAGAGGTGAGTCTTGGGAAAGGCACTAGTCTTTCCATCGTGCTAGACTGAAGGGTTGGGGCACTTAAATTTTTTTCATTAAAGAATTGCAAAAAACTCTTAAACTGTTTTCAGTAATTATTGTACAATATCTGTGATAGTGTGGATATTGTGACTCTGAATCTGCTCTTATTCTGAATTTGTGTACTGTGGGATAAATGGGATATGGGTATTACAGGATAATGTATGAACTCATTTGAAATTTATCTTTAAAAGTATTGGGGCTTCCCTGGTGGCGCAGTGGTTGAGAGTCCACCTGCCGATGCAGGGGACACAGGTTCGTGCCCCGGTCTGGGAGGATCCCACATGCCGCGGAGCGGCTGGGCCCGTGAGCCATGGCCGCTGAGCCTGCACGTCCGGAGCCTGTGCTCTGCAACGGGAGAGGCCACAACAGTGAGAGGCTTGCGTACCGCAAAAAAAAAAAAAAAAAAGTATTGCCGTCTCTGTCCACTGAAAAGTTATAAACCGTGACTAGGCCAATAGCAATGAGCACCCCTAGTACCCAGACTGTGATCTCCACATACATTTTGCATTAAGGGGAGATAAGGGTCTTTGAAGAAATGGCTCGTTCCAGGTCTAGGGCAGGAACTGTAGACCCCAGAGCAGACAGCCAAGAGGAATTCAAAGACTACTAGGATTCTATCCAAAGGACTCAGGAGTCAGACTGAATAGGCTCCTACTGGTTAAAAAAAAAGAAAGAGATTGAATATTCCTAAGATTCATAACTGCTGCAGTAGAATAATATTCATCAAATCAAAACATATGTATATCCATGAAGTCTTCATGATACAAAATTTAAAAAAAACTAAAAAATAAAAGAAAGTTTGAAACACACTCAGAAACAGCAATGAGATCTTGGTTATCCATCACTCAGTTTCAAAAACCATTGAGCCATTAAAAAAATACCTAAGGAAAAATTGAGTTCATAAGGATAAAGGACGGGGAGCAAAAACAGGGAAGGCTCTTCTGGGTTGCAGTTGCAAAATAGGAGATTGGGAGGCTATCATGAGGTTCTAGGAGTAGTGGTGGAGTCAGCTCCTTCACATCTCAATAACTTTCGTACAGGACATCTATTACCTCTAGAAGACTTTTCCCAAGAAGTAATTCCAATGTCCCTTAATCTTACCCAGTACTAACACTTTACTTGAGAAAGATGTGTTTTTGTTCATTTTGTCAGATGCATTTGAGTTATCAGTGTATGTATGCGTTATCAGTGTTATGTGTTATCAGTGTATGCATTTCGTAAGGCATTGCATAGAGTACACAGTAGTTTTTGTTTGTTTGTTTTTGTTTTTGCCCGAGGCGAGCAACTTGAAGGATCTTTGTTCCCCGACCGGGGTCTGAACTCAAGCCATGGCCATGAAAGTGCTGAGTCCTAACCACTGCATCACCAGGGAATTCCCTGAGTACACAGTAGTTTTTAAAAGTTGTTCAATTTTCTCCAGATCCCTGGAAAGTCACTTTATCAGTTAGGATTTTTTTTCAGTATCCTAAAACTGGTTTAAACAAACAAACAAAAAAATACATTGGTTATCTTGCATTTCAAGAGGCAGAGTAGCTCCAGGCCTAATTCAGTGGTTCTGAACGTCATCAAAGACCCAGGCTCTTTCAGTCTTTTTTTTTTTTTTTTTTTTTTTTTTTGCGGTACGCGGGCCTCTCACGGCTGCGGCCTCTCCCGTTGCGGAGCACACGCTCCGGATGCGCAGGCTCAGCGGCCATGGCTCACAGGCCCAGCCACTCCGCGGCATGTGGGATCCTCCCGGACCGGGGCACGAACCTGTGTCCCCTGCATCAGCAGGTGGACTCCCAACCACTGCGCCACCAGGGAAGCCCTCTTTCAGTCTTTTCATTGCGCCAATGTCAGTGTTTTGACTTCCCTTATCTTTGCCCCTCATGTTTACAAGATGGCTCTAGCAGATCCAGGCATCACATCCTCACATGGCAATATCCACAGGAAGAGAGAGGAAGAATTTTTCCTTTCTTGTGTCTTATTAGAGAAGACAACCATCCATAGACATCCCCAACAAATTTACTACCAGAGCCCGTTGGCCAAGATGGAGTCACATTTTTATGTCCTAGCTACAAGGAAGGCTGGGAAAGTATCCAGTGTTTTAAAATTTATTTTAGAAAGTGGGCGCTGCCTAAGGAAGATGTAGGTTGGTAATGGCTATAGTAGGCAACCATCAGTGTCTGTTAGCATCATTTAAAAAGAAAATGATTAAATAAGGGTATTTATTTCTATTGCATGCTAATGTACTGAGCACCTGTGGTGTTCAAAGCAATGATGCCAACATGGTGCCCTTAAAGCTACTGTCCAAGAACAGCAAGTCCCCAAGGAATGCACAGTAGAGTGTTTATGATTATACCAGAGAAGGTCACGTTGTGGAGAAAAGAACCCAGGATCGGAAGTCAGAAGACTGACACTGTAGACCTGGTTTTTCCCTTGTCCAGCCTGACACCTGTGCAAGGAATTCAATCTTAAAAAGTCTTGAATCTGTAATTATCTGTCGAATAGAGGTGTTTTTCTTGCCTTGAAGTGATTTTTTATTCCAATAAGACTTCAATTTTCTTTGATTGCTTGCTATCTTGGTGGGTTTGTTGCCTGCCCTACTCCAGGCAAAGAGAAGGCAGAGGATCCCAGTTTGGCCAACTAAAATCTTCTCTTGAGTCTGAATCTGTTTTTACCTACTGGCCTCTTTCTCTGCTCTACTTTAGAGAAAAAGTCCTCAGGTGGTTGTTTCCTTCTTCTTTCCCATTCTCTCTTGAACCCTCTCCCATTGGTTCTTTGCTCCCACCGTATGATCCAAATAGCTCTTCACTGTCACCTATATCAACATGCTGCTAAATTCAATAGTTAATTCTATCTTATTGACCTATAGCTTTCATTTGGCCCAGAGGATCTGTCTCTCCTCCTTGAAACATTTTCTTCACTTGGCTTTCAGGATACAGTTGTATTCTGGTTTACTTCCTATCTTGGGTTGGACCCCTCCCCTAGGTTCTGGATTTATATATCCAACTGCTGCCCAGGATGTCCACTTGGATGTTTAACAGCCATCTCAAATTAATCTGTCCCAAACAAAAGTTCTAATTCCTATCCCAACTTCCATGTCCACCTCCTGCCATGTAACCTGCTCCACCCCACCAGGATTAATAAAAATTCTGTCATCTGGACACCACCCGATTACTTTTCTTTAAATATTAAAAAAAGATCCTCTTGGGGCTTCCCTGGTGGCACAGTGGTTGAGAGTCCGCCTGCCGATGCAGGGGACACAGGTTCGTGCCCCGGTCCGGGAGGATCCCACATGCCGCGGAGTGGCTGGGCCTGTGAGCCATGGCCACTGAGCCTGCGCGTCCGGAGCCTGTGCTCCGCAACGGGAGAGGCCACAACAGTGAGAGGCCCGCGTACCGCAAAAAAAAAAAGATCCTCTTGTCTTCTTGCATTTTTTCCATGTGAATTTTTAAAATTTAGAACTATTTAATTAGGGTTTAAAGAGCTCTTTGGGAATATTTCTCACAACTACATTCAATATGTAACATAATTTGGAGAAAATGAACATCCTTACAATAATGAGTCTTCCCTAACCCATTCAGGAACACAACACAGCTCATCACTGGAATGCATTCAATTTTGATGGTCAAATTATTTGTCAAATAAAAATTTCTTAATACAAATACTGGCTTTTCCTATATTTATGATTGAAATTTTGTTAATAGGGTATAATACACACTTTATCTTTTAAAAGAGCTTCTAAAAAGAAAATTACCATCATAATGAATATTACTGTATTAAAAAAAAAGAAAGCAAGTTTTCAATGAGTAAATTTTGCTTCTTTTATGTTTAAATAATATCTTCTCACAACTTCAGTATGTTTTCATGCATCTTTGACTCCTCTTTCTATTTTATGTCTGTATCCAGTCAAATTCCATGTCTTAGGGAACCATTCTGGAATATTCTTTATCTTTCTCCCGTTTCCATTTCTGATGCCACTAATCTAACTCAAGCACCTGTTTTTTGCAAGCTTGGCTTAAATAACTATGACTGTCGTTTCCTCGTTGCCTTCCCTCCCCGCCCCCCACTTTCCTACAGTCCTTATTTGTCCTAAATGCTACTGACATGCTGATCTTTAAATACTACTTTTATTGAGGTGTCCCTTCTCCATTAGCCTTCAGTCATCCTACAGCATGGTGTCCTAGCATTCAATCTTCATGACCCAGTGTTGAGAACAAAGACAATACACCAAAGATGGAGCTGTAGATAAAGTGAAGAAACCTGGGTCCTTTATGACATTGTGGAGCCCCGGATTCCTTTAGCCTAGACGTCTTGCTATACAAGGTAACAGTTTTCCTTACTGTTTAAACCAAACTGAGTTGGGATTTCCTGATATTTGCAGCAACAGTCATCCTAAGTGATACAGGACCCCACACCAGTGCTGGTGAGCTGTGTGGCACAGCAGAGACTACATGGAAAGAGCCTGCCTTACTAGGTTCCCAGCCTGAATTAAGCACAGCTGGTAATCAAACCATGGGCTTGGTGGGCAATAAGAAGATGCACAGAATGTTTGAATAGCTCTAACAAGGAAACCCTTCTTAAAGGCCCCCATGTCTCACTGGCCAGGAACAGGATGATTATGAGTGCAGTGGTGCTGCAGAGCCGACTACGATGGCCACCACATTTGTATTTAACTGAATGGATAGTCATACATATTGTTCTGTTGAATTCTTGCTTTTAAGAATCTTAACATGTCTGATTCATAGTTTCATAGGTCTTTAAAACTGGTAGCTAAGTGCTGTGGTTCCCAAACATGGCTGCTCACTCACGTGAACCCAACAAAATACAAAACTGAGCAAAGGTCCTGATTTATAGATCTGATTTAAGATCTATAAATTTAAGATTCTAGGAATCTGTCTTAAAAACACTTCTCAAGGTTTGGCAACTACTCCTTTGGATTTTATCTAGTCCAGTCACCTTTTTCGCACATGAGAGAAACTGAAAACATGAGAGGTTCAAGCGACAGGAGTGCTTTCCCCATCTTTTCAGGTGTAAGCTTTCTCTGGTGTCAGAGATTCATCCTTGGAAAGCTCCACAATGGATTCAACTGAAGAACCACACACACACACACACACACACACACACACACACACACACACACAC
>NW_021703781.1:14607575-14637401 GCF_005190385.1 Monodon monoceros | reverse complement strand
CACACACACACACACACACACACACACACACACACACACACACACACACGGTTTTTCTTATCTTTTTCCTCTTTCTTCTACAAAGGAGAGAGTAAACAATATCAGATTAATTGCTTAATTAAAGGATCTGGTTAGACAGAATCTAGTTAAGGGATATTTCATTTAAGTCAGAGCAACAATGACTTACGTTTTCTGCTACAAAGAGAGAGTGCCAGCGAGCAAGCAAATTGCTTTTATCAGTACAAGTTGAATTTATCTCAGCAGTTTCCTTTTAGTTCTTCAAGAAGGAAATATACAAATTTTGCCAACTTAAAAATATCTCCTAATCACTTACTTTTTTTGGAGCTAAAGTTGTTTGATGGTCATGCTTCATTGTGCAGACAGTGTCTCTCTTTTTTTTTAACCTCCCAAATCATTGGCAGTGTTTAAGAAAAGGAATTCTATAAACCTTTCTGTGATACTTATATTATTTTCTGATTTTTAAATCTCTTTTCCTTCACAATAAAAGATTGTTTAAACGTATCAAAATCACTTTGATTTTACACCTACGGTCAGATCCTAACATCTCGATTTTCGACACTTATAAATGCTTTAATAGATACATGGACAGTAATTTAGTTTGACTTAAATGTAATAATCGAGCCCATTTATCTAGGCTGACAAGATTTCATTTCCTAATGATCTTTTATTGTAAATTTATTTGATTTCCTTTAATATATTATCTCATTTCTCATCGCCTTTCCTTTAGAAAAAATATGAATAATTTCGTATGGAATTATGAAGACTTGGCCTTGAGCTGACAGCTCTGAGAAGCACTGAATATCTCCACCCTTTTAAACAAATTACATACTTTGATAACAAAGTCCCAAGAAGAAGGGAACATTAGTTTATCAAGAAGTTATTCTAAAAGACACCAAGGATTGTATTTCCAGGGGCTCTTGTTTTCTTTGCAAGAATGGGAACCAAAATAATTAGGCCAATCTGAGTCCAGTTCTATATTTTCAACTGCCTACTTGAACTGTGAGTATCCCACAGTCAATTTATGCTCAACATTTGATTATAAAACCAAACTTAACTTCTTTTCTTCAAAATAACTGCTCTTCCTACTTTTTAATTTCCATTAATTATACCACCATCCATTCAGTCTCAAGCGGAAAGTTTACAAGACATTTGGAGACCTCCCTCTTTCCAAAACAGTCAACCTATCACAATGTCTCAACTCCCATAAATTCCAAATAGTTCTCAAAACTGTCCCCATGGGCTTCCCTGGTGGCGCAGTGGTTGAGGGTCCGCCTGCCGATGCAGGGGACACGGGTTCGTGCCCCGATCCGGGAAGATCCCACATGCCGCGGAGCGGCTGGGCCCGTGAGCCATGGCTGCTGAGCCTGGGCGTCTGGAGCCTGTGCTCCACAACGGGAGAGGCCACAACGGTGAGAGGCCCGCGTACCACAAAAACAAACAAACAAAAAAAAAAAACTGTCCCCATTTCTCCATTCTTTCTGCTATTGTCCTCACGATTCTTGTCTGTACAATCATTACAACTTCCTACTCGGTTTCCCTGCCTCTACTCTTACCCCACACCACTCATCATACATGCCAGTGCACAGGTTATCCTTAGGGAAATACCAGTCTGACAACTCCCTAGCTGAATAGTCTGCATTGGCTCCCTACTGCCTACAGAACTAACTCCACAGTCCTCAGCAAGGCATAGGCAGCCCTTCAGGATCTGGTTCCAGCTTAGTTTTCCAACTTCATCTCTTGTCACTCTTTACCCATACCTCCCCTCCTGCCTCAAACTCCTCTCCATCTTTAAAGAGTAAACTTGAGTATCACTTCCTCTGATGATGCCCTAGCACAAGTAACCTCAGTCCCCACTGCACTTCTATACACTGTGCGTGCCTCTAAGGTACTATTTACTCGTGGCCATAATTATTCAATTGTCCCTCTCCCTTACTGGTCTGTATAATCCTCAAGAGGAAGCACTGTATTCTATTTGTTGTTTCCTCAGTTCCTAGTGCAATGTTTGGCATAATAATTACATAATGGATATTCACTGAATGAAGAGCTGAATGACTGAATAAACTCCAAAGGGCTGTTTAATTATTTCCTTTTGCAGGATGTCTTATTGTTGTCTCTGTGAAGCATAACTGAAGTTTGCTATTTATTATAATTATATTTGTTGAAATGGAATTTGATCTGTATGTCACAATTCTACAGTAGAAAGAAATGCCAAAATAAGATGCAATTTAGAAACGTATAGTTGTGGTATAAATGTAGGCTGTTTGCAATTTTGAAAATTTTTTAAAGACTTTGTTGCAAAATTATATTTTCTTTTTCCTCCCAGCCCCACCCCTTCTATAAACACCCTACACGTTTGTTTGTTATGTTGCAGAGAAGCCTTCTGTATTGGTCTTCCCCCCAGCTTTATTGAGATATAATTGACAAATAACATTGTGTAAACTTAAGGTGTACAATGTGGTGGTCTGATATACACATATATCAGGAAATGATTACCAAAATAAGGTTAGTTAACACATCCATCATCTCACATAGTTACCTTTGTGTGTGTGTGTGTGTGTGTGTGTGTGTGTGTGCTGAGAACATTTAAGATGTACTCTGTTAGCAAATTTCAAGTACACAATACAATATTGTTAACTACCTTACTGAGTTTTGCAACAGTCTTTCATTTCTGCAGAATCAGGTTGGTAAGCATCCCTTCCATTACTCCCAGGATGTGAGGCAACTTGGATAAACACATGCCATCAAAATGCCGTAGGTTTTTCTGTGAATGGATAGACAGCACCATGAAAATCTACTTATTTACTTATATCCCATCTTGTTTAAACAGATTTAAAACAGTTGATAGTTTTATTTATTTATTGCCTGCACCATGTGGCTTGTGGGAGCTTAGTTCCCTAACCAGGGATCGAACCCAGGCCCAGGCAGTGAGCACGCCGAGTCCTAACCACTGGACCGCCAGGGAATTCCCTACTGTAACCTTTTAAAAGGTCAATGTCCAGATCCACCTGTCATTCAGCTGAGTTTGGGGATTACATAATACCCACTTAAGAGTTGAGTAGGAAGGCTGAGAGATTTCCAGTAATGGTAAATAAAGTCCTTATTTTCTTTTGGTTCTCAGCCTTTCAGTTTGCTTTAAGGAAACCTTAAATTTGGAAAACCAATAGCAAAACTAGTTTAAGCGTCATATACCTGAGAGATCCCAAAGGTTTCCTGTGTAGTTGTTTTTTAATTTTTTTAATTAAAATTTTCTTTTTCTTCAGTGGTAACTTGAATGTAAGATGGTTTAAGTTATTCATAGAAGGGCAATGCATGCTATAAAAGCCTGGGAAATAATTAATGTGACAATAAAATTAATTTTTCTTCCTTAAAAAAATATACTCTTTTGTGTCTGACTTTTTTCTCTCAACATTATACCTTTGAGTTCATCCATGTGAACTGTTATTGTTGTGAATAACAATAATTTATTCTTGTTATTGTTGTATAGTATTCCATTATATGAATATCTCAAATATATGACATTTATCTATTCTACTGAAAATGGATATTTTGGCTCTTTATAATTTTTTGCTATTATGAAAAAAGCTGTTTTTGCTATTATGAAAAAGACATTTTTATCCATGTCTTTGGGTAGATGTATGCTCTCATTTCTCTTAGGGACATATATATAGAAAGAGGACATGTTGGGTCACAGCACATAGAACTCTAGCTGCAAAGGAATCTGGGAAATGTCTCAATTTCCAGCATCCATAGTACAAGAAGTTATGCCAGAGGGCTTAGAGATGATATTGGATGAGCCATTAGGCAGATTCTGATACAGAAATTAAAGAGTGGGCTAGGAAACAGAGTAAAAAACACAAGCCTGGGCTTCCCTGGTGGCACAGTGGTTGAGAGTCCACCTGCCGATGCAGGGGACACGGGTTCATGCCCCGGGCCGGGAGGATCCCACACGCGGCGGAGCGGCTGGGCTTGTGAGCCATGGCCGCTGAGCCTGCGCGTCCGGAGCCTGTGCTCCGCAACGGGAGCCACAACAGTGAGAGGCCCGCGTACAGCAAAAAACAAAAACAAAAAAACCAAAAACAAACAAACAAACAAAAAAACACAAGCCAGGGCTGCTTTGGAGGTCTAGATGACAGAAGTCAACTCATATTTCTTGTAAGGATATTGCTCTTCCTTTTTAGGATAAAGATTTAAAGTCCTGGAAGAGTGTCTAGTTGGCAAAGATCCAGTCATCTGTCCATTTCTTGGATAGGAGAGGATTGGATTGACTGTCTCACCAAAGTAGCATGCAATGAAGTAGTTCCCCAAAAGGAAATGGGATGCTATTGCCAAGATGAAGAGATATGCACTTTGAAGTAAAAATCCACAAGTGCCCAGAGTTTAAAAAATAAGGAATGAGGGCTTCTCTGGTGGCGCAGTGGTTGAGAATCTGCCTGCTAATGCAGGGGACACGGATTCGAGCCCTGGTCTGGGAGGATCCCACATGCCGCGGAGCAACTAGGCCCGTGAGCCACAACTAGTGAGCCTGCGTGTCTGGAGCCTGTGCTCCGCAACAAGAAAGGCCACGATAGTGAGAGGCCCGCGCACCACGATGAAGAGTGGCCCCCGCTTGCCACAACTAGAGAAAGCCCTCGCACAGAAACGAACACCCAACACAGCAAAAATAAATAAATTAATAAAAAATAAGGAACGATATTTTGAATATCCAAATTACTTTTCATACATTCTGCTTGAGAGCCAACATCCCCATGAATTATAACAGTTAGACAGAGGAGACGTGAGGTATTTTATGGGATCAGGTATATGGTAGTATAATTTACACACAGTAAACTCACCTTTTTTTAGGTGTAGAGCACTATAATCAAGATATGGAATATTTCCAGACCCCCCAAAAAATACAAAAAAAGGGGGAAAAAAAGGATATGAAATATTTCCTTCATCCCCCAAATTTCCTGTGTGTCCCTTCCCTCATCCCTAGCCCCAACCCCAACCCCTGGCAACCACTGATTTGATTTCTGTCCCTACAGTTTTCCCTTTTCCAGAATGTTCTATAAATACAAATATATAGTATATAGCTTTTAAATCTGACTTCTTTCATTTAGCAAAGAGATCATTTTGTTCAGTGGATTTGAATCTCTTTCCCCCTCCACTAGCAACATGTTTTCCCCAAACAAACTTTTATGCAGAAACTTAATATTTGAGATAGACAGAAGTGGATATTGCTTTCATGAAATCAGGGTAAGGAGCCCAAGTCCAAGGCTCTTTCTGCTGAAGGACATTGTAATTTACTCATGGAATTTTATTTATCCCGTGTATCTCACAGTTACAATCAGTTCAGAACCTCTGTGCTTTTTCAAAGTAGGTTTCTCATTGCAGAAATGTTCCCAGGGCATTTCCCATGGAGGAAGACATGGCCTGGGAAAACTATCAGAAATGCTAAAAGATTTCTAGCCCTTAAATTAAATTATGGATTCTTATTTAGTTGATTTTCTTGCTAAAAATGTTCAGTTCAGGTCCACTAGGTGTCAGTTGCCATCTCTCTCATCTTTTTAAACCTGCTTCTTATAAATACCACTGTTAACCACTAAAATGGCAAGTGTTCAGATATCGCTCTATCCAAACAAACCTGAAAGGAAGACTCCTGAATATGTGGCTTCTAGACCCGTGCTGTCCGATATGGTGGTCGGTCATCAGCCATACCAGGCTACCACTGAAGACTTGAAATGTAGCAAGTCCAAATTAAGATGTGCTTTAAGTACAAAGTACACACCAGATTTAGTAGACTTAGTAAAAAAAAGGATGTAAAAATAACTCAACAATTTTTATATTAATTGAAATGGTATCTTAATGTTACTGTGTTAACAAAGTATGTTATTAAAACTAATTTCTGCCTTGTAAGGTGTGACTATGAGGCGATTTAAAATCACGTGTAGGTCTTATTTATGGCTTGTGTTATATTTCTATGGGACAGCACTGATTAGACAGATTGCTGACTGTGCATTTTCCCAAGAAGGACCCCAGATACACACTTCTCCAGTCTGGATCTCAGCTATCACAAGAGACCCAGGCCAATTCCATGTTTTGGAAGCTCTTAGTAAGTTAAAAAATGGGAAACGTAGGCTTCCCTGGTGGTGCAGTGGTTGAGAGTCCGCCTGCCGATGCCGGGGACACGGGTTCGTGCCCCAGTCCGGGAAGATCCCACATGCCGCGGAGCGGCTGGCCCCGTGAGCCATGGCCGCTGAACCTGCGCGTCTGGAACCTGTGCTCCGCAACGGGAGAGGCCACAACAGTGAGAGGCCCGCATACATCAAAAAAAAAAAAGGGAAACGCCAAAAGTAGACTTCCACAAATGGTTTTATATTTTCATATTGCAAAATTTTATATTTAACACAGCAACACTTTTAATATAAAAAATGCATCACAATGTAACGTACTGTACCAGCCATAAGAAAATTTAAGATTTATAAAAAAGAGAGCAATAAAGGTGATGTGGTCCAGTTATAGAGGACAATTTGAAAGTTAGTAAAGGAACTTCTTTCCATCTCTTAATCTGCTTTTGTAAATTGTATGTATGATCTTATTTGGAGATGACATCAGAAGTCTAAACAGGAGGTCCTTTGCAAATATGAGGTCTGAGCCCAATGGTCTACCGGCCACCACCACACTCCACTCCCAGTGGTTGGTTGTCTTTCCTTTCATCTTTCTTATACATCTGCAACTTGTACCTTCTATGTGCCAGGCACTCTGCCTTATACTTTACAACGTTACTTTGAACGCTTACAACAACCTGCAAAAGAGGTGCCATTGTTAGAAAGTGAAAGGGTGACTGCTAATTCTACCCCAAACTCCTCTCAGCTGTAACGTCCTTTGAGGGGTGGGGTGATGGACGTTTTGGACAGAAAAGGATAATAAATAACAGAGGAAAGGAGTGACGAGAAATGAATCCCCTGCTGCTTGTCTACATACAACTAAGCAATCCTTCTCACCCGTGTGGCATCCAGACTCACCTAGAAAGCTCTTTTTCAGGAACTGTTTGCTTGTGTGTATGCTAGACTGCCTCAGGTTGGAGGCATTTTAAAACTTATTATCTGGAAGACCAGGAGGAAAGCTATCGCTGGTGCCTTCCACGAGAGAGCCACCTCCTCGCTACAGATTACCACTTCAAACCCCGCAACAGGCAGATGAAGCTTTGCCAACTGGGCTCTCAGGCTCTTATTCTCCTCCATGTATATGCCCTTTATGCCTGTAAAGTCGGTCTTTGTTTGTGACTATGTCAGTCGGAGCCAAGGGAGTTTCTTTTTTCTCTGTGACTGGAACCACGGTGAGACATTCTCCGCAATCCAGCACGTGATACACTTCAGCGCTGTGTGGGCAGAAAACAAGGCGGAGGGAGCTCTTGAATACGCTTTTCACCTGATTTAAACAAGAGCTTTGATTTCCCCTTGCTCTTAATTATTATAGAGCTTGAAGTGAAGGCAGGATTCATAGAGCTGTTTAAGAAAAAACAACAAAACTGTTACAGGATGCTTGGATTTTAACACTCAAAATTATGGCTGAAACAATCCCACAGCACTTCTGGAAAATGGTAGAATTCTGGGTGGTCTTTTAGCTTAGGCAGATTTTCTGTTCTTTTCTAATGCACCTCTATATGTTGGCTACTTATAAAAGGCAACCGAGATATTTTCTTCATAAAACTGGAGCTGGTTGGAAAAGGCTTCTCCTCTTACACGTTTATTGCGCTTCTACTGTGTGCTGTGCAAAGACAAATAAGGTCTTTGTTCTCCAGCAGCTGGAAGTCAAGGGGAGGCGTGAGAAAGTGGACAAATGCAATAGGGCTCCCAGGTGGCCTGCTGCATCTTGAAGGACAGGTAGTATTAGGTAAAGAAGAGTGGGTAGAGGTTCTGTTTTTTTTGTATGTTTGTATTAATAGACTTTCTTTTTAAGAGTAGTTTTAGGTTCACAGCAAAATGAGCATAAGGTACAGAGATTTCCCATATGCCCCTTGCCCCCAGGTACATAAACCTTCCCCATTATCAACATCCCCACCAGAGTGGTGCATTTGTTACAATCCATGAACCTACACTGACACATCATTATCACCCAAAGTCCATTGTTTACATTAGGGTTCATGCTTGCTGTTATACATTCTATGGGGTTAGACAAATGTATAATGACATGTATCCATCATTATAGTATCATACAAAGTATTTTCACTGTCCTAAAATCCCCTGTGCTCTACCTATTCATCCCTTCCCTCTGCCCCCGCACCTCAGCACCTGGCAACCAGTGATCCTTTTACTGTCGCCATAGTTTTGCCTTTTCCAGGATGTCATATAGAGTTGGAATCATACAGTAGCCTTTTCAGATTGGCTTCCTTCACCTAGTAACATGCATTTAAGGTTCCTCCGTGTCTTTTCACGGCCTGATAACTCACTTCTTTTTAGCACTCAATAATATTTCATTATCTGAATATGCCACAGTTTATTTATTCATTCACCTACGGAACATCTTGGTTGTTTCCGAGTTTTGGCAGTGATAGGTATTTTAATTAGATAGAGTAGAACTTGTAAAGGCACAAGGCGATGAGAGCAGACCCCTTCTGGAAACCTCTAAGTGGCGTATAGAGTGCTGCATGGATGCTGACAGAGAAGACTCATCCTTCATCTGGAGGCTCATTCCAAAACCACAGTGTGGATCCTATTAGTCTGGTGGCACTTCCATTATTATAATGTGTCACCTCATAGATCTTGCCTGGAAATAGATATAGTAATAGCCTATATATGTATGATTCACAAGTTTATTCAGTTAATTTTATAATCTTACTTAAAAGTCTATTAGGATGACTTTAAGTTATGGGTTATGTTATGAAAATCAAGTCGAGGGAAATAGTAACTTGTGGGTTTGCATACAGTTTGGCCTTCTTATGACTCAAGGAACTGTGTGGTTTTGGGTTTTGGTGAGTGTCCATTGCATATTTTGGACAGGAGCCCGACTTCAGAGGTTGGTGATGGTGGTGGTAATCTGTCCAATTTAGCTGAATTCTGATGAGCCACCCTTTATTTAGAAATGAACTAAATAAACGAGTCACTCTGAAAGCACAGTCTACAGCCTCGTTAACAGGAAAACAATTATTGCTCCTGTTCAATACTTATGAACTAAGTGAGGTTTACATGACAGATGTAATTATGCCTTTAGCATGTCTGTGATCAATCAGATCAATATTTCACTTGAAGAATCTAAAGGCACCTCTTTTTCTCCCTGGAAGACTTTATTTCATCTCTTAATGCAACAAACATTGGTTGATTTTGTAATATTCTCTCTCAAACACACTTCAAGTACTGGTGAGCTTCATCAGTAATGGCGTCCTTGACAGAGTCAGGTCCTCACAGCTTGAGAGCATTTCACTTGTGAAAGCACTTTGAAAAGTATATGGTGTTATGTTAATCCTAGCTATCGTTATTCTATTTTTTTACCCCCCCCTTTTTTCAGAACAATGAAACAGCTCAATGTGGGGATCTCTGTTTTACACTATTGAACTATCAATAAATCATGTCGTAAAGATATTCAATCCTTTGACTCAATAGTCCCAAACTCAGAGATAAATCCTAAGTAAACAATTCTGCAGAAGCAAATCTCCCTGCCCTTCCTCCCCTCAGTTATTATGGTATTGTTTTCAATAGGTTAGTTGGAGGAAACTCAATTAAAACAAGCAAAGAAAGTGGAAACTTTCTAAATATCTAACATTGAGGAAATGTTTTAATAACCAAATATATGCAGAAATATTATGCCAAATTGATATGCTAGTTGGGAAGGCTGGTATAGAAAGTTGCTTATAGTATATCATGTAAAAAAGCAGAATATGAATTGATCCATGTAGAAAAACATAAAATAAACAAGCCTATGGGAATGAAACTATGACATTAGAATTTGGAGCAGGTTAGGGAGATGGAATTTATTGTGCTATTCTTTTACTGAAATATTTCTTAATACTGATGTGATATCTTCTCGATGACATTAAAATTAGAGACTTATAGGTCTTTAATCCAAAGAGTGCCACAAAATTTCACACTAAGGCAAATCTGAAAAGAAACTATTGATATTTCTCATGGGACCAACAAACCCTCATCACATTCAAAGCATGTTTGTCAGATGTTCTTGGTTTGTGACTGAGGATTACTAATACTTGCCCTCTAGTGGCTTAAAGTTGGAAACAGGAAATTTTGGTTTAATTTTTGGTTACTGCTGCTAATGTCCCTGTTTTTGAAGATGATAATATTTATTTTTAAATTACTGTTCATGTGGAGTGTGACCAAAAAGCATATTATGGTCAGTCCCGCCCAACCTAAACCTAGCCTTTGTAGCTCAGAGCTATTTGTAAGGTTCATGAGGGCAGAGCAGCACAAGAGTTGGGAACCTGGGCTTTGCAATGGCAAAAACTGGATATTCTAAGGTTCTGATACATACCAGCTGGGTGACCTTGGGCACATTCATCACCTTGCTCTCGTCACCTACTAAGTGGGGATAACGATAGTACTACTTAATGGTGTTCTTTGGATGATGAAATGCTTTTGGAATGTGTAGCGTAGAGTGTATAGGACATAACGTGCTATTATCTTTACTATTTTTCCAGTACTGATTCTGGTGCTATAGCTATTGATCTTGGTGCTGAGGATGGACAAAGAAATATAAGAAAAATGGGGCTTTAAAGGGATTTCCAACTGCTTAAGCAGATATGTTTCCATGCAATAATAGTGAAAATACATAGAAAGTAAATACTAAAGGGATGATAAAACTATGTATCATTGCTCCTAAGACAGAAGTTTTCACATTTTATGTCTATTGGGATATATCTAATAATTGGTAGTGACTTATTTAATAATTGGCAACATCTTTTCATTTTTAGTGGTATATAAAATAATGGTGCATCTCTTAACTGACTGTGTCTCAGATTCAACGAAATATGGTAGTAAGCAGTGATATGCAACCTTTAAAACAATATTTACCATGAACCAGGTAAAGGGTGAAATGGATTATAAGCATTATCAAACATAATCCTTAGAAATTCTATGAATTTGTAAAATGGAAAAACCACTGGATAAATCAATGAATCTTAAGGCAGTGAGGTTATAAAGGACTCTTAAGGTCAGACTTAAGCTAACTTGCTAAATAAGGACAGTCAATTTGGATAAGCCCCAAGAAAAGGCGTAGAGATTCCAGGAAGAGAGATGCTGCCAGTGCGATGTCCTGCTTGGAGAAATTGTGGTATGGTACAGTTACCTGTGTGGCTGATCTGGCTACTCATTCCTTACTGGGACCTCCCACACCTTTACTGTATTCCTTTAAAGGGAGGATCTGGTACAGCTTTTCTTTAATCTGATTTCTCCTCATCCATTTTGCTTTGGAATTTAATTGCTTAAAGCAGAGTTTCTCAGCCTGAGCACTACTGACATTTTGGGCAGGATACTTCTTTGTTGTGGAGGCTTTGCTGGGCATTGTGGGATATTCAGCATCATCCCTGGCCTCTACCCGCCAGATGCTAGCAGCACCTCCCAGTTGTGACAACCAAAAATTGCCAAACCTCCCCTGGGGGAGCAAAATCACCCACAGTTGAGAACCACTGGCTTGAAAAGATCATACCTGCCATTTTATTATTTTATTTGTGTGTGTGTGTGTGTGTGTGTGTGTGTGTGTGTGTATGTTAAGGAAAAACATTCACAAACTTTAGGATTTTTGTTCTGTTTTGTTTTGCGGTACACGGGCCTCTCACTGTTGTGGCCTCTCCCATTGCAGAGCACAGGCTCTGGACGCGCAGGCTCCGGACCCGCAGGCTCAGTGGCCATGGCTCACGGGTCTAGCCGCTCTGCGGCATGTGGGATCTTCCCGGACCGAGGCACGAACCCGTGTCCCCTGCAGCGGCAGGCGGACTCTCAACCACTGCGCCACCAGGGAAGCCCAGGATATTTTTTTTAAACAACTCTTATATCTTGCTACGAAGTCTTGCCAGTGGACCACAATGATGCCATTGTGTGTAAGTCTAACAAGCATCTGCTCACTTGCCCGTTTACTATTAATTCTGAAGTGTGATGGGGGTAGGGGATTGGTCCCTGAGAAGCATTTTCTTTTTCTTTTGAAATACCTTTAGATTTATAGAGGAGTCGCAAAGATGGTACAGAATGTTCCTGTATAGAGTCCTCCCAACTTCCTCTAATGTTGACATCTTACATAATCGTGGTACATTTATGAAAACTAATATCTTAACATTGATTGATACAATACTATTAACTAAATTGCAGACTTTATTTAGATTTTCTCAGTTTTCCCATAAACCTCTTTTTTTCTGCTCCAGGGTCCAATCCAGGATCACTCACTGCATTTAGAGAGAGTGTAGCTTGTTTTTTTGGTTTGTTTTTAATGGAAAGAATACAATGTATTCCTGGAAGACTGCTGATTCTCAGATGACAGATAGTGAGCATAATTTTCGAAGTGGGGGGAGTTATCCCCAAACTCCATGGGGAGTTTAGCACTCACTGAGCTGAAAAGTTCCCTAACTTCTGCTTAAAATAGAAAGTGGAATTGACACTCTCCAAGGAAAAAACAGCTCTAATGGTACCTAGTTTCTAAATCTCTGAAAAAAAAGAAAAAAGCCTAAAGATGACTTCTGTCTTGACTCTTAGTCTAAACCGGCCTCATTTCACAGTTTTTCTATAAATGATAAATGCTAATGGAGTGAACCAAAGGTACAGTCCCAAATTGCTGTTTCATATTTAGGACAAGCTGAATGGTTCTTTTCCAATTCTACTTGACAAATACAACATGAACACAAAGTGACATGGAAAAGCTGTAATCTATTGAACCTGGTAAATGTGAGTTGTAAGTAATTGCAGTTGCTTCTTAGTCTCATTTGCTGTTCAACCATTTCTCATTATATGATCCCCTAAAGTCAACCTGATTCAGGAGCAGATCAATACTAGGGAAACCCTTTTGTCTTCTGTTAGGTCATAAAGTTTAAAAGATGCTTAAGTCAATATTCCTTTTAATAATGTGTCTTTCAGAAATGCCCGGGTTCCCCCTTCTTGTTATATAATTAATTGAGCTGCCTGCCACCCACAAGGTATAGTCATTCCCTCCCATAATTCTCCTTTGGCCTAACTGCCATTCTGTCTTCAGTTCTGTCTTTAGATATTTCTTTTTTTCCCCAGTAGTGCTGGGCATGCTTTGTACTTAGTTTTATCTTTCCATGCTTTTGCTTCTAAATGTCAGCATAATTTTTCTGCCTTATAATATTGGAGATGTCATAACCATCCATCAGCTCAGTAGAAGAGCAGAAAAGATTAGATATCATTTATCTGTATTGGTTGTTCATTGTAATGACCCAGTGGACAACATGAACAGATAATCTGTTGCTTTGATGGAAACTAATTATTCTGAAGCATGACAGCATCGAAATAGCTTTTGTGACACTGTTTTTAAAAATGACGGCTACCTAGTCATTATTAGTGCAAGCAGAAGTTCAGTCGTGTTCTCTGATGAGTGCCCTACATAAGCAACAAAACAGTTTGGATCTTTTATTACTCCTTTATGGGAAAAATTGAACTAAAATTTAGGAACTTTAAAATTTCAATTGACAGTCAAATATAAGGGCTATCCAATAAAATTTTCTTAATATGAAATAAACTACTATTCCCTAGAGAAAAGTAAAAGTACAATTAGAAGATAATTTTGCTTCTAAGGGTTAATGTAGCTTGATTTTTATTTTCCTGCTGGTGATTGTACTAACTATGGAGTTTGGGGAATAAAGTTGCCATGAGTTAAAATTCATTTCTGATGGAATTGCCTAAGTGAAAAGCATGGTTCTATGGTTAATCCTTTTTTAAAAAAAAGAATATATCCTTGTAGTTTGTTTGTTTATTTTGGCCATGCCATGCAGCTTGCAAGATCTGACCAGGGATAGAACCCATGCCACCTGCAGTGAAAGCATGGAGTCCTAACTACTAGACTGCCAGGGAATTCTTTAATTCTTAAAATAACAAAATTTATCTGCACAAGTAGGAGAGTAGGTTTTGTTTTATGTGTGTTTATGTGCAAACCTTAAAAAAAAAGTATACTGATGGATTTCTATTTTTATGTCGTTTCTAAAATGCTAGAGAAACTTAATCAATACTCTAAGATAGCATTTATATTATTGGCACCACTAATAACCAAATCAAGATTTGTATATTATTACTGACCATAGCAGAGATGCACTTTCACTACTGTGTGTCTTGGTTTGAGAACAGAAGCAAATTAAATAACTTCACAGGCCAAATGTTTCCCTTTCTTATAGTAGGTTCTGCAAAAGCTTTGTGGATGCTTTAGATGATGACAGGCCATGGCTAATATATTAAATACATTAAACAAGTTTATATTTACACAAGCTACACTTGTAAAAAATTACTGCTGTAATAACATTTGAACAATGCTGAAGTAGGTAGAATAAAAAGTAAAGAGTCCTTCTACCTTCTACTTATTTTGGTTTCCTCAATCCCATCCCTTCCTCAGAGGGTTGCTAACAATTTGGTGCATATCTTCCCAGGCTTTTTTCCATGCATTTATGTACAAGTTTGTGTACACACACATACACACACACCTCTCAATGGACTGTGTTATGGATATTCTATAGAATGTTTTGCAACTTTTTTTTTCACCTGAAAATATGTTTTGAGTACTTTTTTACATATGTGTATATGACTTTAAAAAATTGGTCACGCCTATTTTAATTATTATATCACTCTGTGAAATAATGTTTGCTCTTTCATACTAGCTTCTATTTTAGGAAGTCTCCTTCAGACACAGATAAATTGGAGGAAAACCCCAATTTGAGCCTCAGCTAGTTAAACGGCTGACTTGGGTTGACACTTCTGACCACATCCAAAGAGAGAACTCATCCCATGGTTAGAGGGAACGTGAGCGCCTGATTCGGTGTAGATGCAGGTGGAAATCTAGCTCTGACATAAAAAAGCAAGTCACCTCTCTGGGCTTCAGGTTTCCCATTTGAAAATGGGAGCTAGGGTGGATTGGGTCAGATTTGGTCCTGTCCCTGTCCAAATCTTACATCCTCTATTTCTGTTTCCTGAGCTAAAAGCTGCATTTTGACAGGGGGTAATTCTTCTGGGATTAGTTATAATTGTGTGCTAGTGACAGACATTCAAAATGTTAAGTATGAACGTTCAGGTCTATTTTTACCCATAGTGGGCATATGCTTCTGTCCTTGAAAACGCCTCTTGGGATGACCTTTTTCATCACCAAGGTATGATAATGCTAACCAACAGGGAGAGAAACAGACACCCTGCTCCTTTTGTAGCCAGCTAGGAAAGCTACATTGGAAGACTTACTTGTTATTACAACTTGTTATTGCAACCCTCTAAAGATGATTCTAGTTATACCCTTAACTAGCATTTGAAACCTGTAGTTAATTTTAGAATCAATACTGTACAGATGATGCTTATCAACAGATGTTCTTTTATCACATTTACTTTTAGAATGATGGGTTCAGACATCATAAAAATAATAATACAAGCAGCTAACATTAATGACCTCTCACTATGTGTCAGGCACTGTTCTAAGCACTTTAAAAGTCACTCAAAACTCTATAAAATAGTTTACAGATGGGGAAAGTGAGACTCAGAAAGAATAAGTAGTTTGTCCAAAGGCACAGAGTTGCAACTATATGATGCAAATGGCATGCAAACTCCTATTCAAGGGAAGAAAGTGAGGGGTTAACTGAATAGTTACGTAGTTATAAAATGACTAGAAATTTAACCTGAAGGTGGTGATAGATCTGGCCATATGCAGATGGCAAGTGCTTGGTGCTGCTGCCTTCTCATGACGCTCTGAGGAGTCTTGACTTGAAAGTGGTCCCCTGTTTCTCAGGCACACTCATGGTGCTGCCTATTGTAGTCAGTCCTTTAAAAATACATAAACAAAGCAATTCCTTATGTTCTTTCCGCAGCTACAGAACACTCAGGCTGACTTTGCAAAGCTCCTGCCCTGGTAGACAAGCCCTGGTGTTGGAATCTGCAAAGTTGATGATTAGTCAAAATAGTCTGGACTGCAGCCACAGGACATCTTGTAGCACAATCAAGCACCACTTCATCACGCCTGGGGACAGGAGTTTTCCCGCTAAGTTTCCATCAGGAGCGAGGAGCCAGGGCACAGCTCAGCAGCTAATTAGACAAGGCAACATACAAGGCTAGTACACGCCAACTTCAATAGACTGGAGTGGTGGACCTGTCAAACGAATCTGTCTTGCCCTCTGTGCTTTATACCCATTACTGTACCTGGTTGAACATTAACACTCAGAAATCTGCTGATTTTCTCCAATATCCTGGCCCATGCAGAGAAGAAGCTGAAAAGGAACTGTATGTCTTTAAGGTAGTTCCATGCTTCATTATCTTGAAAAGCATCAATCTTCAACTAATTGTTAAAGAAGCACCACAAGATGTAGAAATGTTGAAAGGATGGGTGAAAATGCAGTGTATGGACTTTTTAGTGTCTCTGCTACGATTTCCTCTCTTTTCCTGTGATGTTTCCTTTGAAAAATATCAAGACTTTAAAAAAATGAAAAAGGCTTCCCTCTTGAGACGAAAGCCAAGAAGTTGTTTCCTTTCTTTTTGCTTCTGCGTCTCTTAAAAGATTAAGGTTTAAACAAAAATCTTACGGGAGTGTGTGTGTGTGTGTGTGTGTGTGTTTAACAAACTGCCAAATTATAAAGGCAGATACTCTAGAAAGTTTATAAATAAATATCTAGAATACAAAGACAATATCAAAAATACTTAAACATGCAGCAGTAGCAGCATAGCAGCAACAATAAGTCAAATATTTTTTATCAGTTTGGGATATATGCTTGATCACTTCAGCAATTAAGCCTATGCAATATGCCAGCTCTAAAGATGCCAATTTGTGTGTGTGTGTGTGTGTGTGTGTGTCTGTTTTCATCAGAAAACCTCAAATCAGTCTCTACTAGATATGGCAGAAGAAGCAAAAGATGTTGAAACTTGAAGGAGACTCATGGAATCATCTTGCTCAATCCTGTCACTTCACAGATGAGAAAACTCAGAGTGGACATATCCATTGCCACCACCCTCTACTGCTACGGCCCCACTGCTTTTTCTACAACACCATGCTGTCATGCTATAGGAATTTGGGGGTAGAACCTCTTTTTATAAGCTGAGGTACTTGGGGCCAAATCCACCCCAGAATCTTGAGGCCTAGAAACAATGACTTCAAGGGACCCACTCCAGCCTTCCGCTTATAATCTGCCTAGAGAAAAAAGTTAATTGTGTATTTATGAGAGTGAGGTACTGTTGTCTTCTGATTAATTTCAGGGAAAAAATATGTTTGGAGTTGAGTCATAATGTGCTGAGTTAATTGGTACACACTTCTCTTCTGGGTAGGGCAGTGCGCCCTGCTAATCACAGAGAGAGGAGCAAAGTGGTTGAATAGGAAGCCCTGATTTACCGCTAACTGAATAGAAATTAAAAATAAAATAATATGATTGTTTGTTTTCTCTGGAGCTACAGAGCTATGTGACATGCCATCCAAAAGTAGATCCCAAAATCTATGAGTGTGACTGACAAAGGGTAGGCTTCCTTTTGCTCATTTTCAACTTGATGAATAGAATTTCCAATCACATGATATTATTGTTAGAATTGCTAATACTAGTAACAAAAAACACATTGAATGTGGAAACTGGAAACTTGGGTCCTAGATCCAGTCTCCTGACTATCTAGGTTTCTGCCTATTCTTAAATATTGAATCTCTTTGGGCCTCAGTTCCTACAAATGGAAAATGAGTGGATTGAAGTGAGCTTGTGGTTAAGGGTATTTCCAAGTCTGAATGATCCTCTGATTTTAACAGTTTCAGTATTACTGCTATGAAATAGTTTTTTCTCTCATTGTTTGACTTGTTCCTGGGTATGTGGGGTTCAACTCAATGTGGGCCAATTGGCCTCCTTCATTTCATGTCCATGGATATGACTCCTCACAAAAACAGATTTTTTTTAATATAAAGTGCTATTCATGGCAATAGATTACACATAGGTAAGGGCACACCAATTGCTACAATTGAGAAAAAAAAAGTCTCAAAATGCATGTCCTACTAACTGTTAACCTCATTTAGGAAGCAGAGGTAAACAAATGCTATCTTTGCTGATCCTAAGGTTGTATACTGAATTTAGATTTACCCAAAAGTGAGGGCTGGGTATGGAGGGCTGGGTGTGAAGGACGAGGGCTGAGTGGGTGACGTGGAGAGACTTGGAAAGTAAAAACTATGGAACCAACCTCACTGTGATCTCAGGACCTGAAAGCACAGGGTGCACACAGGTTTTTTGTTTTGTTTTGGTTTTGGTTTTTTGGACCACACAGTGTTACCTGGAACAATGCTTCTTAAGAAAAGAAACACAAACAACAACAACAAAAAACCCAGATGAAGGTGCCAACTTGGGAAAAGTCCAGATATCTGGTTTCTCTTGAAACATCAGTTTGGTAACCCTGGGTCCTGAATTGCAGCACATCAGCAAGGTGCTGGAGGTGTGCAATGTCTACCACTTTCATTTTTTTTTTTGGCCTTGCCCTGCAGCATGTAGTATCCTAGTTCCCCCACCAGGGATCAAACCCTCGCCCCCTGCAGTGGAAGCTCGGAGTCGTAACCACTGGACTGCCAGGGAATTCCCCCGCTACCACTTTCATATGGGCTTATTGTGTTCCTGTTTTCAGCTGTCTCCACCATTCTCTACTGACAACACTGAGGCCTAGTGTCAGTTGCCATTTACCATTTTCCTTGGGATGTTGTCTTCATGTAGTAGAGTTAAGGCAAAAACAATCTATTTCTTATAACCATGTTTTCAATTAAAGTGGGAATATAAATCTAGACTGAGCAGGATACGTGCTTCTTATAGCCTGTCTGCTTTACATGTTATATTATATGCCTCTCTCCTGCAAATAACTGAGTTTTCAAGCCTTGTTCTACCTTAAGCTCTGTCCCTGACTTAAGCAGTAATAAATACATAAATAAATAAAAATTCAGCTAAACTAGAGAAGCACAAAGTGTAAAATATTAGCCTAAATCCTCTCCCCACTCAATTACATGTTCGATTTGATTGTGATTCCTTAACCAGTTTGAAGCAGTCAAGGCTAGAATTTTGTAGGTGAGGGTTCGGGGATAAAGTACAGGGAGACACTGATGTGGGCGTGGAGAGTCTTCCTCTGGCTCTTGCCTGGAAACCAGCTCACCAAGGATGCCAAGGAAGGCCCTTGTGGTGAATGTGCCAGAGCACCTACTGTCTACAAGTCAGCTTGCTCGAATTATTGTGGTTCCAAGTTTAACCTGGAAATTTCTCCAGAGAAATACTTTGGGGTTTGAGGTTTGCCGTCTCAAATTCTGAAGGCATTGGGAAAACGTGGAAAGACTGTTGCAATGAACTTTATTAGTTACTTCTTAGTTTAGATCCACAGTAGCTGATCTGGAGTGATTTTCACTCCAGAAGGAATACCTTAATGGTAAATCTAACTAAATATGCAAGCCTTGAGCTATGCTCTTGTTCTTGTGTGACCTTCTCTCTGTCACCTTTTACGTTCCTCAATTCTTTAATTAATGAGATTACGAAAATTTCAAAGGAACTACACACATGTGGCACCCTTAAAATGCTAGTATAGGCGTGAAATTGGATTATGAAATTGGGAATAAAGACAACTCATAGCACTTAAAGTCTAAGTGCAATTTTTATCAATTTTATTTTCAGCTTCTCCCTTATTAGCTCAAGAGAAAACAAAATCTGGAGATATCAGGGGTGAAACTGTTAAATGACTGTAGAAATTGGCTTGTTTTCTGGGACTCTTTTAGCGACATGGAAACACAGTTTCAGCGTGTGTCCTGGTGGGAATTTTTTTTTTGCGGTACGCCAGCCTCTCACTGTTGTGGCCCCTCCCGCTGCAGAGCACAGGCTCCGGACGCACAGGCTCAGCGGCCATGGCTCACGGGCCCGGCCGCTCCGTGGCATGTGGGATCTTCCCGGACCGGGGCACGAACCAGTGTCCCCTGCATCGGCAGGCAGACTCTCAACCACTGCGCCACCAGGGAAGCCCCCTGGTGGGAATTTGATGGAGTATTTAGGTAGGAAAAAGTCAAGCTCAAGACTCAGCTAAACATGTCGGCATTACAGTGTTCACCCAGTGCTTAGCCCTCTTTGGTTGGAAACGACATGAGGACAGCCTTTGTTTTTATATTCCAGTTCATTGCTGGTGGGACCTTAGCCAACAAGAAAATGCTGTCCAAACAACTTCAGAATTCATACAAAGAATCACATCAGTTCTTATTTTAGACTAACTGGTCCTGCCATTCTTCTTTCAGAGAAGTTTCCCCTGGTGAGCCTAATTGAAAGGACTTGCTTCCACTTGAAAGATGGGGTAAACATCTGGCAAAGTGAGGAGATTTTGGAACTATGTAGAAATACTGGAAGAAACTAGAAGCCAGAGGCATAACTAACTAGATTCAGGGCCAGGGTCACTGGTTTCATCCTGATTCCTCCACTCATTTGACTTTGACAGTGGATGCGACTTGGTTATGTGTTTCCCTCTGTTCAATGGGAAGGATGAGATGAAGAGTCACATTTACCATTGTGACCATTAACTGTGAATAACTAAAAAGCCCTTTGCGGGGCTTCCCTGGTGGCGCAGTTGTTAAAAATCTGCCTGCCAATGCAGGGGACAAGGGTTCAAGCCCTGGTCCGGGAAGATCCCTCATGCTTCGGAGCAACTAAGCCCGTGTGCCACAACTACTGAGCCTGTGCTCTAGAGCCCATGAGCCATAACTACTGAAGCCCGTGCACCTAGAGCCTGTGCTCTGCAACAGGAGAAACCACCACAATGAGAAGCCCGTGCACTGCAACGAAGAGTAGCCCCAGCTCGCCGCAACTAGAGAAAGCCTGCATGCAGCAACAAAGACCTAATGCAGCCAAAAATAAAATAAAATAAATTAATTAATTTTTTTTAAAAAAAGCCCTCTGCAAGCAAGGGCTTCCACAGGGGTCAAATTTTGCTAAAATAGCTGGAAAAATGGGTAGTGTACAAATTTCAAGGCAGTAATAATAAACTATAGATTCTGCTGCACAAGGAAACAGATTCTTCCATAATTCCAGGATAACTGTAAGCTTTTATTTTAAAGGTACCCCATGGTAGAACAAGGATTGCAGAAACCAGTCAGACAGACCAAAAACAGTAAAAGAGGTTTTCATTTATTCATTCACTCAACATAAATTTATTGAGCTCTTTCTATGATCTATGCCCTGGGTTGGAAATCATAATTAAACACGTATAGTCCTTGCCCTTATGAAGCTCATTGTCTAGTGAGGATACAGAAAAGAAAATGGCAGTAGTAAATTCTAATCCCAGTGGTGTGGGCAAGTAAGCTCTTGTGTCTTTTTACATCTGAATGTGAATTTTTACATCTGAAAATTGGGATCATACATACCCTTAGAGTTCATTCTAGGATTGAACTGGAGTATTTCATATAAAGTACTTAGCACAGTACCTGAGAACAGTGAGATATTTCTGGTAATAGAGAATATATTTTTTGCAAATGTATTTATAAAAAATCTAGGTCTTTGTATAATTAATCACTGGAGGAATTATTATTAACTGTTGGAAGACTTCCATAGAGGTAGGTTTGGAAAAAAAAATTAGGCATTTCAATAGCCTTGCACCCAATTATAGCTTCACACACAATGCCAAAGAGGCATCATGGTAGGTTTTATTTATTATTTACTTTTTTTTTTTGCGGTATGCAGGCCTCTCACCGCTATGGTCTCTCCCGTTGTGGAGCACAGGCTCCGGATGCGCAGGCTCAGCGGCCACGGCTCACGGGCCCAGCCGCTCCGCGGCACGCAGGATCCTCCCGGACCGGGGCACGAACCCACGTCCCCTGCATCGGCAGGCAGACTCCCAACCACTGCGCCACCAGGGAAGCCCCATGGTAGGTTTTAAAAAAACAAAAAGAAATAGAAGAAAGGAGAGCTGCAGTGTAGTCTTGGCTGTGCTACAACTTAACTGTGAAATCTGGTAAAACTCACAAATTTATGGGCTTCAGTTTCTTCATCTATTAAATGGATTGGTACTTGTATTTGTAGTCTATTCCATTTCTAAATCTGATGATCCTTTTTGATAAATGTTATTAAAAGTAGTCAAAATACTGTGCTAGTACTAATTTCTTTTAGGTAAGGACTAAGACATGGGCCTATGCTAATAAACATGTTATGTATAGGAGAGAATAATGGTTGAAATGAGAAAAAAGGTATTCTAGACTAGACTTTTTTTTAAAATAAATTCATTTATTTTTGGCTGCACTGGGTCTTCGTCACTGTGCGTGTGGGCTTTCTCTAGTTGTGGCAAGCAGGGGCTACTCTTCGTTGCAGTGTACGGGCTTCTCATTGCGGTGCCTTCTCTTGTTGTGGAGCACGGGCTCTAGGCGCATGGGCTTCAGTAGTTGTGGCTCGCGGGCTCTAGAGCGCAGGCTCAGTTGTTGTGGCGCACGGGCTTAGTTGCTCCGCAGCATGTGGGATCTTCCCAGACCAGGGATCGCACCCGTGTCCCCTGGCATTGGCAGGTGGATTCTTAACCACTGCACCACCAGGGAAGTCCCTAGACTTAATTCTTGACAGAAAGATGAATATGTATGTGTATGTGTGTGTGTGTGTGTGTGTGTGTATACATACACATATAATATTGTTCCAGATTACCATGGATAGTGTTAAGAAAACTGATATGCAAATCAACTTAAAAAATTTTTTTTTGGCCATGCTGTGCAGCATATGGGATCTTAGTTCCCCGACCAGGGATTGAACCCGCACCCCCTGCAGTGGAAGCATGGGGCCTTAACCACTTGACTGCCACGGAAGTCCCTGTTAAGCAAATCAGACCAATGATTAAGAATATGCTCAAGCATAGTGGAAAGTATGCATAGAATACTTAAGTGGCTGAAAACCAGTCTTCTTAGAAAAGGCAAGAGCCCAGGATGTCCTTGAGTAAGACAGAACAGCGGTCCTCAAAGTGCAGTTCTTGGGCCAGCAGCATCAGCGTCACCTGGAGCCTGTCAGAAATGTAAACTGTCAGGCCACACGCCAATCCTATTAAATAAAAAACTCTTCAGCGTGGGGCCCAGCCATTTGTTCAACAAACACGCCACGTGATCCTGAGGCATGCTTACGTTTGATACCCACTGCACAGACTCTGGTCCAGACAAGCAGTAAAAACTGAGTGAAGAGTGGCAAGAGAAAAATGTTTGGGATTAATTAATTCACTCATGTATTTATTAAGAATCTACTATATAAAAATCACTTTGCTTGATTCTGTAGGGAGATACCAAGATACACTCTGAAATAAAATGAAACAATGTCATGATTGACAACACAGGAGCCTAATGAAAAGAGGGATCATCAAAAGTTAAAATTGGAAAGGGATTCCCCCTCTGCTTCCTCCAGCCAGTGATGAAACCCTGAACACACTGTCTACAATCTCTGGCTCACAGTTTCTTAGGCTGAACCAGAACCAGAGATTCTCACCCAGGAATTAGGAGGTGGTGGGCATATCAAAATCATCCAGAAGGTTTTATTCAAAACAAGGAAACGTCTCGTCTCTCCCCATTTGTCTTTGGGAAAGTCTTGTATCCTTCCCATGAGCAGGGGTAGGGAAAACAACAACAAAAAATAATAAGAAAGAAAGAAAAAGAGAGAGAGCGAGAAAGAAAAAGAAAACAAGACAACTGGACTAGAAGCCTTTGAAGTGACTTTGACCAGGATCAGGTATGATCTAGGAAAGCAAATTGGGTGGAGAATTGCGGATGAAGAGTTTTAAAGGTTAGGTGGGATGATCTGGGGAATGAGGCCATTTATAGACTGAAAATAAGCCCTGTAGACTCACTGAGGGAGAGGTAGCTTCTCAGGGACCAAGTGCTTTGGCTGGATGGTTAATATGAACAAGATCTAAATAAACACAGTACTTTTCTTCCAAGGATCTGATCTCCATTGTCTCTTTCACTCACTTGGCTTCTCCTGAGATAGGCGTGGGTGGGTGCTATTTCCCCATCTCATCGTTAGAACAAGAACACCAGGGAAGCCAGTGCCTTTGATTGGAGCAAGCTCCATCAGTCAACAAATATTTATTAAGTATCTGACATGGTTTCCTGGCATTCTTTTGTTTTTCTTTTTTAAAGGTATGTGTAGGGATTCCCTTCATTTGGTCCAAGGAACATTAAGGTCTATTTCTTGTCTTGTGTCACTGGGAGGGGTAGCAGGGACATGGACTCACGTACTTTTTCTTCTAAGAATAATTATCATCATAACACATTCCGGCCCTTCAAGGCAGCTCTTCCTGCAGTCTGCCAGTGACCAGCTGTGAGGATGGAGTATGGCAAGGTGAGACTTCCATTAACCAGGAAAGTTGGTTAAATCAGCTTTGTTATTAACCAAATTTCAATCAGACAAAAAAAAAAACACCCGCAAAGTTTTCAACCCTACTGTTTAAATTAAAAAAAAAAAAACCTGAAATAAGAAAAAGGATTGTAAACAATTTTAGAACAGGGGGTAGGAGACCTTTGTTCTAGCCCTGCTTCTGCCATCCAGTGATGTTACGAAGTTTGACATAACTTAGGCTCTTTTGGCCTCAACTATCTTATCTGTAAAAGGAAAGGTAGTTCCAAATAATTTTTATGGTTCCTATGAGTGCTCTTTTGAAGTTCTACGCTTTCTCTCTGATGACCAGGGACATCATCATCCCAACATGAGCTCATATCCAGGATAGAAAAAGTGAAAGAGAATGGGTCCAGTGCCCTCCAGGAATAAGAAAGAAACTAGTGCTACCTTTTGGGAAAAAAGTTTGGTATCAGGGCTTCCCTGGTGGCGCAGTAGCTGAGAGTCCGCCTGCCGATGCAGGGGACACAGGTTCGTGCCCTGGTCCGTGCCCTGGTCCTGGAGGATCCCACATGCCGCGGAGCGGCTGGGCCCGTGAGCCTTGGCCGCTGAGCCTGCGTGTCCGGAGCCTGTGCTCCGCAATGGGAGAGGCCACAACAGTGGGAGGCCCGCGTACCGCAAAAAAAAAAAAAAGTTTGGTATCAGCTTTTTTTCAATGTTTAATATATTTCACTATATTTGGTAGAGGTTCATTTTTATATATTTGCAAATAAATATATACTTAATATATTTGCAAATCCAGTTATCTCAGAGTAGTAAGATAGCAGATGATTTTAATTTTGCTCTTTATTGTTTCTTATAACTATACAATGGACATACATTACTTATGTAATAAGAAAAATTGTTAATAAAAAGTGAACACTGGGAAACAGAATCACTGAGGTTAAAAGCTGAAAAAGTTGATAGGTCTAGTTCAACCCATTCATTATCAGATTGGAAAACCGAGGACCAGAGAGCTAAGTGACTTTGCTTAAACTCTGAACTTCTTAGAAGCAGTCTTGGAACTACTGACCAAGTTCCAGTTTCTTGGCCCAAAAGTACTTCTTTTACTACAGCACATTTTCATCATGTTTTCTATTTTCTTCTTGAAAAACAAAAAAGGAGACAAACAACAATAATAATTGGTCTTCTTGCTATTTTGATTAAGCAGAATCTAAATAACCCTGTGGCTTAGCCAGCAGTGATGTCCTGCTCTTTGGAGGTTATCTATTGGAACCCAGGCTTCACCAATAGACTGTGGCCAAAATTCATCTGCTGTGCGGTATGGCAGCGGCGGCCACTGTTTTGGTGTTTGTATGTCTCTGCTTGGCAGTGCACACTACGTCATTATCTTTAACATAAAATACCCTTGTGATCATAATACAGATCATTAGTGATATGTTAAGAGACTAAACAGGGCAGAGGAGCAAGGCTGAAATGATACGTGGGAGCCAAGGAGGAGAAGAGGAACGCCCTCAGCTTGTTATCCAGGGACATAAGCACACAGGATGCCCGTTTGTAGTTAGCAGGTCCTATATGTGAAAACAACACTCTCCTTATACCGGCTTTATTAATTGTCCCACCCTTAATTCTGGTAATTTCAGAAAAAAAAGAGAGACTTATTTCTGCCAGCTTGGAGTAAACTGATTTTTATAAATAATCTAATTGTACTGTTACTCCGATCGAGAGTTTCTTCTGGATAATGAGTTACAAGCAAATGTCCTACAGAATGAAGAATGTTTGCAGGTGAATCCGATGGGGACTGTCTTTACAAAGAGACCAAGCTAGCTGAATACTTTTGGCTTATACTGTGAACAAGGTTCCTCAAAAACAAGCCCATTTTTTCTGATCCCCATATGTAATCTTCACAAATAAAGACTTCTTATGCTTGACATCTGCATAGAAAAACTGCCTCCTAAACAAGCCCCACTTCCGGCCAGGTCCAAACCTCTCACCACCAATGTTATCTTTATACTTGGGATTCCAGCTGCCTTTGGTTATGAGGATTTCTTGCAAATGTGAACCAAAGAAAGCAAAACATAAAATGCTGCCATTTTTTCCTTCCCATTTCCCCAAGTTAAATAACAGTTTATTCTGCAGGCTTTCAAATCACTCCCACAAAATGGGCAATCCAAGACAATCGACACATTCATGCTAATCCGCCCAGAAGTAAATACACTGTGGTAAAATTGTGCCGTTCTGCAAAGACCATAGCTCCCCAATTACTGAAGAATTAACTAGGGATATAATGAAGGAGGGCAAAGTGTGATTCAGCGTGGAGGGAAGCAGCCTTGCCATTCTGTATCTAATCCTCAAGTGGAAACTTTCTATACATTTGAGAATTTAGATGTGTGGCTCACTTCCACATTTGCTTTAAATAAAAATGTTGCACTGCATTTTCTTCGTTTCAACCTAAGAACTGCTGTAACGCTGCTAAGAGGTGCTGGCTTCAGAATGTCTCTGAACTTAGCCAATACTAGAATCTGTTCAAACCCAGGAATGTCTGTATCATGAAACCACTGTCCATTGAGTCTAATATTTGTTGGATGTTCATGGAAAGAAAAGGGGATTTAGTCTGTGTAGATTTTGCTGGGTCCTGGAATGCGAGTGAGCAACCCTGGATTTGAGTCTGAGATTTGCCCTGTTACTAAATAATGGCACTAGGAAGAACCAGTTTGTTCAGCACTGTACAAATTACCGGAATTTTTAATACATATTTTTGCCTTACACTGACCCTATGAGGTAACGAAGGCACCCAGCTAGTCATTCCTGTTTTACCGATGAGGAAGCCGAGGCTCAGAAAGGCTGTTAGTTGCATGTTATCTCATAGCAGCCACTCCCATCATGTAGCAAACAAGCCCAGGTAGAGGTCCAGAGAAGGCAGGTGCTTCACCTGGCACCACACAGCAAGTTTGATGCTAGAAAGGGCATAATTAGTCTGGAATTTCCAGCCCATTGCTTAGGTCACTGGACCATGCTGTCTCAGTGTATCCATCCTTGCCTGGGAGGTGAGCCACCTCATATTTCATCCCCTAGGCCAGGAAACTGTTTCTGGACCCTGATTGGGTCAAAGTGAGCACAACCACCATGGACAGGTAGTTGGGAGAGGAAACAAAACACTAATGATGTTCTTTGCGTTACAAGAGCATCTCACGTCCCTATAAATGGATGGCATGGATAGACTACTCTGCAGTCATAATAAATAAAGACTCGTACCACTTTAACCCCTGATCTAGTCTACCCACAGCCTTCGGGAAAATGCCTGACTGAGCAGACAGCTTCACAGATTTCAGCCTGTGTCCGGTCCGGAAGGGAAGAACATTCCGGAGGTGTGGGCCCTCTGGGAGAAGGCCTAGTCCACTCCTAGACAGCTCCTAGATTGCGTGCAGGCAGGCTGGAGTTAGGGCTTGGCTTTGCTTTGCCTGGAGAGCACTGGACAGTCAAATGCCACAGTGAGGAGTCAAGAGGAACATTTTTCCCTTTCAATGGACACTCGAATATAATGAAGTAAATTTTATTGAGCACATACTATGTGCAGGACCGAATTCAAATATCTAACAAGTGGTGTAAAACTTTACATGCCGAACCTTCTCCTTATCCCAAGATATGAACTTTATACAAAACAGTACATCATAAAGGGGAAAAAAAATTATTTTTTTTGAAGACGAGAGAAGAGAAAGAGTTGTGGAAAACAGTTATTGATGTTACACTTGCTAAAAGCACCAATTATAAATTCGAACTCACTTGGTGTAGGAACAAAAGGCGCTTTTGTGTAACTTGGTTTGTTTATAAAATGGTCATATTTTGTATGTTCCTGGATATGAAATCCAAAAGTGGAAAATCTAGAAAGATATGGGACAAAGAGCCTCTCCCAGGAAAGTCTTTAGAAATAAGTATCTTTTATTTTGCTATTTTACGTAAGTACTTAATTTATAAATATATTTAATTCCTTTTTGTAGTTACTCATTAACTGTAACAAAGATTGCTGTGGGTAAAAAAATGTAATTGTTAGGAAAAAATATCCCAACAAACACACATACACCCATAAAACAAACAAAACAAACCCTAAGAATTCCTTAAGTCTATCGAATTAAAGCTACCTTATGTTATTCTTTTATTTTCCTTCATTTCATATTCAGTTTTCTTCTACTTAAGTATTTCTTATCTAATGACTTAGTAATTTCTATGCTATTTTTCCCTATTAAGTTAGTTTCCATTTGATCTTAAGTACCTATTGCCTTTAGTTGCCTTCAGGGGGGACCTCTGCATCCTTGGTTGATTTTAAGCCTCCCATCTCCCCAACAGAAAGGAACTCAGTGGGGAGAGCCTTATGCTTCCGGATCTTCAGCAAATTCACACCTGTCTGGTTCCCATGCCCCCGCCCCCCCCCAACCATTTCCCTTTGGGGCTGGGGATCCATGTGGGAGGAGAGGAGAAGAGAAACTGGAACTCCACACTAGGATAAGAATTTAAACGTTTGGTTTCTGCTGCTCATTAATGAATGATGTCTAAATATTTGACTTGTCTGTTGGGTAGATATGGGAAAAAGGGACTTTTTTAAAAAAAAATGCAAGATAAAATAAATATCAAAAATAAAATGAGAAAAGCAAAGCTGTAACACTTATTAAAGACTTTGAATCATGTATGCATGTATTTTATCCCTCTGTGTCTGCTCGCTTTTCATTCGATATTGTGTAAAATTTACTATAATATGTCTGGCTCAAGGCTTTATACTGAGGATTCAGAAATGAATAACACAATCTTTGCAGTATCTGAGCCAGGCATTTTTCACATACTGTTTAATTTTTTTCAATAACGCTCTAAGGTATGTGTCTTCATCCCTATTTCAGAGATGTAAGAATGGTCTTTGAAAGTTTAAGCAACTTGCCCAAGGTCATGTAGTGAGTAATTGGAGAACTTGGAATGGCTTGATGACTCCAAAGTCTATGCTCTCTTATGCTGGCTGTGCTGGTTATAGCCTCCAGAAGCATCTAAGGCAAGGCTGTAAGATTTTATTTTATTTTAATTTATTTTTTGGCCACACCGTGCAGCATGCGGAATCTTAGTTCCCCTACCAGGGATCAAACCCGGGCCCCCTGCAGTGAAAGCGCAGAGAACTAACCACTGGACCACCAGGGAAGTCCCAAGATTGTAAGCTTTTAGAAGCAGTCCAGAGAAGGGTGGTGTGGTGCAAGAAGGATGGGAAAGTCTGACGAGAAGAAAGGGAGAGCAGGCCTGCTGAAGGGGGAAGGCAAAGGCAGAACTGAACATGGTGAGTCATGAGTCGTGTGTGTGTGTGTGTGTGTGTGTGTGTGTGTGTGTGTGTGTGTGTG
>NW_021703781.1:14574378-14602575 GCF_005190385.1 Monodon monoceros | reverse complement strand
GTGTGTGTGTGTGTGTGTGTGTGTGTGTGTGTGTGTGTGTGTGTGTGGGGGGGTGGGTGGGTGTGTGTGTGTGTGTGTGTGTGTGTGTGTGTGTGTGTGTGTGTGTGTGTGTCTTGGGCTTATACTGGGGTGGTTTGTAACTGTGTGTGTGTGTCTTGGGCTTATACTGGGGTGGTTTGTAACTCAGTGTGTGTGTGTGTGTGTGTGTGTGTGTGTGTGTGTGTCTTGGGCTTATACTGGGGTGCTTTGTAACTCAGAGCCTCCGTCACTCACTTCTTGGCAGGCTGGTTCTGAGGAGTGGGAGCAGCTGTGGCCTGACAGCGAGATGGGCAAGAGTGACAGTCATGCTGAGCTGCCAGCCCGGGAGGTGGTGGCTGGAAGTCCTGTGGTGGAGGACGGCTTCTGCAGAGAATGGGTCAAGAGTAGCCAAGTGAATGTGTGTGGGGCAGGGGTGGGTTCAAGGAGCAGCCCAAAGTTCTCTCCTGGGCAAAGAGCAAAGCACTGAACACAAGCCTCAGTGTCCCCTCCTGACCCTCTAGTCCCTCTTCCCCAATCTACATCTGCTCTTGGAGCCTTTCTCCACCCTTGGGTGTATGAGGCTAATGACAGCTTGAGTATAACCTGTCCCAGGTGGAGATTGCTTTTGAGTGGACATCATGTCCCCGATCGATGATTCCCAGAGTGGTACCTGGACCAGCAGAGTTAGCATCACTTGGAAATCATTAGAAATGCAAATTTTACGGCCTTAACACAAACCTACTGAAGCAGAAACTCTGAGGGGTGGGACGCAGCAATCTAGTTTAGCAAGCCCTCCAGGTGTTTCTGATGTACGATAAACTGCGAGAATCACTAACCTAAAGTGACCAAGCTATGACCCAGTGGTATTTGGGGGCATCTGTCAATGAGTTGAGGCAAAAGGGTACTAAGGAGAACAGAGCCTCAGGAGCCCCTCTTACCATTCCTCCCAGGAGATGACCTACTTTACCTGTAACTAAAGTCATCCCACCCATGGGTTGCAAACTGCTAAATGCAAGAGAGTGAAAAGAGACTTTAGCATTTAAGCAGCCAGAGTATTTCAACTTCGGACAAGTAAACTGTTGAAAAACTTGAGCAGATGTGGCTTCCCTTTGTTTTTTCTAGTGCTCAGGTTAGGCTTTCCAATTATTCTTCTGGAGCTGAACCACTTGCCCTTTGTGAACAATTCTCCAAGGTCTGGGTTAGGGAGAGAGGGGATTTGTATTGACTAAGATCTGGCAAGCAAATTGTGCTATAAAGAGCATTAGGATACAGGAAATTTCCCATAGTTAGCAAGCACTGTTTCCACTCCAGCCCCCTGCTTCAGGAGTGGCACCAAGGAGCATTTGATGAAAGAGAGTGGGACCTTCAGAAAGTCAGAAGTGTGTCCAAAGTACTGATTAGTACGTAGCAGTATATCCTTGGTAGATGCTTATGGAACTGAAACCTCCTTAACTTCATCTCAAGAGCCTGTTTGTAACTCTTCATTTATACATTTCTCTCAACCTTCTTGAAACTAGTTTTATGGTTTATATAGGCTCTTGCAGTAACAAGTTCCAGATGAGGTAACAAATTTACTACCCACAGCGTAAAGGGATGTGTCCCTTTATTTATCCTAAAACAACCTCTTCCAAGTTTCAAGGGTGCTTATCTGAAATCTTAACTCTTGGGTTTGGGTGTTGATGCTTCTGACTTTGTCTGAGATAATGTCTCTTTCTGATTGTGTAAAGATGAGTCAGTAGCACTGACCAGCACTGCCGTGCCACACCAGGAAACCCTCCAAGGAGAGGAATGCCATCTGACTCCATGTTGGGATTGGGCTTACCTCTACTAGAGCTGGTGGACTTCCCCATAGTGTGGTTCAGGAACTCACTACATTCCTCCTGAATCAGTGCCTAAAGTTCCACCATGGAAACTCATTTCTTTGGGTAAAACACTTCCTTTACAAGTATTTTCTCCTGCTGGATTTAACTTTCATGAAGGCAAGGAGCATGCCTCAATCATGTTTTGTTGACCCCTACCACCTGTTGTAGAGCCTGAACTAACAGATTTGCTATGACTCTCTGTGCATATTTTCAGAGAAGGATAACAAATTATTCATTTGTACCTGAGTATGAATAGGATGTGAGGGAATATTTGGCTATACATTTGGAGACAAATGATTGAAGCAGGCTCCTTGCCTTCATGAAAGTTAAATCTAGAAAGGAACTGCTTGACCCACAGACATTAGTTTCCAATGGTAGAAGTTTCAGTCTTTATGATCTGGCCAATTGATCTGGCCAGATGGGGGCCACTTTCCTCCCTCACTCTTCTGTGTAGTGTCTAGGAGCGGCCTCACCTTAGAAAAAAGCTTTGTCCATTCAGTGAAAACCAGGAAGAGCAGGGCAGTGTGGGTGTTCTGGTGACTGGGAATAAAAGATGAGGATACACTGAAATGAAGCTAACATTTATTGAGCATTTACTATGTACCAGGAATTCTTTAGTGCACTTAATATTTATCAGCTTATTTGATTCTCATTATAACCCTATGAAGTTACTCTTACTATCCCCATTTTGTAGACAAGAAAACCGAAGTGCAGAAAGGTTAAATAACTTGCCAAAGGAGACCTAACTCATATGTGGAAGGGCTAGAATTCAAACTTAGATGATTTGATTTCAAAGCCTGGCTCTGAAAGAGTATGCTCTACTGCCTCCCTGTAAGAGGAAAAGGGACACAGGGAGGCAAGATAGGGTTGAAGACGACCTACTTCTATTTTGCTGTTTTTGCCAAAGATGAGCCCAACACATCGTGTAGCAGTGTTCCAGGGGACCAAGATTGGATGTTGCTAGGATTCTGGCAGGGAATGCATGAAACAAATGTTCTATGAGAACCAGCTTTGTCAGGAAGGTCAAGGAAAGGGTTATTTAGAGGGAGATCAGAAGCTGCCTTTCAACTCCTGCAGAGGTCCTCCCCTCTCCCGTTCACCTCTCCTTAATAATTTGATCAGTTCTCTGTGGAAAGTGCTTAGTCGCTATGGTAATGAGTACTCTATAAATATTAATAGAATAAAGCCAAACACAATATCACCCCATTAATGCAGAGGCTCACAGAATTAGCCTTGAACATCGTGGTCTAATGATGTGCCACTCCATCATTTTGTTTTAAATACCATGGACACGTGTGCTAGCCCTGGACCTCACAGTGATAAGGAACAAAGATCTGGAGTAAAGGCTGTCACACTGCTTTGGAAGCCCCAATCCACCTCTTCTCAAGTGCTGTGTACATCATATATGTTCACTGTTCCAACGGTTTTAGTGGACCTTAAGAGAAACTGTTGTTATTCTGACTCCTTGATATTCTCTTTGGTAACTTAACTCATGGGATTTTAGCACTGAAGGAATACAGATTCACCTAATTTAAAGAAAAAAGGGATCTTAGTGATTGGTTAGACTAGGAGTCTCAAACTCAAATGCCTACAGGGTTGAGGTAGATAAAGTAAATGAGAGAGGCAAGCTTGTACAAGACAATCGTGAGTGGTAGGCACCGTGGCATGCCCAGAGCTTGGAATCTTATTCTACATGCAATGTATATGGAAACATTCCAGTTATGGAAACACACACACCACACATATATATGTGTGTGTATATACATATACGCATGTATGTGCTAAAACCCTGTAATATCTCTACATAAAGATTAATTTGTGGGGGATTTGCTAGGTAGTAGTATATTCTGCTATCAGACAAAAAGAAACAAGAAAACACATTTAAACTTAACATTCAGGTCTTCTTTGTTTATTAGAATCATCACTCTAGAGGAAATGCTGTACCTTGATTTTCTAAGTGCCTACGACTCACATATTTTTTTCATTACCTAGCAGGCTTTTTCCTAGTCAGTACTACTTTTTAAAATCGCAATTAGCCTTCTCAGGATGGTACAAGGTCTTTTTAAAGCTGCTGTTCTTCTCATAGACAAATCAAAACATTGTGAATAAATCTTCAAATAGTAGCTATCTAATTCTGTAGTTTTAAGTTCAGTCTTTAGCACAATTTAAGCAATCAGTTCAGGCTTAGTAATGAGACCATATCTCTTGAATTTTCTAGGACTGTCTTGGTTTCACTAGTTCCTTCTTTTCATATAAGTCAACCATATTTTCTAATTTGGGTTTCAGAAAACCTGGTGACCGTACTTTTAATCTTTTTCTCCAACTTCTTTCAAAGAGGACTTTTCTCTATGAGAAATCCACCCTGTTCATCTCTTAGTAGCTAAGTACCTAAAAAGGTAGTACTATTAAGTATTTGACATGCTAAGAATCACAGTTGGTACAATATGCAAGTTGTTTTTGTTTTTGCCTTCAGGCTCTAAATGGAACTGAGTCATCGTACATTAAAGCAACTTTGTTTATAGGAACTGTTTCATCAAGGAAACAAATAAATTGTCACCCCTTCTTTTATTGTTATAGTTCAAATAAACACGGAGATCGTGTTTCTCCTAGGATGGAATCAATTATCGTTTCAGTTATCTTTTGCTCTGTATTAAATTACCCCAAAACTTAGTGGCTTAAAATAACTGCAGATATTTAGTATCGTGCAGTTTCTGTGGGTCAGACATTTAGAAGTGGCTTATCTAGACGGCTCTGGCTCAAGGTTTCTCATGAGGTTAGAGTCAGAATGTTGCCTAGAGTACCAGTCAACTGAAGCCTTGACTTGGATGGAGGATTCAATTCTGAGATGGTTCAAAGTGGCAAGTAAGTGCTGGCTGTAGGCAAAAGACTTAACTCCTTACCATGTGGACCTCTCTGTAAGGCTGCTAGAGTGTTCTCATGACACTGTTGCTGGCTTCTCCCAGAGAGAGTGATCTAAGAGAGAGTAAGGCAGGAACACAAACATCTTTTATGGATCTAGCCTTAGAAGTCATAAACCTTCAGTTCCTCAGAAAACTAAAAATAGAGCTACCATATGATCCAGCAATCCCACTCCTGGGCATATACCCAGACAAAACTATAATTCAAAAAGATACATGCACCCCAATGTTCACTGCAGCACTATTTACAATAGTCAAGACAATGGAAACAACCTAACGTCCATCAAGAGATGAATGGATAAAGAAGATGTGGTACATATATACAATGGAATACTACTCAGCCATAAAAAAGAACAAAATAATGCCATTTGCAGCAACATGGATGCAACTAGAGATTATGATACTAAGTGAAGTAAGTCAGAAAGAGATTTAAGACAAATACCATACGATATCACTTATATGTGGAAAATATGTCCCAAATGACATATCTACAAAACAGAAACAGACTCACAGACATAGAGATCAGACTTGTAGTTGCCAAGGGGGAGGGTGGGCAGGGAGAGGGATGGACTGGGAATCTGGGGTTGGTAGATGCAAACCATTACATTTAGAATGGATAAACAAGGTCCTACTGTATAGCACAGGGAACTATATCCAATCTCCTGGGATAAACCATAATGGAAAAGAATATTAAAAAAAGAATGTCTATATCTGTACAACTGAGTCACTTTGCTGTACAGCAGAGACTGGCGCAACATTGTAAGTCAACTACACTTCAATAAAAAAAGTCATAAACTTTCATTTACACAATATCCTATTAGATATAGAAGTCAGCCCTATTCACTGTGGGAGAGGACTATATACAAGGGCATGCACACCAAGGGGCGAGCATCAGGGGCATCTTGGAGATTGGTTTCCATAGTTATTTATTTAACAATTCCTAACTGAGTATTTACTTGTCAGTGTGAAAGACAGGAAGAAATACCAAGTGTGGTTCTGCCTTTATAGGGCCATACAGTCTAGGAAAAGACACTAGTAGTCAAAGACAATGCATATTAAATAAATGGTGGTCATTTCAGGCAACACTATCTATCAAGAGTGACCATGCTGGAGTTCCTCCAAGGAGCCAAGGACGGATGAATAACAAGGTCTATGGAAGGCAAGTATCACAGTAACCCTGGGAATCATGGTGGCAGAAACGTATAGACAACTTCTCCAGGGTGAGACGTCAAATGAATTTGCTTCATTGACCTCCTTCTGAGTGCCCAAGAGAATCTGATTGGCCCAGCTTGTGTCATGTGGCTGCTCCAGGGGAGGAGATGAGAGGGCCCACAATTATCAGTCTCCCAGAATCAGAAGGAGTAGAGAAGGGCTGATTCCCCCAAGAAAGGGAGTCTGAAGAGATACAGACCTCTTTTCTTAAAAATATTGATCTACTGATTTATTATTTGGCTGTGCCAGGTCTTCCTTGTGGCATGCGGGATCCTCGTTGCTGCATCTTTTAGATGTGTCATGTGGGCTCTTAGTGGCGGCATGCGGGATCTAGCTCCCTGGCCAGAGATCAAACCCAGTCCCCCTGCACTGGGAGCACAGAGTCTTAATCACTGGACCACCAGGGAAGTCCCCAGACCTCTTTTTAAACCCAAATAGTTCTCCATTTTTTTAAATTTGTCTTTGCATTTTAAAGAAAATGGGATTCTTGATGAGTCTCAAACACTATCCTATTTATTTTTAATTTCTTTATGCTGACTGTGTTGTTGGGGGTGATGCCACATTTCAGAGGGAAAACAGAAAGCAGAACAATTGCCTTAGGCGCTGACATTTTTTTTTTCCCAGAAAGGTACCCAATTTATCTTTGGGTTTCAGGTGTGTTTGGGTTTCTAGTTAGTTTGCCTGAGATTTTCCAGAATGCTGTCCTCTGGAAATGACCAGTTATCTTTTCCTGCTCAGAAGCAATAAGGTATCTAGAATTTCCTAATAGTTTTGTTATGGTATTTCCCAATTTTTCCCATAGTACCTACCAGTTTATAATTATTTATTATCATCTATAATAATTAATGTTTATAATTTGAAACATCTGTCTCCATCACTAAGCCAAAATGTTTACCAGCACTTATTATAAAGCAAGATTTCTCAACCTGAGCACTACTGAAATTCTGGAAGGGATAATTCCTTATTATTGGGGGCTCTTCTGTGCAATCCTGTGCAGGATGTTCAGCAGCATCCCGGGCCTCATCTCACTAGATGCCAGTAGTACCTTCCTGGTCATGACAGCCAAAGAATGTCTCCAGATATCCCTGGGAGGCAAAGCCATCCCTAGTCGAGAACAACTGATATATGTAATTAGTGTATAAAGGATGCATGAATTAATTAACAGAGTCATTCAGAGATATGATGGGATTTCCAAATCCTTGGAATTTTTCAATCCTTGAATCAGTATTTGTCTGTCCATTCATTTATTCTGATTCCTCCATTCAATCATCTCTCCATTCACCAAACATTTATCGAGAGCCTGTCATGGAAAGAAGTCAGGAGCGCTGCTAAACAAACTGCAATTGTTCAGGGGGTCAGTGCTAGGCATCATAAGGTTAAGTTTGGCAAAAATATGAATTACCCTTAGCTTATTGTGCTCCAGGAAGAATAGTATCTCAAGCAACACATTTTGGATCAAGCGTACTCTGCCTGCAATGCCTTCCTGGTTCTTTCCTGCTTTTCTGCATCTTAACCAATCCTTCATAACCAGTTCAGATTCACCTTCCTCTTGAAGCCTGTGCAGAGAGGGTCCCAATGTAAAGTTCTCTCCCCACAGCTTCCTTAATGCCTCTTATATTGGCCATTTTGGCCTTGGCATCTACCATACTGCCTTGGTGTTTTAGAAATCTTATAAATATGTCTGGACTTCCTAAATAAATGTTTGGAAGAAGTTAATTAAGTGGAAAAATCCTTAGGTATAAATGTGGTTCTAATCTTACTTCTGTCATCAGTCTAGTTTTGTGACCCTGGGCAGGTTGCCTAATTGCTGAGGCTCACTTAATCTATAAAATGGAAATGGTTTTACCTGCTCTACAGCTACCTTACAAGGATATTGAGGGTGTTAAGTGAAATAATGGTTATAACTATATTTTGTAATTTTAAAAGTACTATACAAATGTAATATGCTGGCATTATCAACATTAAGAATAATAATACAAACTTCTTGGGGCTGAGTTTTACATATCTTTGTATCTCTAGAACCAACCGCATGGCTGAATATCTAGTAAGGAGCTCCACAAATGATGCTGATATGAAGTGTGGATCTCACTCATTACATGAACTTGTTATCTCTGATTATACACTAGTCAATAAATAGTTGTAGAGTCAAATTGACTTTCAGATAATCACCCAAGAAGTATTACTGCTCATGAATACATATGCTGGCACCTTCTGAAGCTATGAGATATAAATATTCTATATGAAACATATTTTAAGAACCTAATGGTGTCCTATGGATTTTTATAGAGTACGTTAAAGAATATTTTATTTTATACAGGACACATTAAATAAGGTGAAAAACAATAAGGTGGAAATTCTGGTAAGATTTCACTTTGAAGTATATTAAGATTAAAAGTAATGTGTTTTCAGCACTTGGCTAGATTCATTTTCTTTTTTGTTTTTGTTATAAAAGAAAAAGACAAATCCTCCAAAATACAGTAAGAGATTAATCTGAAAAGGCTCATCTTTCCCAGATATTCCTTGAGTTTTAAAAATTGTTTGAACCACATTATAAACTCAATTGACTAAATTTGCTATTGCAAAACTCATGGTTGGTTTCGCCTTCCTGATATTGGCCTATTTTGTGGTGATATTAAAATCGAACACCATAGTAACAAATTTGTTTTACTAAAAATATTGAGATAACACAAATAAGACATTAAGCAAACTCATGCATTAGCTGAGTTGACCTTTCCTGAAAAATAAATATTAAGGAAATATTTAAGGGAGTTCCTTTTCCCCACCCCCCCCTCACCTTAAGGTTCACTTCCAGTCAAATATTGCTTTTGCTTAAAAAGAATTAGGTTAATACCTGCTAAATGTGGCAGTAAAGTTTTACTACCTATAATTAAGCTGTAAAACTAAATGGACTTTATGGGTATAATTTCCAATACAAGCTTTTATATTTTTTAATGAAAAATAACTGACTAGCTCATTGTACTAAATACTACACTAGTTACAGAGCTTTGAAAATATTCAGCTTGTTTTTCTAAAATGGGAAATTCAGAATGACATTAAGTCCATTAAAAAAGGGATGTGTACTGTATTTAATTAATAGCACTGAACTTTTTCTCTATATAAATTCAGATTCAGAAGACATTTACTGACCGCCCTTTGTGGGCCAAACATAGTGCTAGATTCTTCATCATATGTGGTCACTTACTCTTCAAACAACTGATTGCTGGCATCTTCATTAGAGAGAAGAATCTGAAGCTCTTCAAGGTGAAGAAACTTATCTGCAGTTACAAAGTTTAAAAAGTGCTAAAAGTGGGTTACAAACCCAGATATCCTTATTGTGAAGTCAACATTCTCATAAGTACATGTATTCAGGATGCTGTGAACTTGGGTAGCATTATGGTAGTATCATAAACTTTCCTGGGTCTAATGTGCTAAGCTCTGTTGACTCATGCAAGGACCAGCAGACATGCCTATAAGCTCTAAACTTCTACAATTCCCTGAACTTGACAAAAATACCTATTACTCTTGGTATGCCTATTTGAAAATGGCTAATTTTTAATTTCAAGATGGTGGGGCTGAACTCAAAATTTTATTGGTCAAAATTGGTGAGTTTCTTCATATATCATCATGCAGAGGACAAGTATGAAGTGCTCAATGGTTGAGTTGAAGCCAAAACCTCACCTCAGTCATTCTTTCATTCATCCACTTGCTTCTATTTACAAATCCAAATCCATCTGGTTCTGTCAAAAGGTCAATTTAAAAAGAGGCACTCCTATGATACTAAACCTACTTTATGATCAGAAATGGGTGGAAAACATTTTTTTTAAAGTAACCAACAATTCTTTGTTTTTTGCTTAAAGCTGGCTAAACCTGTAATACAAACATGCTGGGGACTCTTAGGGAGGGGTAAGGAGGAGGGTAGGGGGTAGTTAGGACTGAACGATTGGCCAGCTCTAAGGTAACACCATCATTTCAAACCCAAGAGAAACAGGCAAAATCTAGTCCAATCCAACAAGAGTTAGACCTAAGGGATCCAATCCAGGGGTCAGGGCTGTGACAGAGCTTCTCAACCAAGGCAAGTCTCAGCTTCTAGTAGATGTCCCAGTGGAATTAGGGAAGTTATATAGGTATTATTATTTGCTTATCCAACATCCATTATGTCTTTCTTACTTGCAAATGGTGACAGAAATGGATAATTGTCTCTAATATGTATTTTCCTATCTTCAAGAATAAGAATTCCCAAAATTAGTTGGTACCCGGCCACCCACGATGTATTTCTCAGCCTCCTTTTCAGCAAGGCATGGCCATGTGACTAGGCTCTAGCTAATGGGATGCAAGAGTGACATATGGAACTTTTAGGAAGTGTCTTTAAAGTCTCCAGCCTCTCTTTCTCCTAGCTAGTTGGACTATAGATGTGAACACTGGAACGGGAGCAGTCATAACAGACTCTCAAGTGCATTATGGACTGGATGTTTGTGTCCCCTAAAATTCCTATGTTGAAGCCCTAACTCCCTCTGTGACGGGATTAGGAGATGACCTTGGGAAGTTTTAGATAAGGTCAGGAGGGTGGAGCTCCCATCATGGGATTAGTGTCTTTATAAGAATAGGAAGAGAGACAAGAGCTCATTCTCTCTTTCTGTACACAGAAGATCATGTGAGTATACATACAGTTTACATGAGTATACAGCAAGACGGTGACCACCTGCAAGTCAGGAAGAGGGCAGTCACCAAGAACCAAATCTGCTAGCACATTGATCTTGGACTTCCCAGCCTCCAGAACTTTGAGAAATAAATGTCTGTTGTTTAAGCCACCCAGTCCATGGTGTTCTGTTACAGCAGCCCAAACTGATTAAGACAACATAGAAATCCCATGATGAGGATGGCAGAACCAAAAGGTTAAAGGAACCTAAGATCCTGGTAATTGTGGAGCCACCAAACCAGGCTTGGACTGCTTATATTAATGTAAACTTTATACACTAATACACTAATAAAAGCCCTATATTATTGGGGGTGGCAATGTATTTAATAATAAAACTGTGTTTCCAGCCTCCCTTGAAGCTGTATATGGCAATATGTCTAAGTTCCATCCACTGAAATAAAGTCAAGATTATGAAAGAATTCTGGAAAGTTTCATTGAAAGAAGTATAGACAGCTGGGGGAAGGCCCTTGTGTCTTCCTCCTTCCTTCTCCCTTCCCACTGTCTGAAATGTGGATGTAGTGGATGGAGCTCTAGGAGCTCTTCTAGATCATGAGTCTTTGAGGAGCAGAAAGATGAGAGTTCCCCTGTTTTTTCCAAGGTTCCTCAATGACTTTGTGAAGCCAACTTACCAGTACTGGACCACTTACACTTGGATTTCTTTTACCCAAAGAAACAAATCTTCTGGCTTTAAGTCACTTTATTCTGGGTTTTCTATTAGGTACAGCCAAATCTAATCCTATCTGATAGGGCAGTTCATTAATGAGAAGGTACAGGAAACATAGGTCAACCCCAGAGACCTGGGACATGGGGCTTGTGTCTCATCTGGCTGGGAACCTGGAGTGGAAGTGGCAGCTTCCTGGCAACCACCTGGCTAACTTGTCAGGTTCAATGTTGGAGCTCAAGGTCAATGTGTGAGTGTGGACTGTCTGGGGCCTGATCATTGGTGGGTAGGGGCAGCTAGCATGCTACCAGAGCAGGTACTCACTGTGCCAGCACAGCTGGGCGGCACAGCTGGGCCTGCAAGGGTCAGGCCTTTAGTGCCTGACATAGGCTGGGCACAGGCAGAAGCAGGCAGGGGCTGACCTAACCCATGCCTCTTTTAGACATGATTAAGGCAGAATGAATATGCTGGACCTCTCTCTCCTCTCAGGGTTGAAAGCAGCTGGATGACTCTAACATGCAGGCCTATGAGACTCGGCTTTGCTCCTCTCTCTCTGTCATCTGTGGGCCAGCTGCATCCATACTGGTCCTCATTTCCCCTGCCTTGAGCTCATTTACTCCCTGGGGATTAATGTGACTGTGAATACTCTGGACTCCAAAGTGTGGGAAAACTGGAGACACAAACAATTGAAGCCTCAGTGGTACAGGGGCAGAGAGCAGGGTCTTTCCCTCAGTTAGCATCATGTAAGACCTGGAATGCGGTTTTGTTGCAGTGACATTTCATAGTCAGAGACACTTATAGGCACTAACTCAGAGAGGCAGCCTGCTGCTGAGCAAGGAGGTCTATGTGTTGGATTTCAGAGGATCCTGGGCTCATATGAGAACTATCAGCCCAGAGCTTTTATTATAGAAGAGGCAGGTGGGTGGAAGCATGCAGTGAAATATAAAGTGCCCTACAGATTATAGTAATTGTATTAATGGAGAGAAAAACAACCACCCTCTTCCCCAGTGTTACTGAGATCATGAGGTACTGACCCCCTTCAACATGCCCAGAGATGCAGGTTGCCCTCTTGTTAATTTCTCCCCATCAAGGCTGCCCTTGGGATTTATTTTAACCCAAGTTCATGTAGATTAAAAAAATGGGGGGAATAGGAACATTTAGAATGACTTGTCTCAGAACCTGCTCTTTTCCAGGGGTGACCTGTTCAGAATACTATTGCAAACATAAATGACAGATCAGTATACCTTCAAACTTAACCATGCTAATAACGAGATACACTAATTATGTATGATACATATTAATCATGTATCCCACATACATGCTAATCACTTATGCCATTTGCTATTATTTACCCCATTTCCAAAAGGGTGTTCTACTATTAAAAGGTGTTATGTGAAGAAATGGTGGTAGAATAATTTTGGGCAATGCTGGGTTAAGCAAAGTTGAGCTACACAATTAGTACTGGGTATGTGAGTCTAGGGAGGGAACTCTCTATGTGTATGTCCTGAAGTGAGGGTCTTCATTACCCCCTGCAAGGAATTTGACAGGGTAGATAATAATTTTCTCTGCCTTCATACCTGGGCTTGTCTGTCCAAATGCTTCCTCCTGAGATGGTTCATTTGGGGAATGACACAAAGTCAAAGGAATAAATGAGAGGACTCACAGTGGCCATGGCAGTGCCCGAGCCAGATTGTTTCAATGTTTTCCTGTGCCTAACATCCTTGGTTTTCCAGCCTTCTATCTATTCTGAAGGCTACTTCATATCTTCTCTATGACTCCCTTTTCTACTTAGGATAGGTATAGCTCATCCTGCTGCCTGCAGCCAAGGTCACTGACTAATGCAGAACTGAAGTTCTTTACTGCTGGACTCTCAGAACCTTAAAATTCTAATTTGCATTGTGATTCTCCAAAAGGTGCCGAAGAATGTGGCATTTTCCAAAAGTGTTGGCTCCAGAAGCTCTGTCTCTGTACCCCTTTCCATCTTCCCGCCAACATCTCTTAGGGTTGGTGTTCCATGGAACACACTGGTGGAAATGCTCATTTAGTAGGTCATTGCTTAGCTAAATCAGAAGACACCTTGGTGGTCTTGGTACAGAAGAGTTAATTTAAGTGGAAAAAGTGAACAGTTTTCTTCCTTCTCCATGATAAATCCAGGTTATCATAACAGATTATGTTCTTATCATGAATTCATAGTGAATTTTCTCTAGAGGACCATCATTGGCTTCATATACACTGTGTCCTGTAAATATCCTCTGAGCTGGCAACAAGATCCTGGACTACAGTGGATGCTCATGGAGCACTTTGTAGAAGCCAAAATACATCTTATTTTTTATGCGATCCATTACATTTGCTAATGACTTAGGTCAACTGGGTAAGCAATGTGGTCATTCATAGTTATTTTTGCTTTTTCTTATAACCAATTATTTTAACCAATGGATCATTTGTATTTTTATACAATACAGTCTTCCAGGAACATGCAAAAGCTTAATGGGTTGTATAATGTACAATCCCTGATCTATGATTAACATGTTTAATGAGTATAATTTCAAGAAAGCTTGAAAATTTCGGTCCCCAGCTTCTTCTACAAAGCCAGGCACTGGAATGAAAAGTTTGCCACACTAATGGGTTTTGAATGTTTTAAATGGAAGGTTATTCTCACATAAATGAGACTTTCCTTGAAAGTGGGTAGCATCTCACCTTACACAGCCAAGATGAGATGTTAGTGAACAGGGGCAGCACTGGAGCTTGTTAACAATGATGATTTCTTTTCCAATCCTAGATATTCTGATTCAGTAGGTCCAAGATGGGTGAGGCATGAGCTTTTCCAACAAATGTATCAGGAAATTTTAACATGGGGTCACACTTCTGGAAATACTAGAGTAAAACAAAAATTTTTTTTGAGTTTTATTGAGTGTGCAGGGAGCTGGCTGCCCCAGCTGGGGAAACTGGAGGTGAAGAGATTGTTTGGGGCACCGAAGCATGGTGCTTCTCTCCGGTTTCTTTAACTGGTTTCTCTTTCTGGAGGAACATGTGGCCTCCCTAATGCTGAATTTGATTCAAGAACCAGAGGAACTCAGTGTTTTTAAACATTCCCTGAATGCAGGACACACAGCTTGTTAGTGGAAATTTGTCTGGAATCCTGAGTATGGAAGGCTGTGGTGCAGCAATAACTGGGCTTTTACAGGTTCTACTAGATCTTACTTTCCATAGACGTTCTCTCCAACAACTGGCTGTGTCCCTGTTAGCAGTTCCAAGAACCATGAGAAAGTATACCGGAGCTATGCTGGACTTGCCCTTGTCTCTGTGGCCTTAGTCTTGCCTAAGGACACTGAACACGTCATTCAATCTGACAGGCAGGTGAACGTGTGTGTTCCTGAAATGTGATGGAGTGAAATGACGGACTGCTTTTATCTTACTCTAGTTCTCGTCTCCTCCCGTTGAAGTGCCAGGGGAAAGCTGGTGTTTAGTGATAAGATCATTTCTTCAATCCTCTCACAATTTCTGAGTATTTGGCCTTGCTTCTTACTGGTGACTCTGGGCAGCTGCTCAACCTTTTCAATCTTCTAAGTTGAAAAACAGCATAATAATATTATTTCCCTTCCAGGGCTGTTGATAGGATTAAATGAGATAAGGCATGTAAAGTATTAATATTTAACTTGATTCCAGGCAGATGAAACTCAAAAAACGTTAACCATCTCTCTTCTCCCTTCTCCTCTCTCTCTTTCTCTCCTGAGCCTACTCCCCTCCTCCCTATCCTTTCTCCTAAGGGACAGACAGCTCAGTTTCTATTTAGGAAGGATGTTTAGGTTATGCAATCAGGTTGGAGGGTGAAGAGGAGTGGGCTAGAGAAATTGTCTTAAGACTATGTTTGCTCAGTGCTGTTTCCCTTGGAGTATGTGTTTATTTGGGATGGCCGAGAATGGGATACTGAACATCCACAAGCTGTCCCTTGGCACCACCAAGGACTTTGGGAGATACAGTGATGGTGGAGACACTCTCTGTCCTCAAGGAATACAACCTAGGGAGCCATCTGTGGTATGATGAGCTATTTGTATATAAGGCAACTTACATTACTCGCGTTAGAACAGAAATACCCTTAGCCATGGGAGCACAGAGAAGGGAGCAATTAATTCTTGGATAATGTGTTATCTCTATATTCAGAATTAGAAAAAAGGATCTGCCTGTCTGCTAAAAATAACAATACTGTCATGTGTATATTGCATCAAGTAGATTATTAGGGAGAATATAAACAAAGACAATACTGTATATATCAAAGCATATCTACAGGATAAGGAAGAAAGTTGTAGCGGGAAGGATCTGAAGAGCTTCTTCCCTACAGCAGAGTTCTGATTTCACACACAAACCTTGTTAAGGGAGTTCTGCTCTTATGCAGAAATAGTGAAGGTGAAGCTGAGAGCAGGGGAAACCAGTGTTTGCCTTTAATTGTAGGCAATAAATTGTCTGGGAAATGCCAATTTCAAAATTCCTCCTTTCTAAATGATGCAACGTAAGACAGAATCGTTGTTGTTGACTATAAAATCCATCTCAAAGACTCAAAAATCATTAATGTCCAATAATACTGATTTGTTTTCTGTTAAATCTGAGTCTTGCAGGTGCTATAAGTCTTTCCTTTGGCAGAAAATTCAATAATTTTTTATCACTGAAGGTAAAAGTAGTCTCAAAAATGTTTAGTTTGGTTTTGGTGTTATATAACTTTAGTCCATAAAATGCTAGTTGTGTCTCCATAATTCTCTCCTGGAGAATTAAGTTTTTTTGTTTCTGAAGTTTACAACTTGACTATATTTTTGTTAGAGGTCTGGTGGGAATGCTCATTTATTTTTGGTCTTATGGGAAATTTTTCTATGTTAAAAATTGCAGAGTGGAGAAACACAGACCGATAATACTGTAATATGACAACAAGTTTTCTATCTCATTTTTTAAAATGCAAATAAGATTGGCAACCTCAAAACTTGACAGAATTTTTAAAAAATCTCCATCCTGAAAGTTTTCATCTGAAAAAAAGAAGTTCTGATTTTCACACACTAAGCTTGTATCTTAAAGTATTCTCTGTTGAACAACAAACACTGTGCTGTCCAGCACTCAAAAATCCCATGATATGATATTCACTGGGGAAAGCTCGTGGAACACATACACATGAAATATTTTGGAGAGAACCAGAGGAAATTTCATTTTTAATTGTCTCAGATACAAATAATAGAACACAAGCTCTTAGCTCAAGAGAGTGTCCCAATGTGGATGCAAAGTTTAAGTCTATTTAAACTTTGGGGATTTTTAAGAGGGTTGACACAAGAGGCTTCTTTGAGACAGACCCTGCTGGGTTTTGTTTTGACTGATCAGACACACTCAGGCTAACCCAGGTGGGTTCCAGGTTGCTGATTTCCTTCTGTCCATGCACTTTGAAATTAAGAGCATTTTTTGAGGAACTAGCACATTTGGAAAACAAAAGGTAAAATCAGAGGGAGCCAATGGCACATTTTAATGTGTTGCAAGTAATAATTCATGTCTCTAGAGATCAGTCCTTGTCTTTCAGTCATTCCTTCTTAATACTAATTCTTTCCCCCAGATTCTGCAGGTTGTCCATATTTGTACAACATGCCACCTTCTCCCCTACTGGACACCTGACAGAAGGGGAATCCCAACCCAGGACTGGGCTGAGCCAATCAGATCTTCTGTCTTAAGATCTGAACAGAAGGACCTGGGAAGGGGAGTTGCCAGTGCTGAACTGAAAGGTTTCTCAGCATTTGGGGCTGTGGGAAGAGGTATGTTTCTATATAATGTTGTGAAGCCATAGAGGAGCTGAGAAGCTGTGAGGAAACAGAGAAAGGTGGGCAAAGAGAGACCCCAGGGACTGGAACTGCCCTGGCTTGAAAAGTCAACTTTGCAATCTCTGGGAGGATGTGGGGAGGCAGTGGGCGGAATCAATTTCTACGTCACAATTCTGGTTCTGGGGAGGAAAGGTGTCACTTCACCTGCCATTCGTGGATTCCGTGTGCTCCCCTGAATCCTTACAAACACCGCTGCTATGCGTTTGCCTTGTGTGACTATGCTTCTGTTACTTGCAACTACAAAAGCCTGATCAGGATGGAAATTGGGTTAAAAGCGCTGTGGCTCTCCTTTTAAAACATATTGTTTTAGGGACTTCCCTGGTGGTCCAGTGGGTAAGACTCCACACTCCCAATGCAGGAGGCCCAGGTTCAATACCTGGTCGGGGAACTAGATCCCACGTGCATACCGCAACTAAGGATCCCGCATGCCACAACTAAACATGCTGCAACGAAGATCCTGCATGCCACAACTAAGACCCAGCGCAGCCTAAATAAATAAATATGTTAAAAACCCAAAAAAAACCCCATATTGTCTTATACACAATCATGACTTTTATAGCAGTTATTTGCAGCACTGAATATGAAGATGGGGTTGGCCTTTCAAAACAGAGAAAATTCCCTTCTATTGGAATTAAGGAGGAGTTGACTCATCCAATGGCCTTTGAATGTAGTTTGCCAAAAGGAAACCATGACATCTGCCTACATAGAGATGTGTTAAGTGTGAATCCATTGCCTCAGTGAGGCTACAGCTCAGTCAGGGGAGACAAATATAACACCTGAAACAACCAGAGAATGATTCAAGGCAAGTAATGACTATAAGCTAAATCATGGGGTGTTGACTTAGATGTGCATTTGGTCTGAGGAGGGGAGGTCAGAATACACTGGAGCCTCAGAAATGACTGAGAGAGGTAGGAGGTGAGCTTCGAGAAAGGGGGGCTCAGTCTCTGGGTGTCAGCAAGTGCAGGGAGGTAAGGAGCCAAGAGTGAGGATCCCATGTGTGAGTGCTGAATGTCTCTGCAGGTGGGGCCCCCACCTCGCCCCAAGCTTCTGGTCCATTGGGCAGACAAGACATACAGAGATGAAAATGCATCAGAGATGGGTGCAAGGCAAGACATGGCCAGGAGTCAAAGAAATGTCCTAAGAGTTATTTACAACTTGGAGGGAGTTTGGAAGAGAATGAATGTACTGAGAAACGATGGGCAGGAGAGTGGTTTTGAAATGAGGCTGGTGAAGCCAGTGGGCCACATGATGAAAAGTGTGAACCCAGGCTTGCAGAGATGTACAACAATCGTTCTCAAACTTCTTTTGGTGATGAAAGATTTTTCTTATTAAGAAATCTTAGGTGGAAGTTCAGTGAACAAAACAGATGAAAACAATGAGTTCTGGGTGAAGTGGAGGAATGGGTCTGGGACTCACCTCTCAAAGGCCCTGCCCTCTGCCCTACCCCTGAGGCTTGTCCACAGTACTTAGGTGCTCCCTGGGAAGCTGCTTGAAAATCCAGGGCACTGGAAAGTAGGGAGCTGTCACAGTCAGCAATGGTGGGTGAGCAGCCATTGTGAAGGAATTCAGGTGTCAGGTGGTGCATCTCAGCCTGGGAGTGGGAAAGGGGGAGATAGAGGGAACAGAAAGCAAACAGTCACTTGTCCTGCTTCCCATGTTTTTATCAAAACTGATCATTATACCTTTTATGCTCCTTGACTTTCATTTCTAGCACTGGTGCTCATAATCTCCTTTGGAATACTGAGTGAGGAGTTTTCAACATATTGCTTGTGCTGGGAATAAAGAAAAGTTAATAGATGAGCAGTGTCAACTGCTTGATTCTCAGGGTTCAACTCATAGCTGTTCCTTTTAGAAGCGTACTTGTCTTTCCTTTTCCAGATGTATGCTGCCTTTTATGTATTTCTGACATTTTATGGTTTCCTGCTTAGGAAGAAAGTGGGCTTCCCAGGGGGTTATATTAAATTGAATTGTCAGGTAGCACTGAAGAGTTACAACAAAAAAGAAAGAAGACCGCATTCATCTCTAGCTCTTTATGTTCACGTACAATTGTTTTTTCTGCTTCCGAATTAAGTCTCTATTGGTTTTGGCCAGTTAGCCTGGCTTCCCATCCTAAAACATGGATCTACTTGAGCTGAGTTCAATGAGTGGTAAGGTTACAATGACACAGCCCCTAAAGATGAACTCACTCATTCATCAACATTCATATTCTTCATTAACCAAGCTGAGCCGATTATATTTCAGTCTTAGCAACCAATCCACATTCACTATATTGAAGTAATTTGGTGAATGGGAAAATAACATTGGTGTATAATGAAAGACTAATATGTGAGGTTCAGAGAGTGAGTTCTTAAATGGTCAGATTTACATTGTTGTTAAGAATGTAACAAGGAAAGGAAATCTTTAGCTAAGGAAATCTACATACTACATCCCCTGGGTCCCACCTCTGTGCCTTTGCTCTTGCTGTTGTGAGCTGCTGAAACACCTTTGCTGCCATCCTGCTGGAATCTTACGGAAACTCCACGGCCTGGTTTACGTGCTTCTGTTCCCTTTTGTGAAGATGTTCATCCTGTGTCCCTGGAAGAGGTGCTCTCTTTCCTTTGCCTTCCGTTAGATGTTTGAACTGAGCTTATAGGACATTTCCTTTTTTTCTCCCTTTTTAAAGATATTTGGATACATGACTTGTAAACCTCTAAAGTAGATATTGATACATTGATAAATAGTGGGGAAAATGTGGAATTTGGGATCACGCTGACCTGAGTTCAGATGTTAGCTTCACTGGCTAGTATCTGGGTTTAGGCGAAGTCTGTTCCTGCTCTGTGCCTCTATGTCATCTGTTAAATGAGGATCAAATTAATGACCCCCAGCATGATTGGGAGGATGCAAGAGATCAAAAATGTGAAGTTGAAGCTTGGCCCCTGCCTTCTAGTAGATGCTTACTGAATGTTAGTTTGCCTTTTGTATACTCTACATCATTTAGTATAGATCCCTGCACTGTTAAGGTGCTCAGTAACATTTTCCAAATTGAATTAAAATGAGTAAGGGATTAGATTGCTTTGCTGGCAATATTAACTCTTTTCAGACCTCTTAGTACTACTCTGTGTATCAAAATACTAATTTGCAAAACAGGCTAGAAAGCAAAACATGTTTTACACCTTTTTTTGTAAGGTGGAGGCCCACTTACTGGGGTGCAGCAACCAAAAAGAAAGTGTAATGAGGTCACTTTCTCTTGCATCCTCCTGCCTTAGTCCTAGAGGTTGGGCTCTTTTTTGGAGAGAGGCTTTGTTAGCTATGAGCTTCTCCAATGGAGAAACCATAAATAGTATGCTGGACTCCACGGTGATTAGGAAAGGAGGTTCCCGTCTGTGTGTGGGCCCTGGGGTGTCAGAAGCCTTCTGCCTCAGTAACCCCAGCTTCCAGGCGTGGTTCAGATGATTAAGCAGTGTACTTCATAAAGACCTAACAGAGCTTCTAATATATGCCTAAGTCCAGACACTGTAAAGTGCCTGACCCACACCTAGAAAACAGCTTTCTTCAGAAGGGTCTGCCATTTTATTGTTAGCTGCTTCCATACTGAGACTTTAAAATCATAAATGCATACTTGTCTTGGCTAGATTTTTTGATTTTAAAAAAGTGCTACTTGTTCATTGTAGACTATTTTTTCCACATCTATTGTTTTTATAGGATAAACTGCAGTATCAAAGATATAAGCACATTTGAAGATTTCACCCATATTGCCAAATTTTCTTCTAGAAAGGTTGTTCATTCTCACCTCTGGTGATCAGAATTCCACTTATTTCTCAGGATGCTTGCCAGCAACTTATCATTAAAAAAAAAAAAACTTTGCTAATGAGACTGTCCAAGAACAGTAGTTTAGTGTTTTGACTTGTATTTCTTTGATATTAATGAGGTTGAACATAATTTCATGTGTCTGTTTTCAGTCTTAAGATTTATTAATATAGTAGCTCAGCTTTACAAGCAATTTTTTTTAAATTGGAATTAGATCGCAAAACTTCTGTTTTGGCTGAATTAATTAGCTTTGATACCATTAATCAAGAACTATTTATTGAGCCCTGACTGCCTGCAGGACTCTGTGACAGCCACAGAGAGGATGCAGCAGATGAGAAAAGGTGAGTTCCTGTCTCTAAGAAACTGTCCTGCTGGAGAGGAAATACGGATACATCATGTACAAACATATAATTTTAAATGGGAAGTTCTGTATGTTTTAATATTTATAATATCTAAAAGAATATTTGATAGTATAGGAGGATCTGAGACTACTAACAATAAATAGCATAGATCCAATAAAACCACTAAGACAGAGATTAAAGAATGGAATTCACCTTGAGCTTAAAAAAAAAAAAAAAGGAAATTACTAATTACGATGTAAAAACTTAACTCTGAGCTTCTTGGCAGCCAGAGGGAAATGTCAAGGGTCATGCAGCTGTCATTAACTAACGAAAGGATGTGCACAAGTATGTTATAAAGGATAAAATCTTTCTAGTACTATACTAACAGAAGAATTCTCACATGGATCTTTCTACAAGAAGCACTGAACCCCATAATGAACAGTCTTCAATATGGAATTTTCTTGAAAATCCAGTCTCTGCATGACCATTTCTTCTTCTTTTTTTAAATTGGAGTATAGTTGATTTACAAAGTTGCATTAGTTTCCAGTGTACAGTAAAGTGATTCAGTTATACATATTCTTTTTCATATCCTTTTCCATTATGGTTTATTGCAGGACATTGAATACAGTTCCCTGTGCTATACAGTAAGACCTTGCTGTTTATCTATTTTATGTATAGCCGTTTGCAACCGCATGACCATTTCTTACAGTAACGGCAACAAAAATGTAGCCATAGTATTACATTGTAGTCCTTAGTATTTCTGAGGGAAGTTCGATGTATGCCTTTCCGATAATCTGATTTAGTACAGGAGTACAGCCTCGAGACTCTAGACCTGGAATGACTACCCCAAATCTTTGGCCACTCCATTTTTTTTTAATTTTTATTAAAATATAGTTGATTTACAATGTGTTTTAATTGTAAAATAAAGTATTCCGTTGACATATATATTCTTTTTTAGCTTCTTCTCCCATATAGGTTATTACAAGATATTGAGTATAGTTTCCTGTGCTATGCAGTAGGTCCTTGTTGGTTATCTATTTTATATATAGTAGTATGTATATTTTAATCCCAAACTCCTAATTTATCCCTCCTCTCCCCTTTCCCCTTTGGTAACCATAAGTTTCTTTTCTATGTCTGTGAGTCTATTTCTGTTTTGTAAATAAGTTCATTTGTATTATTTTTTTAGATTCCACATACAAGTTATATCATATGATATTTGTCTTTCTCTGACTTATTTCGCTTAGAATGATAATCTCTAGGTCCATCCATGTTCCTGCAAATGGCATTACTTCATTCTTTTTTATGGCTGAGTGATATTCTGTTGTATATATATACCATCTCTTCCTTATCCATTTATCTGTCAATGGACGCTTAGGTTGCTTCCATGTCTTGGCTATTGCAAATAGTGCTGCTATGAACACTGGGGTGCTGGCCAATCTACTTCAAAGTCAGTTGTTTCAATTGGTACCTTGACAGGCAGGGTACCAGTGACTGAAGGTGATTAAAGATGAGAAAAACACGAGATTGTTAATGCCCAACAACCCAAAGTTTAGGTATCCAGATTGATCAAAACTATTTCTCTGTGTTTCATTTATTCATTCAACATGTTTATTTTGTTTATTTTCATTATGCCCAAATTGTAAATTTATAAACATGGATGAAATACAAATATAGGAGGTTAACCATTTTCTTAAACAGAGTGAATGGGATAAAGCATCAAAATAAATAATTCCAGCATGCATTTTTTTGTTGATTTGTACAGGGCACCACCTATTTTAAACCATTCTTACAGTCTTGGATTTAACATTGGTTCCTTCATTCACTCATATTTTGAAGGGAGTGTAAGACACGGTGCTACATGATACGAATGTTAGAAAGAAACATGTCACAGTTTGCTGACTCCACACGGAAGTACCTGTCAGAAGGCAGTTCCTACCACACACAGCCCACAGTGCCTAACGATTTCTCTAGTCATATTTAAAACACATGTTTAATAAGTCTGAGATACTGAGCTAGGGATTACTCTACAGGGGATCATAATTTTTTAGGAGGAGACAAACAGCTAAAATGTAATGTGGTATAACTCTTACGATAGCAATAAATGCAAAGTGCAAGAGGGCAAAGAAGGAAAAAGTAAATCTATGTGTCTCTGTATTTGATGTCAGAAAAGGTTTCTGAGAGAAAGTGACATTTGATCCAGGATGCAAAGCTGAATAAGAGTTCATCAGATCAAGAAGGTGATAAAGGCCTGGTACGCAAAGGGCAGAACGTACACAAAAACACAGATATATAAAAGTTCAGAATAAGCAGACTACTGGGGTCAGGGTATATAGGGTGTGGGGGTGGGGAACACAGGGCTTGCCAGGCCAGGTGGGGTGGACTCTGGCCTCTAGATCTGTGCTGTCCAATCTGATCGCCACAAGTCATATGGGGCTATTTGTGTTCAAACTAATTAGAATTAAACATAATTAAAAATTCACTTCCTCAGTTGTGCAAGCCTCATTTCAAGTGCTCAGTAGCCACATGTGGCAAGTGGCAACCGTACTGGAGAGCACAGTTATAGCAATTTCCATCGCTGCAGAAAATTCTATTGCATAGCACTGTTGTAGAAAATGGAGTGTCTTGAAAGACTGTTAAACAGTGGAGTAAAGTGACCAGACTGATGACTTAGAAATAGACTGAACTGAAAAGGACGTGAGGGTCAAGTTAAGAGAAAATGAGAGACAGTGCTAATGGAAAAATGGGTCCCATCTATGACACTTGGAAGGTAGCAGCAACATGACCAATTAGATGGATGAAACCAAGTAGTGAAGAGTAACAATGATATTTCATGGCTGGGTAGAGAATGATAAGTGATACCATTCATGCGAACAGGGAATAGAAGAGGGGGCCTGTTGGAAAAAATGACAAATTCATTGTTGCATATGAGGTACCTATGGGATCTCCGTGTGAAGAGGCAGTTTAATGCTCACAAAAGAGGACAGATCTTGCAGAAAGATATAGGAGTCTTCACTGTATAGGTGACGTGACCGCATAAAACAATAACAGCTAACAGGACTTTGAGTGCTAGGCATGTTCCATGCATATAGTTTAGTTCCTGTAATCTTCCTTTTAACTACATGGGGTAGGATTTCCTATTATTAAGCGCGTTTTATAGGACACGGAAGTTGAGGCACAAAGAGGTTATATAATTCATTGCCCAAGCTCACACTAGTAAGTGGTAGAGTTTTGAACTCAGCTAAATTACTTAACCAAAAATTCATACACAAAGGGTAGTGTGACAGGTTACAAAGATGGGTAGATTTGAATATTTATGGGAGAAATTCTATGAAATTCTAAAAATCAAACACATTTAATTGAATAATGAAAGCAATTTTTACAATAAAAACAAAGTGAATTAATATGGTACTGATTAGAAAATCTGGAACTCATGATTGCTGGTTTTGTAGAAGTGGTTGAAGCCATAGGAATCAATGTGTTTGCCAAGGAACAATGTGAGGGTAGGGAGGAAAGATAGCCAAGAACAAAACCTGGAGAACACTGATATTCAAGAGGCAGTTGAAGGTAGAGGGGTCAGCAGAGAAGACCAAGAACCAGAAGAGAGTGACATGCTAGAAGTCAAAGAAAGAAAACATCCACCAAAAGGAAATGGTCAGTGGGAAGAGTTCATATATAATAAAGCATGAAAAAGTTTCCAGTGACTTTCCCAAGCAGGAGTTTATTGTTGGCCTTTGTCAAAACAGTTTCCATGGTACGGAGGGTGCTGGAGCCTGAAGGTGTTAGAGTGAGAAATGTAGAGGAAGAGAACAGGGTTAGACAACTCTTCCAGAAATTTGGTGGTGAAGAGAAGGTTGGGGTTTTGAGCATAAAAAATCTTAAATCTTAACACATAGATAGCAAAAAGCCACTCTATCTCTCTGAGGAAATGGGCCACTGGGACTCCTGTGGACTAGTCTACAGCTTTTCTCAAAGAACAGCATCATAGCAGCTCAAATGCTTGAACAAGGACTTCATTGAAACCATGGAGTCCCGAATCTTAAAGAAGGTCCAGGCGATATATAACTACTGTACATCCAACACTTGTGCCTTAACTTGTAAGAAATGACAAGGAGGATCACGACCTATCAATTTGGCACTTTGCTGAGGTAGGAATTTTAACTGTGTGCCTGGTGAAGCTGCTGAGAGGGGGTCCATCACTTAGCTGGTTTGTTAACCCAGCAGACAGCCCAGCATCCTCTCCCATCCCCCAACATGTGAAGTCTTTAAAGGTGTTGTTTCTTTGTGAAGAAATCACCATCCAATGAGAGACAAAACTCAAAAAGGTAGTTTTCTTACAGTGTATAGGTGATGTCCAGACAGGTTATGTGTCTAAATGCATATAGGATTTAGGAGACAGCAAGGAACCCGAACATACTTTCATGATTTTGACCTCTTGACAGTTACGGTAATGTTTCCCTCGTGGATGTCAGAGGCCTCTGGACCAAATACGGGGCGACCATGCACCTGGTTTGCCTGGGATATTCCTGATTAACTTCTATTAAGCTGCCATAATATTTAATAGTGTCTTCTTTCTCTTTCAAAATCGTTCTAGTTTGTATGATAAATTATAAGGTCATGATACACACAAATACTACTACAATGAATTCAATCAGATTATACGGAAGAAGAGAGAGGTGGACAGACGGTATCAGGGAAGATTTTGAAGGTGCAGCCTTGAAGAAGAGAGGTTTCCAACAGGGCAGAGAAGAAAGGGAAGGCACCCTGACCAGGGGATGATAAAAGCACAGAACGGCTTCCCTCACAGAAAACAGATACCTTGAATTCTCCCTCAAACCACAATTCCTGTAAAAACCAAACAAACGTAAAGAAGTTAAAATGAACAGCAGAACGCAATTAACATCCTCTAAGAGACCCACTGCCTTAATTTCAACTGCCCAGTTCTGATGATTTTAAAGCTATTTGTTAGTATTTGTATATTTTTAGTAAGTTGTTTTCTGTAGAGAATACTATTGGGCAATTATATTGCATCACAAACAACTTCTTCAACCCATTCGTAGATTCCAATCTTTTAGAAGTTGTAGCAATTATAGCTCCCCTATCTAGCTAAAGAGGGGTTTGGATAAAGGAGATAAACTTAATTTAAACCATAGACTGTTTGAAGATTTCCTCCCCATTGTAATTATAAGAATTATATTTAATACTCATGTAACAGATATCACATCTTATTGGGGAAACAACTCCCTTCACATAAATTGGAAAAAAATACTGCAAATATTTCATTATGTCTGTCGTTTATTCTTTCTAAAACCCCAACAGAATCATCTTCCTCAAAATTAATACTGATTTTCACTAATTCTTCACTTACTTGATTCCTGACTGCTTAACACTTTTTTTTTTTTGTCTTTGTGTGTATGTGAAAGTTTAAATACACTGATGAGTTTTTTTTGGATGAGGATATTTGCAAGATGAGGATGGATGAGGATATTTTTGGATGAGGATATTTTTGGATGAGGATATTTGGATGAGGATATTTGCAAGACCACTGTCATAAATTCTCCTAGCACAGAATATCTGGCAATATCTCAGTGCACAAAAAGACATTATAACATATATGATTATATGTAAGAAATTGTATGTAGACCTGTAGTACAATGAAAGCCTAAAGTTTTTCTTATGCTAAAGTAACACTGCAATAAAAATAGGCCCAATTCTATTATCTCTATAAAGTCTGACGTTCTTCTAATTTCCATGATATATTAGTATTGCTTACTCATATTTGAGAACATTAGAGACACTATTGATAGGACTTGAATTGAATTACTACTGATTCTATTTGGGATAGTAGTGTGCCTTGCCTAAAAACACCACACTTCCCAGCCTCCCTTATAAGTGAAAGGAGTAGCCATGTGACCTCATTCTGGCCAATGAAATATAAGTGAAAGTCACCTGGTGAGCCATCTAGGAAAAGCTATTGTTTTCTTGTTAAAGGAGACACACTCAGCTAGCAAACATTTTTGCTTTTTGCCTTTCCTTTTCTTCCTACCCAGACTGCAGATGTGATGACAGAGATAGTGCTGCCATGCTGGACCATGAAGCAACAAGCATGAAGACATACAAAGAAAGCTGAATGGAAAGATAGGAGTCGGAGAGCACTGTAGGGTTTCTATGCCAACTCTGATATGCCTTCCAGTGGAATTTTTTTTTTGCATGAGAAAGATAAACCTTTACTTATTCAATCTGCTATTGTTATAGACTTTTGTTATATTGTGTTATGGACCGATAAATTCCTCATTGATAAATCAGGGAATGATCCAATTTTAGTAACACTTTATCCCTGTGATCTTTCCTCCTTTGAGACACATTCTCAGTGTCTGAGAGGAGTTGTGAGGATTAAATGAGTTAGTACAAGTGAGGTGTCTGGAATAGAGACTGATATTCAGTAAATGTTGGCTACCATTAGAGTAAGTGGGTACAAGTTCCAAGGAAAATCTCAATTGCTTCTCAGTATTTCAATCTAGGAGAAATTAGGTGAAGTGAATATTAGATTTATTAGAATGTTACTGTTGGTAGTAGCAGATAACCCATTTTTAATGATAACTTAATTATTTTATACTCTGTTCAACACTTGACTTAAGGTGGCCCACAGCAGAAAAACATGCAATAAAATAATCAAATAAAAATAAAAAATAGGGCTTCCTTGGTGGCGCGGTGGTTGAGAGTCCGCCTGCCGATGCAGGGGATACGGGTTCGTGCCCCGGTCCGGGAAGATCCCACATGCTGCGGAGCGGCTGGGCCCGTGAGCCATGGCCACTGAGCCTGCGCGTCCGGAGCCTGTGCTCTGCAGCGGGAGAGGCCAC